>NC_041731.1:58628832-58931862 GCF_004115215.2 Ornithorhynchus anatinus
CAGTTGAGGTAACCAGCCCAGAGCAGTGAAAAGACTTTTCCAAGGTCACACGGCAGACAGGTGGCAGAGCCGAAATTAGAACCCAGGTCCTTCTGACTCCCAGACCCATGCTCTATCCACTAGGCCATGCTGCTTCTCTAAGCAAGACCTGAATGAGCTATGTTTTGAGTTTTATCTACTTTTCATGTCTCTTCTTTCGCCTCCCTTCTGATAGGCAGATCGAGAGAGAAAAAAACAATATTCTGGCAGGTGGAGAGCAAAAGAGGAGAAGAAAGAGCCAAGGACATTTCCCAGCCTGAATCATCAGGCCTTGAATAGCCTGTGGCACCAACTTCTCTAGACTGTAAACTCATATGGGCAGGGAATGTGTCCGTTTTTTGTATTGTTCTCTCCCAAGTGCTTAGTACAATGCTCTGCACAAAGTAAGAGCTCAATAAATATGAATGAATGAATAGTTGGCCCCTCAAAGACAAAAATACCCTATCACCTGGACCTGAGGTAACCAATGCCTTTTCCTCAAGGTGAATTCAGAGAAAAAGGATTAGGTTCTGTTTCCCATACTTAGCGAAACTGCAGGTTAACATTTCCATCTTTCTAGTGACTTACAGCCCTCCAGTCAGCCACTACATATCAATGGGGGTGAGGTGATTACCCATTTTGGTCTAAGCTATTTGGGTCATTCGTTTGGAATCTTGTCCCGGTAGTTCCCTCAACCCCCAGCTAGGCTTGGACTGTTGCGACTGGATCAGGATCGGTTTTTGTTCCCTTCGACTCTAGTGTTCAGAGATTCTTTTGCCTCACAGGAGGTGAGGGACAACACAGCTGTTGCATAAACGACAGGAGAAACAGTCCTCTCCCCTCTGAGGTGTTTAGTGCATTCAGCAGATGGCAGAGACCTAATTCAGTCCCTAGAAGAAACAAGTGAAATCATCCACTCAATTACTTTCACTGGGCTAAGTCACTATGGTCTTCTGACAACTCCTGGGGAAAAAAAAAAAACCTCTCTCAAACTGCCATGCACGCATAATTTCATTACAACAGAGGACCAGTCACCTCTTGTTTTCTTAAACTTGTATTATTGAAAGATTAGTTCTTCTGTTTACGGTTACGTTGCCAAGTATCCACAGCAGAACTCACTCATTCACCCCGCGTTAATCGAACTGAAATTGACGTGGCAACACCGTAGCCCTCCATGCTATGAGATCAGATGAATTACTCAATATGCACCACTTACTCTGGAAGGTTTCTGAGGGAAGTCAGAATAAATTGACTAAGATTGCTCACCTCGGAAGGCAGGGGAGGTCAAAAACAGCCCAGAAAGACTTGGATAACATAACGACATGGTGTAATGGCAAATATTGAAATGTAGATATGGTATGTGGTTGGAATCACTCAACAGGGGAACTTGGGTGATGTGAGTTGATAAAGTTCATAAAGACTTGGGTGGAGTGGAGAATGGGCTAGTTAAAGAGCAAGGCACTGGAAGTCAGGCCAGCCGGATTCAAACCTTAGCCCTGACACATTTTAGCTGTGAGAACTTGGACTAGGACACTTACGCACTCAGTGCCTCTGTTTTCTCATCTGTACAATGGGGATAGAATACCCTTTCACCTTCCCCCTTAGATCATGATATCCAGACAGGACAAGGAGTGTGTCCCACTAACGTGCACCTACCTCAGCGCTTACAATAGTGTTTGACACATAGTACTTAATAAATAGAATTTAATAAGTACCATATTAAAAAAAAAGACAGTCCAATTCTGTGTTTTGTAGCTATCCCAGTGTTCGGAACACTGCTAAAGTGCTTAATAGTTGTCATTTTGCAGGCCTTTAGTCACCTCTCTACCTCAACTTTGTCACCCCTTCCACTGTATTCTGAGTTTCTTACTATTAAATGGGAAGCATCCTGGACTACCGGAAAGATCCCGGGCCTGAGGGTCAGAGGACCTGGGTTGTAATTCTGGATCTGCCACTTACCTCTGTGTGACAGTGGGTAAATCACTTGACTTCTCGTGCCTCAGGTCCCTCATCTGCTAAAATGGGGATTCAATACCTGTTTTCCCTCTTAAACTGGGAGCCTCATGTGCGACTTGATTATTCTGTATCTACCCCCAGTGGTTAGTACAGTGCTTGGCACATAGTAAGTGCTTGACAGATCCCACACTAATTATTATTAAATGTGTCAGTTCTGCTTTAGTGATGGAGGAAGCGAGCTATCTTGTCAATCTTGTTTTCTCAGAAATAATGCAGTAGTTAACCCTGTAGAGGGACCATTGGGCAGGGATTGCCTCTATCTGTTGCCGAATTGCACATTCCAAGCGCTTAGTACATGCTCTGCACAGAGTAAGCTCAATAAATACGCTCGAATGAATCTAAAGTTTACTTTGCCAGTGGTGGGAGTTGGGGGGTGGTGGGGGACCGTAAGTAGAAGCAGCATGGCTTAGTGGATAGAGCAAGGGCTTGGGATTCAGAGGGCCATGGGTTCTAATCCCAGCACTGCCACTTCTCTGCTGTGACACCTTGGGCATGTCACTTAACTTCTCTGTGCCTCAGACCCCTCATCTCTAAAATGGGGATTGACTGTGATCCAATTTGTGGGACAGAGACTGTGTCCAACCCGATTATCTTGTATGTACCTCAGCGCTTCGAACAGTGCCTGGCACACAGTAAGCGCTTAACAAATGTCATTATTATTATTAAAGAGGGGAAGGCTGCTCTGATAGATAGCAAACCACTTAATTCCAGTGAAACTGTGACTGTCACAAACATTAAAGCAACGTTCCCATATTTAACACATTTGGTGGTGGTTAATGTTCTTAAACATTATAGGTAAATCAGGAAGAAACCTGAGATTTGTTCTCAATTGGCAATCAATGCAGAAATGCTATAATGCCTGTACTGCTGATGTTACATGGAATAAGAGATTAGAATACTTAGAACGGACCATTTCAGTGTAAATTATGTAATAGATTTTGTAGAAATGCCAAGGTAGTAGAGCCCTACCTATAACACACAGCTCCAAGGAATGCTTGACTTGAAATATTGTTTATTTTCTTCATCAGTAGTGAAATAGGGGCAAATACAGTACAGCAGGTAGCAATTACCTAATATCTTTGCAAAGAGAGAGATTTTTCAAAGGGGCTTTCCTCACTAATCTTGGAAAGGAAATAGGATTTATTTACAGTGTCAGAGGAGAACAAGATATTAATAGTAGGTGATTTTATATGACTTCATGTTTTGAGAAAGTCATTTGTTTACAAATCAGATCCAATCAAACCAAATGTATATAATAAAATCCAGATTTGAATGTATCAGAGATTTTTTTACCCATAGCTCAGACTAGAGGAAGCAATTTCCACGTTGATGTCAAAATCATATAGAATAGATGTTCTAGTGACCTTCTGAAGCAAAACTCAAACTTAGGTCACCCCACAGGTTGGGGGGAAAAAAGACATTTTAATGAACTTTTTATTTAAGGAAATCTGACTGACGGTCTTCCAAGATTATTTTCAAGTATTCTTTGGTAGTTATACACATCACTCCTCTGCCTGATTGCAGATTTTGTAAATAATGCCTGTTTCCTTACTAAATAAATGCCTGTTCTTCCTTCTTAGACTGTGAAACCCATGTGGGATAGTGCTATGTCCTACCTGATTACCTTTTATCTATCCCAGTGCTTAGAACCACCCACATAAGTAAGAGCTTAACAAATATCATAATAATAAAGACTTTCAAAGGACGATTGTTTTATTAGGCTTTGGCTTATGTAGAACTATGAACTCTTTTCAAATCCTTTTAAAATCTCACAGGTCCAAAGAAGTTCAATCCTATAGGAATGAGAGCACTTCATGACTTTCTTATATGAGCTCCACCATCTCACTTGGGACTGTGGGTAGAGTCAACACAGGCTGGATTTTGGGAACCCAACCTGAAGCAGCTTGGACCATCTCTGATCCCATAAATTCAATAAGCAGAACTTAATTTAGGGCCTCACTTGGACCCCATGTTTAAGGGTCTGCTGGCACAGCAAGATGGACTCTTTAAAGGGCATTTGGCCTCTTTAAATAGTTGAGCATAACAAGCAGTGATGCTGTGCTGACAGAGGCAGCACTCAGAAAGGTGAACACCCATTTTCATCAATCAATTAATGGCCTTTATTGAGCACTTACTATGTGCAGAGCACTGTACTTAGGGCTTGGGAGAGTACAACAGAATTAGCAGCACATTCCCTGCCCATGAGCTTACAGTCTAGAGGGGGTGGCAGACATTAAAATGAACAATTTTAAGATAGGTACTTCAGTGGTGTGGTGTTGCAATGAATATCAAATTCTCAAAGGTCACAGATTCAACAACGCAGAAGGGAGAGCGAGCCGGGGAAAATACTTAATTGGGAAAAGGCTTTTAGAGGAGATGTGACCTTAGTAATGTTTTGAAGGTGCTTTTCATGCTTTTCATGTCCTTCAGTTTGGCTTTAAGAGCCAAGACAAAAACCAAGTTAAATGCATTTAGCCCCTATCTACCCCCTCCCCTCTATTCATGAGTTGGCATGGTGGCATAATAGTGGGAAGAGAGAAGATGGAGCGAGCCACCAAGTAGGTTTGGCTTGGTGTCAGCTTAAGTTTGTCAGCTGTGAAGTGCTCTAGAGCCTAATGGACACAGCACAGGAAGCAGTGTGGCTTAGTGGAAAGAGCATGGGCTTGGGAGTCAGAGGTCATGGGTTCAAATCCCAGCTCTGCCACTTGTCAGCTGTGTGACCTTGGGGAAGTCATTTAACTTCTCTATGCCTCAGCTACCTCATCTATAAAATGGGGATCAACACTACGTGGGACATGTGATTACCTTATATCTACCCCAGTGCTTAGAACAGTGCTTGGCACATAGTAAGCACTTAAATACCAACATTATTATTAGTAGTAGTGCTTTTTGGAAAATAGTGGAGAATGAAAGCACAAGCTCCCGACACTACTTTAGAAGCTGAAGAGAATGACCTCATCAACTGAGACTATATTATTATACTGGACTCTCCCAAGCGCTTAATACAGTGCTCTGCACACAGTAAGTGCTCAGTGAATACGACCGACTGACTGAGAATCTCTGGGCTTCAACAGCGGGGCTCTTTCTCTCTGTGCTCTCACCAACTCAACCCTCTTAGAGTCCCACTGATTTACTATGGTACAGTGGGAGTGGTGGTTGTAATAGGTGGGGCAAAATTGATGCCAAAGTTCACCAGCTGCCCCATCTCCCACATGTTCCCACAGAGCACTGCACATCCGTAGGGGGAAGTATGCTCTTACCAGGAGTTTGCCGACCTAAATCAGGGCTGAAAGAGCACCTGGAGTCTCTTTAGGAGCACTCTGGTCAGCCTCCATTGGGCCCTGAAGTCAGCTGTATTTATTGGGCTCTCACTGTAACAGAGCACTCTACTAAGCACTTGGGAGAGTACAACAAAAAACAGATGCTCCTTGACTACAGTGAGCTTATATGTTATTCTAACAAAGGTTTTGGGGGCATCATCACAGCTGAAGTCCCGCTTCTGGCCTAGGAAGCCTTCCCTCCTCAAATCTGACAGGTAATGACTCTCCCTTTCTTCAAAGCCTTACTGAAAGCACATCTCCTCCAGGAAGCCTTCCCTCCACTAATAACCCTGTTCCTCCTCTCCAATTCCCTTCTGCATCACTCTGACAGCCTCACAGCACTTACGTACTTATGTCATCTATTTATATAAGTGCCTGTCTCCCCTACTAAACTGTAGGTTTGTTGTGGGCAGGGAATGTGTTGATATATTGGACTCTCCCAAGTGTTTAATATAGTGCTCTGCACATAGTAAGTGCTCCATAAATATGATTGAATGAATATTGTTGCCACAACTCTACCGCTAAAGCCCAAGCATCTCTTTGGAGGCTTAGAATTCATCTGGGACTGGCATAGAACCTCCCTTTCAGGACCAGCTGCTCTTGGACAAACTGTTCATTCATTCAATAGTATTTGAGCGCTTACTATGAGCAGAGCACTGTACTAAGTGCTTGGAATGTACAAATCAGCAACAGATACAGTCCCTGCCCATAGATGGGCTTATAGTCTAATCGGGGGACACAAACCGACAAAAACAGTACTAATAATATTAACACATGTGGAGCTAATGATAATAGTGTTAGCAGCTAATGATGATAATAAAACTCCCATGTCTGTGACTCTCCAGGTTCACATGTCTCCCCAGCACCCAGAGTTTCTCCCTGAGCCCCTACAGAGAAGCAGCGTGCCTCAGTGGAAAGAGCAGGGGATTTGGAGTCAGGGCTCATGAGTTCGAATCCCAGCTCTGCCACTTGTCAGCTGTGTGATTGTGGGCAAGTCACTTAACTTCTCTGTGCCTCAGTTCCCTCATCTGTAAAATGGGGATTAAGACTGTGAGCCCCACGTGGGACAACCTGATTCCCCTGCGTCTACCCCAGCGCTCAGAACAGTGCTCGACACATAGTAAGTGCTTAACAAATACCAACATTATTATTATTATTACTGCAGCCAAACACAAAGATCTGAGCCTCACCAATATTTAAAACATTCTTAACAGGATAATGAATGGAAACCAATCCAGGTTAAGCTACCTTTCCCCAGATCTACTACTTCCCCCTTCCCAGGATCCTTTATAACTCACTGTAGGTGTCCTGGAGCTCACGTTCTTCTCCTCTTCAGTGGCAGGCGTCTCTTTCCACCAGATTCCAGGCTTTTGGAATCTGAACTTCCAGGGATCCTCTCCAATTTCTCCTGCTGCCCTGTCCCCAGCCAGGGTCCACAGCACGAGCTCCCTCTGTTTTTCTTTCTCCCAGGCCCACAGCTCACTGCCTCCTACATCCAAAATGGCTGAAGGTCTTCCTCTTCACCAACCTGGCCCTTCTACTTCCTCTTCAATCCTTCTCTCTGATTGGCTCAGCTCTGTCTGCACCCTTCCCATGGAGAGACTCTGGCTTCCTTCTCCTTATCCAAAGCATGGGGTTCAGTGGGACTGGCCATCATACTGAGCATAATTCAAAAATCATGAAGTGATCTTCAGACTCTCTTAATACAGCTGCTCCCCAATGTTTTCTTTTCTCACTGTTAACCAGTCGATGTGGCTGGGAGTAGCACTGATTTACAGCAGCTGAAGATACTGCATTAGGACAAATTGCAGTCTTTTTACAAGAATTGTATTTTGTGTAAACTCCTTGAGGACAGGGATCAGGTCTACAAACTATATTGTACTTTCCCAAGCACCTATGATAACACTGCACAAAGGACTGAATAAATACCATTGATTGATTGATCAGGTACACTTGGGAGAGCACGACAGAATTAGTAGATATGATCTCTGGCTTCCAGAAGCTTGCAGTTTAATGAGGCACAGGTACCAAAGTAAATGACAGATAGTAGGAAGGAAGCAAAAAGAATATATGCATGAGTTAATAGTGCACTCCACTGCAAGCCCCTCGAGAGCTGGCATTGTGTATCAATTGCACTGTACTCTCTCAAATGCTCAGTACAGTGTTCTGCATAGAGTAAGTACTCAGTAAATGCTACCAATTAAGACTAGTGAAATCCCACTTCCTCCAGGAAGCCTTCCCTGATTAAACTCCAACTTCCCTGATGGAGTCCGTCCTGCATCTGTCCTTTTGTTCATTCACCTTATAATTACTTATTTAAATTTACTTAAGCAACATGACCTAGTGGAGTCAGGAGTTCTGCGTTCTTCTCCCAGCCCCTCTAGTTGTCTACTGTGGAACCTTGGGCAAGTTGCTTAAGGTCTTAAGTTGCTTAAGAGGTGTCAAGTCCTCATCTGCAAAACGGAGATAAATTATCTGTTCTCCCTCCCTTTTAAATTGTGAAACTGTTCATGTGAGTCAGTGACTATGTTCTTATCTTATAATTTTATATCTTCCACGGTGCTTAATAAATACCATACAATTATTCTTCTTCTTATTTATCTATCTATACATCCTTCAACACCACTGCAACATTTTTCAGTCTCAGCACCTCCGAGATTTAATTTATGCCAGGTACATGCCAATGAATTCTGCTTACCAGATCTCCAATGCATGAGCTCATGCCATTTGTTCTTTTATTTAATGGAATGAAATTTGTGAGCTGGCCTTTCTTCTGAATACCAGAAAATTGATTCCCACACACATGGAAACACTTGTTGTGTAAAGAAGGTTGATATGGCACCAGTGTTTATTTCACAATCCCAATTGTACATCCACTAGGATTAAGAAAGATTCAGATTTGACCAGAAAGAAAGTTCAGTTTTGAAGTCTTGCCACTGATAATGAACTGGATTTAGACTGAGCTTTATCTACTTAACCACGATCTGGGTTGCAAAATTTAAGGATAAGAAACCTTCAGTATGGCAAACACCTGGACTCTTAAAAAGCAACAGGATACTTTCATTTATCCACATGCTTCTTGACTATTAGCTAATACTTTTTGGCTCAAAAGGGATTTTTGTTTCTAGACTTTGCAATAAATTTTACATAAAGAGTCATGGTAAACTGGAGAGAGGGTGTTTGATGCTTCATGGTTTATCATCATTTAGACACTTGGGGTTTTAAAGCTGGGAAAGGATGCCCAAACGTCAAAGCGTTTAAACACCTGTTCATGCGATAACCACTTTACAGTTCCGATAAATACTTCTACTCTGGATAAGCTTAGTCAGGATTAAGGAATGGGTTCATGAAGCCTGATGACATGGTCGTGAAGACTTGCTGTCCTGGAGGAAAGGAATCAGAGACCCCTAAGGTTGTAGGAATTCTCTGCCTGCAGCAATTGAACTAGATATGGGTCCTGCCCTCAAAGGATCTTACAATCAGTTGGGAAAGACAGTCACTAAAATAAAGTATGAGAGAGAACTAATACAAACAATGGTATTTATTGTTCACTTACTATGTGCAGAGCAATGTATTAAGTGCTTGAGAGAGCCCAGTACAACAGAGTTGGTAGAGGTGTTCCCCGGCTACAAGAAATAGGTATATAAGGCCTATGCGATGGGTGTTCCAAGAAGCTAATAATAATAATAATAATAGTACTTGTTAAGCACTTACTATGTGCCAGGTATTGTACTAAGCGCTGGGGTAGATAGAAGCAAATCAGGTCGGATAGAGTCCCTGTCCCACCTAGGGCTCACAGTCTTAACCCCCATTGTGCAGATGAGGGAACTGAGGCTCAGATAAATGAAGTCACTTACCCAAGGTCACACAGCAGACAAGTGACTGAGCTGGGATTAGAACTGATGACCTTCTGACTCCCAGGCCTGTGTTCTATCCACTGTGCCATGCTGCTTCTCCTAAACTAGGCACTTAGGAGACACGAAAGGGCTCAAGTGGCAGTTGGCGGAAATTAATAATTAATTTAAGAGATTTAAATCCAGAAAGGCTTTAAAGTTAGGGAGAGCAGTCATCTGTTTTTTGTTGGGTTTTTTTTTATGGCATTTAAGTGCTCAGTAGGTGCCAGATACTAAGCGTTGGGGTAGATACAAGGTAGGTTGGACACAGTCCATGTCCCACATGGGACTCACTGCATTAGTCCTGATTTTACAAATGAGGTAACTGAGGCACAGAGAAGTGAAGTGACTTGCACAAGGTCACTCAGCGGGCAAATGGTAGAACTGGGATTAGAACCCAGGTCCTTCTGATTCCCAGGCCCAGGTTCTATACAGTAGGCCACATTGATGTGATTGGTCATGAAGGGGGAAGGAGTTGCTTGCAGTGGGAAGGATGTGACAAGAGATAGATGCTAGGAGAGATGAGATCAAAGGAAGAGTTGGCCAAAAAAGGCTGAGTAGGATCTGTCAGAGAGGTTAAGAGGAAAATGAAGAGAGGACTAAGTCAGAAAAACTGAAGTTAAGTAAGGTTTCTAGATGAAGGAAATGTTCCACAATATGGAGAGTATCCAAAGCATCTGAGAGGCTGAAGAGGATTAGGACAGAGAAGAGTCCTTTACACTTGGCAAGAAGGTTGTCATTGGTGGCTTTGGAGAGTGGAGTGAGCGAGAGGATTGACTAGGAATGGGTGGAAGAATATGGGTGAGAGTGAGATAAAGAGATGGTGCATCAGAGTCCGGAGAAGGTTTTGTTTTTTTAAGGAGAGGGGAGACATGGGCTTGTTTAAAGGCAGGGAGCCAGCAGAGAGGGAGCAGTTGAAAAGAACGGTGAGAGAGGTAGGAAGACAAGTGTTTGTAGAAGGTGAGAAGGGACACGGAGGTGCAGGTGGAGGGAGTAGATTTGAAAACAGGTGGTAGATTGATTGAAAGGTAGGGAGAAAGATTGAACAGTTGGGGAGGAGTTGGAGAGGTAAGGGAACTCATGCCTCATAGTTTCAATTTTGTCAACAAAATAATTGACAGGGCAGGAGAGGGGGAGGTTGGGCAAGGATTTTCAAGAGAGAGTTAGAGGTCTGGAACAGATGGTGGGAGATGTGGGGTTGATGAGGGAAGAGAAGTAATATAGCAGGGTGGAAGAGGTGGCAGATGTGAAGAGGCCAAAATCACCAAGTGTCTGGATTTCCCCTAGCAGAGCTCTGAGACGTGAACAGAGGAGTTCAGGAAGCTTACGGTGGAGAAAGAGGGGAGACAAACAGCTCTTAGGAGGAAAGAAGACAAGTAGATAGATAAGGAGAAAGGGCAGTTGGATTTGGGGCACGTGAGTCTTTCAGGTTCCATCTATGTCAGTTGGTCCCTGCCAGCTGAATATTTTGCTGAGAAATTTCCAAAATGTGGGGAAATGTGAATGGCACCAATTAATATGGATTCTACCCCACTCTGCTTCTTCAGGTAAGTGCCTTTCTGGTGGCTTGTCAATAGTGAGCACCAAAGAACAGGAAGCCAGGTACTAGAAAGTAGTGACCAAGGGTTTCTATTCTGATTTGACTTGACTTTTCTAGTCTACCTGTGCACAAATGGAGCAATTTTGTTAGTGGTTGTAGAAGAAGTGACAACAGTAGTAATAGTTGTAACTTCTTGTGGGTAGGGTTCATGTCTACTGACTCTCTTGTATTGTACTCTCCCAAGTGCCAGTACAGTGCTCTGCATAAAGTGCTCAAAAAGTACCATGGATTAATTGTAGTGGTCATTTGGTAGAGATTGGGTAGTACAGAATAGAATACACACTTCAAGCTCCTTCTTTAAATTCCTCCTCTAGACTGCAAGCTCTTTGTGGAAAGGGATATGTACCAATTCTATTGTATGAGAGTATTATTTTATATTGCATTATAGTATATTGTATTACACCCTTTGAAGGGCTTGTACTCTTCTAAGCCAACCTTAGCTTCACTGACACTGTCCTCTCCTGGTTTTCCTATCTCTCTGATCACTCATTCTAAGCCTCTTTCGTGGGCTCCTTCTCTGCCTTCCACCCCCGAACTGTGGGAGTCCCTTGAGGCTCAATTTTGGGTCCCCTTCTACCTTCCATCTGCACCCACTCCCCTCTCCCTTCACATGTGACAGAGGACGTTTCCCCAGTGAAGCCCTCATTACTTCTCCTCCCACTCCTTTCTGCATTGCTCTTGGACTTAGATTTGTACTCCTTATTCACCTCACCCTCAGCCCCACAGCACTTAAGTGCCTAGCTGTAATTTTTTTTTTCTATTTTATTGCCTGTCTCCCTTTCTAGACGGTAAGCTCCTTGGGAGCAGGGAACTCACCAACTGTCATATTGTACTCTCCCAAGACCTTAGTACAATGTTCTATGCACAGTAAACATGCAATAAATACCATTGATTGAAGGAGCTTTTAACCAGGGAGACAAGCGTAAAAAGTATTTACAAACAGGAGTTATCTGACAGAAGGTGTATACTTGAATGTTTTAAAATAATAGGCTAATAATTGTGGTATTAAGCACTTATTATGTCCCAGGAACTGTACTAAGCACTGGCGTAGATACAAGGAAAATGGGTTGGGGACAGTCCCTGTCCCACGTGGGGCTCATAGTCTTAATCCCTATTTCACAGATGAGGTAACTGAGGCCCAGTGAAGTGACTTGCCCAAGGTCACACAACAGACAAGTGGCAGAGCCGGAATTAGCTCCCAAGACTTTTTGACTCCCAGTCCCGTGCTCTATCCACTACGTCGTCGGCACTCAAATGAAGATTCAGCTATATATGTAAGAGATCCTTCTGAATGATTTTAGTTAGCTTTGAGGAAAGGGTTTGATTCTCTTCTGCAGGGGTGGAAGAGTCTTTTGTTTTGGAATCTTCCAGATTGTAACAGACATTCTCCTCTCTAACTCCAGTTAGGTTATAGACGTCTCAGTCTCAAGAAGATAAATGATTGGAGGTTACCAAAGGAGCTGGGCCTACAGAGACCAACTACAGTTTGACCAGACTAAAATTCAGTCAGTTACACTTGTTACCCTGAGAAAAGCTGTTGTATTTGGAACATTCCTATTCCCTAGTGATTGAATTAAGTACCCCGTGCCAGACTGACTAATGAGATAATGGTTCACAGAGAATGCCAATAGTCCGGCTATCATCTCTTCAATCTAACTTATATTGTTTTCAACATATCAGTGACCCACAGCACTAGCTCCTTTCCTTTTCATGTCATACATTTTATGTTTGAAAATGTTGATATTACACAGCTGTGAAACTGTGTAATCTACATTTATGTAACCCTTGTTACTTGAATCTGAACTATGAGAAGACTATATTTTGCCAAAATCTTCCACTAGTTTAAACATGATGAAATAATGCCTCACTATTAACACCGCATGTGCTCTAAGAAACTTCGTCTTTCACAGTCCAAAGGTTAAGCATACAGAGTAGGGATTTTCTCTGCACTGCAATTCACTGTGTATTTTTCAGAGTATGTTCGCTCTTGAACTAGTTAATCTTCTTAGATCCATGCAGAACTGCCTGAAGGAAGATTCATTAGCTGATACTTCTGCCTACAATTTCTTGTCTTGCTGAGCTAGATCAAACTACTAATCCCAGCTCTGCCACTTGTCTGCTGTGTGACCTTGGACAAGTCACTTCACTTCTCTGGGCCTCCATTACCTCATCTGTAAAATGGGGATTGAAACTGTGATCCTTATGGGAGATGGACTATCCAAGCCGATCTGCTTGTATATACCCCAGCATTTAGTACAGTGCCTGGCACATAGTTAAGTGCTTAACAAATACCATTTTTATTATTAGTCTGGAGTGGGGAGGCATTAGAGCTCAGACAGGCCAAAGAGGGAATTCTAAATAGGTCTACATGACTCATCTGCTTCCTCTCTTTCCTCCTACCTCTTCTCCTCTTCATCTTTCTCATCCTCATACTTCTTGTTTTCATCATCTCCACAACAATAATTGTTAAAATGCACTACAGTGGGCTCAGCCCTGGACTAGACACTAGGAAAAATACAGTGGAAAATTATAGATATTTTACCTAACCCTTTGTGGAGCTCACAATCTGAAGTGAGGGAAAATCACACATAAAAGAATTCCAGTTCTTGAAATGGCTTATAAAACTGAGTAGGAACTAAGGAGGAGCATCAGGAGTCATTCAGTCAAAAATCCAACAGTTCCTCCAAGACCACCTAACTGAGCCCAAATCACGTACTAAGTTTCCGGTTATTGAATTCTTTTTGTCCATGCACATTTGCTCTAACACGATAACTTCTTTTATGGCATCTCTAGTTCAAATTAGGCCAATTAGTTTATTTACATTTATCATGCTAATTTCTCAAAATTTCCTCTGAGGGTATTGACCAGGCAATTATCATTATCTCCATTTTCACAGATGGGAGGCTCACGGATCCCAGATTTCATGTGTCTGAGATCCCAAACCATAGGTGGAATTGGAAATGAAGTCTTACCTGCCACATAATAATAATGTTGGTATTTGTTAAGTGCTTACTATGTGCAGAGCACTGTTCTAAGCGCTGGGGAAGATACAGGGTAATCAGGTCGTCCCACGTGAGGCTCACAGTTATTCCCCATTTTACAGATGAGGTAACTGAGGCACAGAGAAGTGAAGTGACTCGCCCACATTCACACAGCTGCCAAGTGGCAGAGCCGGGAGTCGAACCCATGACCTCTGACTCCGAAGCTTAGGCTCTTTCCACTGAGCCACGCTGCCACATCACTGCTCTTCCATGTTGGTATATCAGTCCTGTTGCAGTAACACCAAATGGGGAATGTCCTGGTTAGCCAGAGTCTTCCTCTATGCCTTTCTCCTAGCCACGTGGCCATTCTTGAGAGGTGAGAAGGAAAAAACATAACTCAGGTCCAGATTAAATCAATCAATTGACCAAAGGCATATACTGAGTGCTTAGTGTATGTGGAACACTTTACTAAGTCCTTGGGAGAGTATATTATAATAAGCAGATGCATTCCCTGCCCACAAGCTGTTTACAGTCTCGAGGGGGACATAGGTGTTAAAATAAATTTCAGATGCATTGATACCTTCCCTTTCTTCTTCCCCCCCCACCCCCAACTTCTTCTACTCCACTGATTGATTAATTGATTGACTCTTTCCACTGAAGATAAACAGTGCTTAGTTTATGCAGATCATTATACTAAACACTAAGAAAAATGACAAGAATGAGAATTTAGCCCAACCCTTGGCATTCAGAGGGCTCGTAATCTCAGAGTAAATGGGGAGGGAATTGGCCAAAGACAATCAATCATTCAGTCAATTTATCAATCAGTGATATTTTTTGAATGTTCACTGATTGCAGAGCACTACACTCAGCACTTAGGAGAATCAATACAACAGAGTTGGTAGACATGCCCACAAGCAGCTTGCAGCCTAGGGGTGACATAAGGAATGAGCCAAAATGGCAAAATTGAACTATGGCTCCTATGTTGGTATTTGTCAAGCACTTACTACGTGCAGAACACTGTTCTGAGTGCTGGGGTAGATACAGGGGAATGAGGTTGTCCCACATGAGGCTCACAATCTTCATCCCCATTTTACAGATGAGGGAACTGAGGCACAGTGAAGTGACTTGCCCACAGTCACACAGCTGACAAGGGGCAGAGTTGGGATACGAATCCATGACCTCTGACTCCCAAGCCCGGGCTCTTTCCACTGAGCCATGCTGCTTCTCTTAAAACCAAGAGTTAGGAGTTTCTATTTGATGAGCAGGTGGATGGGCAACCACTGGAGGTTCTTGAGGCGTTCGGGGACAAGGCCTGAATGTTTTTGTAGCAAAATGATCCGGGCAGCAGAATGAAGTATGGACCGGAATGGGGTGAGACAAGAGGCAAGCAGGTCAGCAAGGAGACTGATCTACTAGTCTAGGGGGGCTAGGATGAGTGATTTTGTATATTTTTTTTATTGCCCTATTTATTTTGTTAATGAGATGTGACTGCGGGCAAGTCACTTAACTTCTCTGTGCCTCAGTTACCTCATCTGTAAAATGGGGATTAACTGTGAGCCTCACGTGGGACAACCTGATTACCTGTATCTACCCCAGCGCTTAGAACAATGCTCGGCACATAGTAAGCGCTTAACAAATACCAACATTATTATTATTATTATTACACCCCCTTGATTCTATTTATTGCTATTGTTTTTGGTCCATCTGTCTCCCCCAATTAGACTGTAAGTCCGTCAGTGGGCAGGGACTGTCTCTATCTGTTGCCGATTTGTACATTCCAAGCGCTTAGTACAGTGCTCTGCACATAGTAAGTGCTCAATAAATACTATTGAATGAATGATTGCATTAATGTGGTAGCAGTTTGGATGGAGAGGAAAGGAACCTGAATAGCAGATAAACTATGAGAAGCAGTGTGGCCTGAGAGTCGGAGGTCAAGCCTGAAAGACCACAAGCCTGGGAGTCAGAGGAACTGGGTTCTAATTCTGGCTCTGCCACCTACATGCTGAGTGGCCTTGGGAAAGTTTCTTAATTTCTCTGTGCATGTTTTCTCATCGGCAAAATGAGGACTTAACACCTGGTCTTTTTCTTTCATTCATTCATATTTATTGAGTGCTTACTGTGTGCAGAGCACTCTACTAAGTACTTGGGAGAGTACAACAATAAAAAGACACATTCCTTGCCCACAACGAGCTTACAGTCTAGAATGGGGGAGATAGATATTAATATAGGTAATATAGAAAGGCAGCGTGGCTTAGTGGAAAGAGCCCAGGCTTGGGAGTCAGAGGTCGTGGGCTCTAATCCCGGCTCTAATCCTGGCTCTGCCGCTTATCATCTGTGTGACTTTGGGCAAGTAACTTCTCTGTGCCTGATTAAGACTGTTAGCCCCGTGTGGGACAACCTGATTACTTTGTATCTACCCCAGTGCTTAGAATAGTGCTTGGCACATAGTAAGTGCTTAACGGATACCATTAATATTATTATTAATATAAATGAATTTCAGATATGTACATAAATGCTATGGGGCTGGAAGTGGGGAAGAAACAAAGAGAGCAAGTCAGGGCAACACAGAAGGGAGTGAGAGAAAAGAAAAGGCGGGAGCTTAGTCACGGGAGGCCTCTTGGAGGAGATGTGCCTTCAGTAAGTCTTTGAAATGGGGGAGAGTAATTGTCCGTTGGATTTGAGGAGGGAAGACATTCCAAGCTAGAGGCAGGATGTGGACCAGGGGTTGGCAGTGAGATAGCTGATCGAAGTACAGTGAAAAAGTTAGCATTCGAAGAGCTGGGTTGTAGTAAGAGAGCAGCCAAGTGAGGAAGGAGAGAGCAAAGGGATTAAGTGTTTTAAAGCCAATGGTGAGGCATTTTTGTTTGAGGGGAGGTGAATGGGCAAACACTGGTGCCTTTTGAGGCGTGGGAAAACACGACCTGAACGTTTTTAAAGAAAAATGATCCAGGCAGCAGAGTGAAGTATGGATTGGAGTGGGGAGAGACAGGAAGCTGGGAGGTCAGCAAGTACACTGAATCAGTAATCGAGGCAGGATAGGATGAGTGATTGTATTAACATGGTAGCAGTTTGGATGGAGAGGAAAAGGCCGATTTTAGTGATGTTGTGAAAGTGGGGCAGACAGGATGCAGTGATGGATTGAATATGTGCATTAAATGAGAGAGAGGAGTCAAGGATAATGCCAAGGCTATGGGTTTGTGAGACCAGAAGGGTGATGGTGGTGTCTACAGTGATGGGAACTTCAGGGGGAAGACAGGGTTTCCCACTTAGACTGTGAGTCCAATGTGGGATTGGAACTGCATATGGCCTGATTATCTTGTGCCTACCCCAACACT
The DNA here is from genome assembly GCF_004115215.2 of Ornithorhynchus anatinus. Taxonomy (NCBI): domain Eukaryota; kingdom Metazoa; phylum Chordata; class Mammalia; order Monotremata; family Ornithorhynchidae; genus Ornithorhynchus; species Ornithorhynchus anatinus. The sequence goes on from NC_041731.1 coordinate 58,645,996, forward strand.
TAGTACAGTGCTTGGCACATAGTAAACACTTAACCAACACCACCATAATCAAACTTCCAGAGCCCTAAGATTCCCGCCCTGTGTGTCTCTGGAATGGGATCCTTGGGCAAGAAACAGAGAGAAGAAGTGGAGGGTAACAGGCTGTGTGCTACAGCAGGGGAAATACTCCAGAGAACAGCGACAGAGGAGGGAATGGACAAACCTGGGAGTGATGGGTAGACTGTAATCTGGTTGTCGGCAGGGAATGTGTCTGTTCACTGTTATACTGTACTCTTCCAAGTGCTTAGTACAGTGCTCTGCATAGAATAAGAGCTCAGTAAATGCAATTGAATGAATGAATGACGGTGGGAGAGCGGTATGGGAGTCACCTCTTCGGTAAGGACCTGGAGACTTCAGCCATGAGTGCCGTTTGCTCTGTGGCCTGGAGGTGGAAGTAGGGATAGGATTAGTTGGAAGTTTGCCATCTTGCCACGAGGTGAAACAGTGCAATTCAATGTTGTCACGGGTTGTACCATGTGACATCATCACCCTCTGTCCTGTGCTGTTATATGTTACATGATATATGTCTTGTATCATGTGAGAAATGGTGCTTTTGCCTCCTGCTTCAAGATGCACAATTGGGTGAAGCCAGCCCTGACAATTAGGCCAATTTTACTATTATTATTATTATTATTATTGTTACTACCATTATTACTACTATAATAATAATTAGTACTTGCTAAGTGACCAAGCACTGAGGTAGATTTATCAGTCAATCCTATAACTACCTGGGAGAGTACAGTGTAACAGTATAACAGAGTTGGTAGATATATTCCTTGCCCACATGAGCTTACAGTCTAGAAGAGCTGAAAAAAGATGATCAGATCAGAAACAGTCCCTGTCCCACATGAGCTTACAGTCTAGAGGAGCTGGATAAAAGATGATCAGATCAGAAACGGTCCCTGTCCCACAAAGGTTCTCAGTCTAAGGGGAAGGGAGAACACGTATTTAGTCCCCATGTTACAGATGAGGAAACAGAGACACAGAGAAGTTAAGTGACTTACTCAGGGCCACACACAAGGCAAGTGGAAGAGCTGGAATTAGAACGCATGTTCACTAGACCATGAAGATTCTCAGCATGGTATTTTATTCTATTTTGTGAAGGGGTAATATGTTTCCCATATTCCCTGTTTCTCAGTGGAGGCGATTTGTTTTCCAAAAGTAAGATTCCTGCAGAAGAGTGAATTTTATGAACTTATTCTAGAATTTTGCCATGATAAATTCTAAAAATCAAGTCAGAATTTGTATACAAAACTCTGACTATTGGGCACTTGTAGACTTCGTTCTGTTTTGTAAAAAATCAAGTCTTTTGCACGCTGAATTTAGCTCTGATGATTGGTTGGAACGTATTCATCTCTCTCTAGCTTTTCATGCTTGAGTATTTGAGAAAAAAATAATTGCCATGCCCATGGAAGATATTACTTAATAATGTATATGCTTTGGTGAAAAACAAAATACACATTTAGGACCAAAACCAAGATGACAGATTTATAGTTAATGTATAGTTTTTAAAGCCAAGTCACATTTAATTTGTATCGTTTGATCTCAGAGAGTCTAATAGCTGCGGTAGAAATACCATTTGCCAAAACAAAAATCAGCAGTAGGTGGAGACCACAAAATGCACAATTTTCTCCTTCATGCCATTTTTCAAGCTCATTTTTTTGGAAAAAACAAAACATCTCATTAGGGTCGAAACTCCTGGATTCTTGAGTTGTGACAAAAAGAAATGAATCAAGCACACTTTCCACTCAATCTGTGGAAACCCTAGAGGCTCAACTCAGAACCAAGCCATACAATTGGACCGTGGTTTAATGACAGGAAAATCCACCTGGATGAGTATCTGGATCATCATCCATGTTGCTCAGATACTAACAGCAGACGAACTGAACTGTTTGTACTTTCAGGGAAAACCGAGTCTACTGATCTATCTTAACCCCGATTACATTGTGAGCCTGTCATTGGGCAGGGATTGTCTCTATCTGTTTCCAAATTGTACATTCCAAATGCTTAGTACAGTGTTCTGCCACATAGTAAGCGCTCAATAAATACTATTGAATGAATTGAATGAATGAACCCGAGCTGAAACAGCTCATCTTCTGAAATTGGGATTCAACCCAGGGATCTGGAGAGAAGTCTTTATGATAGAATAATTACTTTTGCAAAATGAATAATTGGGAAGGTAAATCTTTAGGCAATTTGATAGAATAATTATTTTTGCAAAATGAATAATTGGGAAGGTAAATCTTTAGGCAATTTTATTTCACTCATCTTTAAGAGCTTACCATGTGCCAGGCACTGTACTAAGCACTGGGGTAGACACAGTCCCTGTCCCACATGGGGCCACAGTCTTCACTTATTTGACAGATAATTATGATATTTGTCAAGCACTTTACAGATTTTACAGATAATTATATTATGCACTTTCTATGTTCCAGGCACTGTACTAAGCACTGGGGTGGATACAAGCAAATCAAGTTGAACACAGTCCCTGTCCTAAGTAGGGCTTAAAGTCTTGATCATCATTATCCAGATGAGGTAACTGAAGTCCAGAGAAGTTAAGTGACTTGCTCAAGGTTACACAGCAGATAAGTAGCGGAGCCAGCATTAGAACCCGTGACCTTTTGACTCCCAAGCCATGCTCTATCCACTACTACACTGCAAGATCACACAACAGACGTGTGACAGAGCTGAGATTAGAACCCAGCTCCTCTGACAGCCTGGGCTCTTTCCACTAGACCACACTGCTTCCATTTGATTTGGAATGGAAAATGAATGCTGCTCACTAATTAAATCAGGTTTTGAACCTTTTTCCTGTCCAGCGGTACTGTATGAATATGTATCGGCCCTGATGTTCATTCCCGGTTCTAGATCCCACAGTACATTTGCACAGTAAAAAGGTCACCTATAAATCTCACATTGGTGAGTGTAAGATTTTCCTACCATAACATCATCATCATCTGAAGAAGAAGAAGAAGAAGAAAAAAATCCATGGCATCGGAACATAAAAAGCTTACTGGGAAACCTATGAAAATACATTTGTTCAGCTGAGCCCACACTGAGTTTGCATTGCTTCATTTGGATTCATCTGAAGGTTGGGAAGCTTAAGCTCAGAGTGAGAAATATCAGTTCAACATATATTTTGGTTGTGCTGAGGCTGCACAGGTCTAATTAAAAAATCTGCTGGGTTTTTATGGCAGGATTCTGGAGGCTGTCTTGATGTGCTGATGAATGTTGACAGGACTATTAAAACTGTGAAACAACTTCACTTGAATATGGCACCAAATGAAAGAAAAAGTGCTGCCATGCTGCTCTTGGGTGTTATTATCCGGATTAAACTTGGAGCCAGAGGGAAAATCATCCTTGGGCGACGCGTTTATTTTCTCAATATTTTTTTGTTACTCAGTAATGACTTCACGATCTTGGGAGCTCTCCTTCACCGCTGTAGCCTTGACACTGGCCATGAAGCGAAGGACCAGTTCGTTGTGTCCCTTCCGTTGCCCCAGGAGACCTGGCTGATATTCATATTAGGGCCTGGGCAGAAGACACATTTTTCCCCGAATGGACTTTCCACGGGGCCGGATTTGCGTTGCTTTGGAGCGTTGGCCTTTTAGTCTCACGTTGGGTTTGCCTCGTGCTTTTGGACCGAGGCGCTCGAGCGCTCGATCCAATCCTTCATCCTTCCTTTCAGTATCCCGGTGAGAGCGAGGGGCCGAGGAGCTAGGGATTTAGGCAGGATCTGTGACCCAGGCCAGGGAGTAACTGAGTGGCTGGCACACTACCAACATTTGGAGCTGGCCTGACACAGGCGCAGGAGAAGATGGGAGTGGGGTTGAGCTTTCTAATATGGGCCCACCAGCTCTCAGGAGTGTTCTCAGAGTGGTATTTATTGAGCACTTACTGTATGCAAAGCACTATATTAAGCACTTGGGCAAAGAACGATCATATTTATTGAATGCTTACTGTGTACAGAACATTGTACTAAGCACTTGGGAAAATACAACAGAGTTGGTACGCAGCTTCCCTGCCCACAATGAGCTCACAGTCCCGAGGGGAACACAGATATTAATATGAATGAATTATGGATAATAATAATGATATTTCCTAAGCGCTTACTATGTGGCAGGCACTGTTCTAAGCACTGGGATAGATACAAGATAATAGGGTTGCCCATAGTCCCTGTCCCACTTAGACCTCACACTTTTAATCCCCATTTTACAGATGAGGGAACCGAGGCACAGACATGAAGTGACTTCACGGACAAATGGAGGAGCTGGGATTAGAACTCAGGTCCTTCTGACTCCTAGGCCCGTGCTCTAACCACTAGGCAATGCTTGTGGGGCTGAGTGAGGGGTGAATAAAGGGTGCAAATCTAAGTGCCAGGGCAACACTGAAGGGAGTGGGAGAAGAGCAATTGAAAGCCTAGTCGGGGAAACCTCTCGGAGGAGTTGTTGGTGCCATCTACAGAATTGGTAGATACGATCCCTGCCGAGCAGTAACTGATAGTCTACAGTTTCATGTTCGGAGATTATGAGATGTGAAGAACTACTTTCTGATTCTGGGTGTGTCGGCGGAGGTGAGGAAGGGTCCCAGACTGAGGGTCTGTGGTCAGTTAAAGGGGTATGTAACAAGTGACCACCCAGGTATCAAAATCCCCTCGGACCAGTGCCCAGCTCAGCTGCATCTGGCTCCAGGTAGCTCACTTACTTGCTCAAAGTTTGGAATAATCCAAGAGCTACTGAAAGCCAAATGGAAATTTAAGCTGAAAATGAGAGGAGTTTCTCATTTTCAAAGGCTTCCTCTTGTCCTCCTCCTTAAGCACACAGCCAGGACATTTTTCATCCAGGGATGGCCCTGCTGCCAGAGGGGGAGAAAGGAGGCCGCCCCTGTCATCTCTCTAACCCTGGGCAATTTTACAAATTCTTGAATAATCAAAAATATGATTCAAGTAGCAGTATGGTGTGAGTTATGTTATAATAATAATTATAGTATTTGTTAAGTGCTTACTATGTGCCAGGCATTGTCCTAAGAGCTGGAGTGGACACAAGCAAATTGGGTTGGACACAGTTCCTGTCCCACATGGGGCTCACAGTCTCAATCCCCATTTTACAGATGAGGCAACTGAGGCACAGAGAAGTGAAGTGACTTGCCCAAGGTCACACAGCAGACAAGTGGCAGAACCAGGATTAGAACACATGACCTTCTGACTTCTAGGCCCATGCTCTATCCACTATGCCACATTGTTTCCCCCATGGACTACCGGGAACACGACTGACTCGAAAGCTTTAATAACCAGCATTTTGGATACCTGACAAAAAGGCAAATTTGTGTGATTGAAAGTTTACAGTAATCAGGATACTCTTGAATTGATTGGGAGGAGGCTGGTAAATCAAATTTTATGCAAATTATAGCCCTAAACCCCCATTTATGACAGTCACAGCTACCTAGACACAGTCATCTCCCTGAGGATTTTCCATCTAAAATAGTGCTCTCTCTGTCAGACCTTTTGTTAACATCCATTAGGTCATAAATTACTTGAGAGCAGGGCTCGTGCCCTACAAATTCTGCTGTACTCATCCAATCACTTAGCGCAGTGTTCTGCACCCAGAAGGTGCTCAATAAATACTGCTAAATGAAACAGGACTCTGACCTAAAAACTTGGTGCCTCCTCTGGATCCTAGATAGCCAGATCACAGCTGGATCTACAAAGCCATCTGCATACTGTTTAAACAAAAATGAGATAGCCATTATGCAGTCAATCATACTTATTGAGTGCTTAGTGTGTGCAGAGCAGTGTACTAAGCAGTTGGACGAGTACAATAAAACGGTATAACGGACACATTCCATGCCCACAGCAAGTTTACAGTCTAGAGGAGGGACAGACCTTAATGTCAATAAATAAATTAGAGTTACAGGACACTTAGGAAATAACCTATTTTTGCAAATCACAAGTCTTGTGGCTAATTTAATTTCTCTCTGGGAAACCAGATTCTAAGAGAACAAAAGACATCATTTACTAGTCTGTTCATAGTGTATTTCTTCAAGTTACTTCTCTCTATGAGATATGGAACTTTATGACTCGAAAGGGATGCGGATTTTGGTGACAAACCTTCTGAGGACAGTTGTACTATTGCCTCTTGCTCCCATTGTTGTCAACAATTTTTGTGTGCTTGTCTCGGCAATCAATTGATGGTATTTATTGAGCACTTACTTTATGCAGACCACTGTAGATAAGTGCTTGGTAGAGTGCGATACAACATAGTTGATAACAATAAATGTGGCATTTGTTAAGCACTTACTATAGGCCGTGCACTGTACTAAGCACTGGGTTGGATATAATCAAAGTGGGTTGGACACAGTCCCTGTCCCACATAGGGCTCACTGTCTCAATTCCCATTTTAAAGATGAGGTAAGTGAGGAGCAGAGAAGTGAAGTGACTTGCCCAAGGTCACACAGCAGACCAGTGGCACAGCAGGGATAGACAGAAGGAGCTCATAGTCTACATTTTAAACTCCCTAAGGGCAGGTAAAGTGTTTTCTTCTGGTGTTCTCCCTAGTATATAATCTGTTCTCCCTCCTACTTTGACTCAGACACACGAACAAGACGGGTTATCTTGTATATACCCCAAGAGCTTGATACTGTGCTTGGTAAATAGTAGGTGCTTAACAAAGACTACAGTTATTATTATTAGTAGTAGTATTATATGACAGGGCAATGCACACAGTATGCACTCCATAAATAAGAGTAAACAAGTGCATAATGGTTTGAAATGTGAGTGTCTCTAGGGCCTCTGAGACTTTGTTATCCAAACTGGAAAAGATGGAAGATTAGATTTGGGAGCATCTCAGTTTCTGTACCTTCCTCTTCCTCTGAGTGACTTAGGAAGCTCATAATGTGAACTGGGGAACTCACGTGGCCTAATGGTTACATGGGAGTGAGAGACCTGGGCTTTAAACCCAGCTCTGCCACTTGCCTGCTGTGTAGGCAAGTCACTTCACTTCTCTGGGCCTCAGTTTCCTAAACTGTAAACTGAGGATTCATTACCTGTTCTTCCTCCTGTTTAGATTGTGAGCTCCATGTGGGACAGGGACTGTGACCTCCCTGATTATTTTGAATCTACCACAGCACTTGGAACAGCTCTTGCACATAGTAAACAATAAACAAATACTATCATCATCCTCATCTCAGGTGAGTTCCTTTTCCTCTAGTTCTACATGTGTAAACTGCGGACTTCAGTGCTAACCTCCCTTACCTCATTGTTTAGGGAAACAACTTGTGAAGACGGATGGATGAAGCACTTTGCAACTACCTATGTCAAATATATTTTATTAATGCAGCCTTTTGGGGAGCTAAAATTAGTTATACAACCTACTTTTCCTCTTGCCCACTGGTTATCCCTAGGATAATTGAGGTTGGAGAAGCTGTGAACAGAAGCCATTGAGGTTTGGGAGTAAGACAAACTGTATGGGACATTCCTATAGCAACCCCAGACTCTAATTCTAATCCTGGGTGGAGGCCCAGACATTCTTCAGGGGAGGAGAAAGGCAGGGGAGGCAGAGGTCTGAAGGCCTGAAACAAAATCGGCTTCAAATGGTATTTACTGAGGGCCAAAAGAGTGCAGAAGGCTGCACTACTAGGTTCTTGAATAACTTACAGAGGAGGTTTGTTGTGATCCCTACCTTAAGGGGTTTTGCAATCAGGGAAGATAAGTAAGCATAAACTGATGAATACTTTGTAGTAAAAAGAGTCCCAGAGTAGGTGTAAATAACAAACCCACTGGATAAATAAACTAAGAACAAATGGATTTGTACATATGACCGTTGAGATGCCTGGGGAAAGGTGGGGGAAATTAAGCAAGGAATGCCCTCTGAAGGAAGTGTGTTTTTAGGTGGACTTTGAAGGAGGGGCAAGATGTAGTTTGGCAAAGCTGAGAGGGGAAGGTTGTAAACAATCAGTTGGAGATAGGGTGCCAAGAGCCAGGTTGTTGAAAGATTTACTTGGGAGGTGGAGAGAATGCGATCTGTGAAGTAGCAGAAAAGATTGGGTTGATAGGAGGTAGCCAGCTGCTGTAAAGATTGAAATCAGTCATCAAATCTTTGAGAGCTTTATGTTTTTTCTGTCAGAGTCCAGAAGGAATCATGGGTGGTACCTGAGGAGGCAAGTCATATGCCACAACTGACCTTCTGCCATCTTCTCAGAGCAGCTCTGAGTCAGGCTGAAGAAGAGAGGGGTTTCAGGGAGAGAGGCTGATCAGGAGGTTGTTACCCTAGTCTACCTGGAAGGGGAAGTGGCCTTGTCCCCGACAGTCATAGTGAGGGAGGAGAGGAAAGAGTGAATCCGAGAAACGTTGCTAAGGAAAAACCATTAAGACTAAGAGACAGATTGAATACAGGGTGGGAAGACAGCTCATTCCCTAAGTGTCACTCCTGCTCCTCCTCTCATTCCTAGGAGCCTGAGATGGGAGGGAACAAAATCTAGCAGGAGGGAACGGGGAGCAAAAGTGGGAAAAATAGCTAGGGCAAAGGCTGGAGTTGTTGAAGGGGTAGACTGTTCAATAGGTCAGAGGTAACTTCCTGTGGGCCCCATTGTTGAGAGCACTGTGAAGTTGTATTTAAGTTTGTATGTTTTAAATGGTATTTGTCACATGCTTACTATGTTCTAGGCACTGTACTAAGTGCTGGGGTAGAGTGCTTGGCACATAGGGTTTTACAAATACCATATGTATTATACAAGCTAATCAGGTTGGATACAGTCCATGTCCCAAATGGGGCTCACAATCCCAATCCTCATTTCACAGCTGAGATATTTGAGGCACAGAGAAGTAAAGTGATTTGCCCAAGGTCACACAGCAAACAGGAGGCTGAGCAAGGGTTAGAACCCCAGCCCTTCTGACTCTCAGGCTCATGCTCTATCCACTGGGCCATGCTGCTTCCCAGAAGTCTAGGAGTCCCTCAGAAAAATGAAACCCTTTAGACTGTGAGACCCATACGAGATACCATATCTGACCTGATTATCTTGTAGCTACCCTAATGCTTAGCATTCATTCATTCATTCAATTGCATTTATTGAGCACTTACAGTATGTTGAGCACTAAACTAAGCACTTGGGAGAGTGCAGTATAACAATAAACAGACATATTCTCTACCCACAATGAGATTACAGTGTTTGGCTGTATCACAGTTATCATTATTAGTAATAATAATGATATCACAGTTATCATTATTAGTAATAATAATAAACAATTCCTTTGGATATTCTTTTTAACTGGTGGTTTTCTTTTGCCTCTCCTAGATTTACCCTTTCTAGTCTTGCAGAAGGAGAGCAGACAGACAGCTTTGCTATTGTCCTGTTGGGGTTAATATTTCTTTCAATCACTGCAATAATTTATTCGGTAATGTACTCTAGTTAAACGTTGGGTTGGTATTTTTCTTGTGCACATGGGCTCCTTCAACTTCCTATGTTTTTATCTTGCAGTTCTTCTCTCCATTCTGAAGTCTGATCTGATTATCCTGTACTCGTCCCAGTGCTGAGCACAGAGCACATAGAAAGAACCAAAAAAAAATAAATTATTTCAAACCCAGAATCTTTCGTTCAGCATATTTTCCCAATTTTATTTTGCGATGGTGGAAAATCTTATTTTTTTCCACTTTTGGAATTCTCTTTCCTCCAGTTGGGAATAATGAAGTATTACCCAAAACAATCCACCCCTTTGGCAAGCAACAATTCAGATGAGTCATCAATAGGTAGCCAGTGGCAGTCTGACATTTTTGAGAACTTGCTTAGGATGGATTATTTTGCAAGGATTTAAAAGTAGTTGCTTAACAGACCTCTGAACTACTGTTTTTGGAAATGTTGCTTTTGTCTATCACCCTCTATTTATTTATCCCTTACTTCAAATATACCATTAAACTGGAATAGGAAGCAGCGTGGCCTAGTACGTAGTGTACGGTCTTGGGAGTCAAAAGGACCGGGGTTCTAATTCCGGTTCTGCCACTTGACTGCTGTGTGACTTTTGACAAGTCACTTTACTTCTCTGGTTCTCAGTTACCTCATCTATAAAATGAGGATTAAGACTTTGAACCCCATGTAGAACATGGTCTGGGTCCAACCTGATTATCTTGTATCTACCCCAGTGCTCAGTACTGTGCCTGGCACAGCCTTAACAAATAGCATTAAAAATAAAAAAAGATTATGACTTTAAAGCAGCACAGCTATTACAACTTCCTGTTTTTCTGTGCTAGATGAAGATCACTTTGAGAAGGGTTCTTCATCCATTCCTCCTTTGGTTACTACACCCAAGAGTTCAGTGTGTGGATCATAAGTCTTCAGACAAATATATCTACAGATATGTTTGCAATACATATACAGACAAAGTTGGCTTTCACATTCAAAGTTGCTAGTGATAATGGTGTTAATCCTCTCCTTACTACATTCATGAAAAAACCTCTCTTTTACTATGTGCTTACAGCACCTTTGATTAGAGTTTGTTTCTGTTGTGGGAAGTTCTCTCTGGCTGTGCTATTCCCAATCTATTGATCAGGAGAATTGATTGAGCACGTACTGTGCTCACGGCATCAAACTAAGCACTCAGAAAAGTACAATAGATTTAGTAGACATAATTCATTCCCTCTAGGATCTTACAATCTACCGGTGGAGATAAATACATACCTACAGGAGGAAGTAATCGAGTATATAAGTATATAATCAAGTATGTAAGTGTGCATGTAAGTGCTAAGGGGAGTGGGAGAACTTCAATGCTCTAAGTGGAGCCAAAGACCTGATGGGGGAGTTGGGGAGAGGAGAAATTCATTGGGGAAGGCCTTCGGAAGGAGAATCAATTTTAGAAAGGCTGTGAAGGTAGGGAGAACTGTGGTCTGTTGAATATGGAGTAATTTATTTTAGTGCCTGTATCCTCCTCTAGACTGTGAGCTCGTTGCGGGTAGGGAACGGGTCTAGGGAACAGGTCTACGACCTTGTATTGTACTCTCCCAACCACTCAGAACTGTGCTTTGCACACAATAAGCACTCAATCAATACCACTGTCTTGACTGATCAAAGTGGAAGAGTTCCACAGAGGAAGGAGAGCTTGAGCAACAGGTCTAGGACATTGTTTGAGGTAGAAAAGACTACATAACCCAACCATATTTCTCCTTCCCTCCTTTGGTGAGCTCTTCCCGAAACAGTTCCCCAGGGAGAAGCTGTTTAGGTATCCTGCTGTCAGAGGGAAGCAGCATGGCCTAGTGTAAAAAAACCATGGGCCTGGGAGTCAGAGAATCTGTGCTCTAAACTCAGTTCTTCCACTTACCTGCTGTATGACCTTCAGCAAGTCACTTAACTTCTCTGTGCCTCAGTTCCCTCATCTGCAAAATGGGGATTAAATCCTACTCCAGCCTGCTTGGACTGTGCGATGGGGGCTGTGTCCAACCTGATTATCTGGTATCTACCCCAGCGCTTAGTACAGTGCTAGACACATAGTAAGCACTAAATGAGCACCATTAAAACAAAACAAAGCATCCTCCTCACATGTCCTGACCAGACGTTCAGAAGCTGGAAACAAGAGACAGTGCTCTATACCCAATAAGTGATCAATAAGTACCTGATTGATTGATTGCTTGATGTGGCCTCCCTTTCTCACACCCTACCGGGGAAGCCAAGGAGGATCGGCTTTGGCAGTCAACTGAACTGAGAAAATCTGGAATCGGAGACATTCTCTGCTCCGCACAGAATACCAAGAAATTCGGGAGACATTATAAGCCATCAAAAGTTACTGGCTGAGAAAAAATGGGGAGAGAAAACCTGTAAAAACTTTGCAACAAAGAAGGATGTCATAGAAACTGGTGGAATCCTGTCACTAAACCAGGAATAGGGTGTAATAGGGAAATAGAGATGTCTGGTACAAAGCTGTTTGAACTGGGAATCCCTGGGCTATATACCCTCAGACTGGAGCGGCCAAAAGAAAACATTATCCCGCCCAAATTAAGTCGGCAATCAACTCTTTTTACTGCACAGCACATATGTATGCAGGTTAAGATCTTAGTGTGAGGGCGAAACAATGTGGATACATGACACCTGAGCCTTACAGCTGTGTGTGAACGACCTGCAAAATGAAAAACAATACTCCTTGTCCAAATTACTTCGACCGAGACCGAACTGTACTGCGTCCCATAGACACCTAATGTTGAGTTTACAGACAGGCAGAGCCAGAAAAGTACACCACACCCACATGTCAAAACAAACATGATATCCAGGGTAGGAAAATCAATGTTTCAGTTCTTTTCTTTCCCCCCCCACCCCAGTCTCAAGAATCCAGCTCGCTTTATAACACTGAATAGAAGCCGTGTGGCCCAGTGTTAGCTGTAGACTGTAAGTTTGTTATGGGCAGGGAACACGACTGTTAATTCTGTTGTGTTGTACTCTCCCAAGAGCTTAGTACAGCACTCTGCACGTAGTAAGTGTTCAATAAATACCATTGAGAGTGGAAAGAGCATTAGCCTAGGAGTCAGGGGAACGGGGTTCCAATCCCATTCCGCCTCTTGCCTGCTGTGTGACCTTGAGTAAGTCACTTCCCATCTCTGTGCCTCAGTTCCCTCATCAGCAAAATGGTGATTTGAAAGCTGTTCTCCCTCTTACTTAGATTGTGAGCCTCATGTGGGACCTAATCATCTTTTATCTATCCCAGCGCTAAGTACAGTGCTTGGCACATAGTAAGTGCTTAACAGACACTGCTATAATTTTTTTTTTGGTATTTGTTAAGAACTTCTGATGTGCCTGACACTGTACTAAGTACTGGGGTAGCAGCGTGGCTCAGTGGAAAAAACCCGGGCTTGGGAGTCAGAGGTCATGGGCTTGAATCCCAGATCTGCCACTTGTCAGTTGTGTGACTGTGGGCAAGTCACTTAACTTCTCTGTGCCTCAGTTACCTCATCTGTAAAATGGGGATTAACTGTGAGCCTCACATGGGACAAGCTGATTATCCTGTATCTGCCCCAGCGCTTAGAACAGGGCTCAGCACATAGTAAGCACTTAACAAATACCAACATTATTATTATATGTTAATCAGATTAGACACAGTCCACGTCTCTCATAGAGTTCACAGTCTAAATCCCTATTTTACAGATGAGGGAACTGGGGAACAGAGAGGTTAAGTGACTTGCCCAAAGTCACACATCTGACAATGGCAGAGCTGGGATTAGAACCCCGGTCCTGATTCCCAAGCCTGTGCTCTATCCACTAGACCACGTTATCATCATCGTTATTATTATTGGGGAAATAAAAGAGAGGGGGCGGGGAAAGTCCACTTTCAAAGCCTAGGAAAAAGTATGGAGGTTTCTCTCTATTTCATTTTTATGCTTTACATTGGGTTGGGGTTTTGAAGCTGCCAGTCTACGTAAGTGTCCCGAATGGACCATGAGGTGGGACACTTTTCAAGGGAGCACCTGTTACCTAACACTGTCATGTGGTGGAGTTTAAATAAGACTTGCAGTAAGGCCTGAATCGCCCTCTCGGGGTTGTACCTGGAGAGTTTCCCACACTCTACCAGTCTCAACTATGGGAGGGAGAGTCAAGCAGAGACCTGTCCGTTTCACTCTTAGGTTGGCCAGTGGCTAGTCAGTGGAAGACAATCTGCTACAAGTCAAAATTCACCTGTGCGAGGCAGCAATGGCATGGAAGAGAGTCAAGGGGAGAGACTCAAGTTTACTGTGTGGAAGGAGGCAATGGTAAACCACTTCTGGATTTTGATCAAGAAAACTCTGTGGATACACTACCAGAACAATTGCAGAGGAAGGTGGGGTATTCTGGGAGAGATATGTCCACGGCATCGCTATGGGTCGGAGATGACTCGATGGCTTAAGAGAAGACAAGACCAGAATCACCTCACGTCGTGACATATCACATACCCAAAAACCAAATGTATCCGAACGGAGGGTTTTCCCAGCTTTCCTGTAGCAGCCGTTGGCTTGGTTGCACCTGCCTGATTCCCACCCATCCCCACAGCAGCCCTTCTTGTGACCTTGCCCTTGGCCTCAGGGCCCCAGCTGGGCATCGATGGACACTCAAGAATATCAGACATTTTGGGGGTGATGTCATAGGCAGTATAATGGGAGTAGCATGGCATCATGGCTACAACATGGGCCTGGGAGTCAGAAGGTCTTGGGTTTTAATCCTGGATCTGCCACTTGTCTGCTGTACAGCCTGGGTAAGCCACTTCCCTTCTCTGGGCCTCAGTTATCTCATCTGTAAAATGGGAATGAATAATGAGAACCATGTGTGGGACATGGACTGTGTCCAAGTGGATTTGCTTGTATCCACCCCGGTACAGTGCCTGGCACATAGTAAGTGCTTAACAAATTACCATGATTATTATTATCGTTATTACATCATACTTGCCGTTCGGAGAAAAAGTACACCTAGTTGTTCTCAGCACAGGGTATTTCTCTGGGGCACCCTTGGCCCCACTGCTCATTTTGAAAGCTATGGCATTCACTTCCCAGGTCACCATGGGCACCGGTGCCACATCTGAGCCAAGAACCTCGGGTGCAGGAGGGAAGCTGGGTGCCAACCATCAAAATATCAAAAATCAATTAATCCCGTGCCCTATCTGTACTGGGCTGTCTGGTAAAGAACAGTATCTTTGCCTGCACTGAACTATTTTAATGCAGCATAATGAGCTGTATATATGTATATATAGAGAGAAGCAGCATGGCGTAGTGGATAGAGCATGGGACTGGGAATTAGAAGGTCAGGAGTTCTATTCCCAACTCTGCCACTTGTCTGCTGTGTGACCGTGGGCAAGTCACTTCACTTCTCTGCACCTCAGTTACCTCATCTGTAAAATGGGGATTGAAACCAGGAGCCCCTCGTGTGGCGGGGACAGTGGCCAACCCAATTTGCTTGTAACCACCCCAGTGCTTAGTAAGTGCTTAACAAATACCATAATTATTATTCTATATATAGGTATACACACAAACATATATATCTATGTATTACATAGATATATATATATATATAACATGGGGATTTGACATCATGCCAGAAAACAATATACTTTTGGCAGTATTGATAAGCAGCACAGCCTGGTGGTTAGAACTTGGGCCCGGGACTCAGGAGGAACTTACCCCAGCTCCGCCACCTGTCTGCTGGGGGACCCGGTGCAAGTCATTTCATTTTTCTGTGTCTCAGTTACTTCATCTGTAAAATGGGGATTAAGACTGTGAGCCCCATGAGGGGCAGGTACTGGGTCCAACCTGACAACCTTGTATAATAATAATACTAATAATGATAATATTGGTATTTGTTAAGTGCTTACTATGTGCAGAGCACTGTTCTAAGCGCTGGGGGAGATACAGGGTAATCAGGTTGTCCCACGTGAGGCTCACAGTCTTAATCCCCATTTTACAGATGAGATAACTGAGGCCCAGAGAAGTTTAGTGTCTTGCCCACAGTCACACAGCTGACAAGCTGCAGAGCCAGGATTCAAACTCATGACCTCTGACTCCCAAGCCAGGGCTCTTTCCCCTGAGCCACCCTGCTTCTCTACCCCAGCGCTTAGTACAGTGCCTGATGCATAGTAAGTGCTTAAAAAATACCACAGAGGAAAATTAGAGAAGTATGCTGAGCTTACATAACATCACATGAAATTAGTATGTCCTACTTGCATAGTTGCAGATGTGTGATATACTTGTCCCAGCCTAGCCCAAAAGAAGCATACTGAGTGCACAGTATAATTACATGAATAGATGTTTCATTGTACGTGCTCCTGCTGCAGTTTAAAATTTCAGTTCAGTCGTGCTCTGTGTGAGTGACACGTTCCGACTTCAGAACTTCAGATTCAGGCCCGGTCCCACATGGGGCTCACTGTCTCAAAACCCATTGTACAGATGAGATTAACTGAAGCCCAGAGAAGTGAAGCGATTTCTCCAAGGTCACACAGCAGACAAGTGGCAGAAGCCTTCCACCTTAAACCTAGGAACAAAGTCTCCCATTGACCCAGGATCTGGACCTGAGTTGTCCTTTAAGTTGGAAGTGCTCTGAAAAGTCAGGATGAGGAGCAGGAAGTGCAGAGGAGGGGGCCTGGGTGCTATTTTCTCATTCCAGGTGACAGGAATTCCTGAGTCCTACTGCACATTTCTTCCCTGGCTCATATGCTTCCCAAAGCTGGGTTCATGAAATCCAGGAGAAGGTAGAGGAGAGGATCACAGAGAAGAGAGGTCCAAAAAGATGCCGCAGAGGGTTTAACTGCACTTTCCTCTTGCAACCAAAAAAAAAGGCCCATTTCAATGGGATTGTCTTTCTTTATTGCTGTATTGTACTTTCCAAGTGCTAGATTCAGGGCTCTGCACACAGTAAGCACTCAGTAAATACGATCGATTGAATGAATGAACGAATGGCTGAAAGAAACCCCATCTAAGATGCCTGACGTCTCCCACCCTATTTCCCAGTTCAAGTCCTAGCATCAAAAGAGGCTGCCTCACAGATATCGAGCTAATGGACCTTTGGGATTCTGTTGACAATAATTACTGGAATTTTCAAAGCACTTTTTCCCCAAATGCTCAAAGGATACTCATGGATATAATAGTAGGAATTTGGTTGAAGTAGAAGGAGGAGTCCCCTCTCAGGGTCATACCTGGAGAGTTCAGTGCTCCACCAGCCTCGACTACAGCAGGGAGAGTCAAGCAGAGGCCTGTCCATTCCATTCCTGGCTTGGGCAGTGGCTAGCGAGTGGAGGGCAATCGGCTACAGGTCAGGACTCGCCTGTGCTGGGCAGCAGCGGCACGGGAGAGAGTCGAGGGTGGAGACTCAAGCTGACTGCGCGGAAACAGGCAATGGTAAACTGCTTCCGTATTTTTACCGGAAAAACTCTCTGGATCCACTACCAGAACGATTGCAGATGGAGGTGGGGCGTTTTGGGAGAGAGGTGGCCGTGGCGTTGCTATGGGTTAGAGATGACTTGACGGCATAAGACGTGAGAAGAAGGAAGAGAAGGAGTAGTTAGGAGGAGGAGGAGTAGAAGTTTAGTAATAGGAATGGAGTAGCAGTAATAAGAGTAATGTAAGAAGCAGCATGGTTTAGAGGGAAGAGGGTGATCTTGAGAGTCAGAGGTTGTGGGTTCTAATTCCGGCTCCACCACTTGTCAGCTATGTGAGTGTCGGGCAAGTCATTTGACTTCTCTGTGCCTCAGTTCCCTCATCTGTAAAATGGGGATTAAGACTGTGAGCCCCACGTGGGCAACCTGATGACCTTGTATCTACCCCAGAACAGTGCTTGGCACAAAGTAAGCACTTAACAAATACCGTCATTATTATTATTATTGTTATGTAGTACAGTAGTAAAGCATTTTTTGAGCACAAGCTGGAAGCAGTGGTCTCTACTAAGTCACTGGGAAATAACAACAACCAACAGTGCTCTGCACACAGTAAGCACTCAATAAATACGACTGAATGAAGCAACAACAAAACTAGGTTTATTAATAATAATAATAATAATGTTGGTATTTGTTAAGCGCTTACTACGTGCCAAGCACTGCTCTAATTGCTGGGGTAGATATAAGGTCATCAGGTTGTCCCATGTGGAGCTCATAGTTTTCAGCCCCATTTTACAGTTGAGGTAACTGAGTCACAGAGAAGTTAAGTGACTTGCCCAGGGTCACACAGCTGACAAGTAGAGGAGCTTAGAACCCATGACCTCTGACTCCCAAGCCCGTGCTCTTTCCGCTAAGCCACGCTGCTTCTCTATAGGGCCGGTGTACCTATCTGACAGGCATATAATCACTGTTTCACTGAGTAGTTGTTGGAAATTTATTTAGCACTTGAGATTTGTCCAGGGCTCTATATCTGAAAACCTTCCTATTCTTCCACAAGGCAGCCAGAGATTGCTCTTAAAACTCACCTCCTCCAAGAGGCCTTCCCAGACTGAGCTCCCCTTCTCCCTCTACTCCCTCTACCGCCCCCCCTTCATCTCTCCGCAGCTTAACCCTCTTTTCCCCCCATTTCCCTCTGCTCCTCCCCCTCTCCCTTCCCATCCCCTCAGCACTGTACTCGTCTGCTCGACTGTATATATTTTCATTACCCTATTCATTTTGTTAATGAAATGTACATCGCCTTGATTCTATTTAGTTGCCATTGTTTTCGAGATGTTCTTCCCCTTGACTCTATTGCCATTGTTCTTGTCTGTCCGTCTCCCCCGATTAGACCGTAAGCCCGTCAAATGGCAGGGACTGTCTCTATCTGTTGCCGACTTGTTAATTCCAAGCGCTTAGGACAGTGCTCTGCACATAGTAAGCGCTCAGTAAATGCTATTGAATGAATGAATGAAAGGGAAACTGAAATGCAGAAAAAATGGGCTCTTCCTAGGGCCAGAGCTGAGACTGAAATTCACAGCTGTTTGAAGGATTTTCCAGCTTGTGGCCAAGTCCTCTTGAGTCACATTGCTACCTTGGTAGCAGCAAGCTGGGCCAGGGAAGATCAAGGGAAAGTAAATCACCAGTGTGAACACCTGGTGAGATCCCTCTTTTTCCAAAATTCTTGCCAAGCCCTGCACTAGGATGGAAGAGATTTCATTTGCCAGGGAGCATTTCCTTTAGGCCCAATTAGAAGATGTTTGAAATGGATGGCTGTTAGTCAATCAATTGTATTTACTGAGTACTTACAATGAGCAGAAAAGTATACTAAGTGTTTGGGATAGTACAGTATTAACAATAAACTGACACATTCCCTGTGCATGAGTTTACAGTCTAGAGGAGACAGACATTAATATAAATCAATAAATGACAAATAGGTACATAACTGCTTTGCACATAGTAAGCGCTCAATAAATACTATTGAATGAATGAATAACTGCTGTGGGGCTGGGATGGGGGTCGGAGAATGAAGGGAACAAGTCAGGGTGACACAGAAGGGAGTGGGAGAAGAAGAAAGGAGGGCTTAGTCAGGGAAAGCTTCTTGGAGTAGATGTGTCTTCAGTAAGACTTTGAAGGTGGGGAAGAGTCATCGAGCTAGATTAGCCCCTGGTTCATCTGAGTGGGCACTTGTATCCTTCCCAATCAGCCCAGGTGGGCTTTGCTGGCCAACAATCCCTCCCAGTTGCAGGCCCATCTCCACTGATTAGATGACTTCCCTTTTTCAACCATCTGAATCAGACTAAATATTCCTCAGCAGAGTCAGCTGGACCCACAGGGGCACTGAGTCAGTCAGACGTGAGTCACGTCGAAGAGTTGTCTGCGAACTGTAGTTTCATCAGTCACTTGGTCCCTGGGGGCAATCATTGGCAGTGGCCCACGGTGGATGGAGGCACAGGCAACGGGTTCGCCGAGTTCCCTTTCATTCATTCATTCATTCATTCATTCAAGAGTATTTACTGAGCGCTTACTATGTGCACAGCACTTGGAATGTATATTTCGGCAACAGTTAGAGACAATTTGGGTTTGAGACCTGAGTTCTGATAGCAGGCCTCCCACCTCAGAGTTGGACAGAACTAAGGGGCTGAAAATGCTTAGCATCCAACTTGTGAACTTGCTGTTTCATATTTAGGAGATTCCTGTTTCTGTGGGTGGATGAAGACAGGGGGCTGATGCCTTTTCTGGAATGACGGTTGGACCAAGGACCAAGGAAGCTCTGGCTCCTAGGCTCACAGTCTAAGTAGGAGGGAGAACAAGTATTTACTGAGAAAACTCATCTCTCCTCTCCTTCCACCACTTACTTCTTTCCCCAAACCCTCTCTGATGCAATTCCAGCTTATGCAACTCCAGCTTCTGCCACAGACCGAGAACTGGAAAGTGACAGGAAATAATTTATTTTTAAGGCAGCATCTTTCCAAAATTCTTTAGAATAAAATTATTAGAATTGTTATTAGTCTAAGAATTAAAATAAAATTCTTTAGAATTTTAAACTTCTTTACAATTTCTCTTAAGCAACATCTTTCTAAAATTCTGATATAGGATATTGACATAGGAGAGTGAATCATTTTGTTTGTTTCTACATCTTTCCAAAATTCTTTAGAATAAAATTATTAGAATTGTTATTAGCCTAAGAATTAGAATAAAATTCTTTAGAATTTTAAACTTCTTTACAATTTCTCTTAAGCAACATCTTTCTAAAATTCTGATATAGGATATTGACATAGGAGAGTGAATCATTTTGTTTCTACTCAACAATATTTTTATTGTTGATTTTTAAATCAAATTTAACCTTGGATAAGTGACTTTCATTAGAATAATCATCACCTGAATGAATAGTATATTTCCTCAAGCAAATAAAAGGTTTTTTTATGGGAAAACTAGTATTTAATATAGGTTTGATTGAATTCAGACCTGTTTAGAAATTTAAATTTACTCACCCATACTCCCCAACACCTCTGAAAGCTGAGATTTGGCAATCCATTTATTTCCCAACATTGATCTGAAGGCCATCTGGAATATTTAGCAGATTCTAAAATGTGATTGTATCAACAATAGGCTTTCGAGTTTGTTTTAAAGAGACTTTTTTTTTCCCCTTCCTAGTTTACATAAATCACTTGAAAAAAATTTTTTCACATTTTGGGATCAAAATGTGCTCACTTGGCTTTTAGACCGGCCCGGCTTACAGACCGATTTTTCAAACAGGATTGTGGAGCTATTTGTGGATTACTTTCTGTTTGCTACTTGTAATCTGCATTCCTGAGGTAAGCACGTTAAAATGACTAGGGATTTTCATCGAGCTAAGCGATTAGGCTAAATAGGGCAATTTCATGTGCTCTCAGCATCTGAGTTCAAACCTTGAAAAAGAATCTACGGAAGAAAACAACATTTAATTCTTTTTCAAACCGTAGAGGGCACTGTTTATTCTTAATGCAGAATTGCTGAGAGATTATGGCCAAAAATACAATTAGTGTTTATTTGTCTGCTAGCTTAGTGCAGGGGGCATTTCGATCTTGGTTTCTTTGGGGTCCAAAGAGATAGCCAACATTATGGGGCATTATCAATTATCAATGATTTGCAATTAACCAATCATTTCTATTAAGTGCTTCCTGCATGTGGAGTATTAATAATGATAATAATGATGGTATTCGTTAAGGGCTTACTATGTGCCAAGCACTGTTCTAAGCGCTGGGGTAGACACAAGGTCATCAGGTAGGGCTCACAGTCTTAATTCCCATTTTCCAGATGAGGCCACTGAGGCGCCGAGAAGTGAAGTGATTTGCCCAAAGTCACACAGCTGTCAAGTGGCAGAGCTGGGATTAGAACCCACGACCTCTGACTCCCAAGCCCGGACTCTTTCCACTGAGCCATGCTAAACTAAACTCTTGGGAAAGTACAAAACAACAGAGTTGGTAGACGTTCCCTGCCCACAAGTAGTTTACAGTCTAGAAGGGAGATAGAGTAGAGAGGGGGAAACATTCCCAGAAGTTAAGAATTAATTTCATTAATTTGTTCACAAAAAGTTCTTTTTAGAAACACAAAGTCACCTGCAGATGTATTTTTATGGTATCTGTTAAATAGTTACTGTGTTCCAGTAGCACAGTAGTACAGGGGTAGATACAAGATTACCCAGTTGGGCACAGTCCTTGTCCCACAAAATGCTCACAGTCCTAATCCCTGTTTTACAAATGAGCAAACTGAAGGACAGAGAAATTAAGTGACTTGCCCGAGATCACCCAGCATGCAAGAAGCAGAACTGGGTTTAAACCACAGGTTCTCTGGCTCCCAGACCCATGCTTTTACCAGTAGGTCACACTTTCTACCTGGGATTAAAAAAAACCCAACAACCCAAAAAACAAAACTAGTGTGTCTTCCTTAATTTCTATGTAGATTTTTGGGGAGGTTTTGTACTATCACAGAACATAGCACCTGAGACCTATAAGATGTGAAGCTTGATCACAGATGTGAAGGATGATGATGATGATTGTGGTATTTGTTAAATGCTTTCTATGCATCAGGCACTGTTCTAAGCAGTGGGGTAGATATAAATTTCTCAGTTTGGACACATCCCCTGTCCCACACGGGGCTACCAGTCTTAATCCCCATTTTACAGACAAGGGAACTGAGACTCAGTGAAGTGAAATGACTTGCCTGAAGTCCCAGGGCAGACAAGTGGCAGAGCCACATCCTCTGAATCCCAACTCCTTGCTCTTGCCACTAAGCCCAGCTGCTTCCCTCCTTATGGGAAGGTCTCTCTCTAAAGTCTCTGAGGTCTCTCGGTGCTCTCTCTTCTTGGCAAGCGCCTACACGGTGTCCTCCTGAACTGATTTTTGAAGAGCTTCATTCATCATGGACTCCTAGAATCATAATCCAGCACACTGCTACTTATAATAATAATTGTGGTATTTGTTAAGTGCTTGCTATGTGTCTATCATTGCACTAATTGCTGGGATAGATACAAGATAATTACCTCCTATGGGGGCTCACAAAGTAAGAGGGAGAACAGGTATTTGGCTCCCCATTTTAAAGATGAGGGAATTGAGGCACAGAGAAGTTAAGTAATTTGCCCGAGGTCACACGGCAGACAAATGGCAGAGCTGGGATACTTCTCACCACTGTGAACACCATCTTTTCTGCACATCAGACACATCAAGCGGCATGGCCTAGTGGAAAGAGCACGGGCCTGGGAGTCAGAGGAGCCCGGGTTTTAATCCCAGCTCTGCCACATGCCTGCCGTGTGACCTTGGGCAAGCACAAAAATTCTCTGTGCCTCACCCAGTCACCTCATCTGTAAAATTGGGATTCAGACCGTAATCACCATGTGGGACATGGACTGTGTCCAACTTGATCAGTTTGCAGCTACCCCATTCTTAGTACAGTGCCTGACATATAATAAATGCTTAAAGAATACCATTAAAAAAAATCAAGACTTCATAAACCTGAGAAAAGTACCTGACACAATCAGTGGACCTGGATTCTGGCAACAACTAAGGAAAGATCCTGGCTCTGCCAATTGCTTGCTTTGTGACTTTAATCAAGTCAATCAATTTCTCTGTGCCCCAGTTCCCTCCACTGTAAAATGGGGATTAAATGCCTATTCTCCCTCATACTTAGACTGTGAGCCCCAGTGGGGATAGGGACTCTTTCTCACCTAATTATCTAGTACCTACCCCAGGGCTTGGAAGTGTGTTTGACAAAGTAAGCACTTAACAAATACCATGAAAAAAATTGGCTGCCTGAAAAGTTAAGATCTCAAGATTATTCATGTTGGTATTTGTTAAGTATTTACTATGTGCAGAGCACTGTTTTAAGCGCTGGGGGTAGATACAGGGTAATCAGGGTGTCCCACGTGAGGCTCACAGTTAATCCCCATTTTACAGATGAGGTAACTGAGACACAGAGAAGTTAAGTGACTTGCCCACAATCATACAGCTGACACGTGGCAGAGCCGCGATTCAAACCCATGACCTCTGTCTTCCAAGCCTGTGCTCTTTCCACTGAACCACACTGCTCTCAAGATTATTCCATGAAGATGTGACTAGCCACGTCAGAACTGAAGGAGTTTTGATCCTTTCTCTTGTTACCAATAGAATAACGCAGACTCGTAATAGACCTCATGCTTTCCCCCTATTCTACAGCCTTGCTCCAATAAAAGGAGACTTTAAACTAGTGTAAGATTATGGCATTCTGGAAAACTCTTTCAATTTAGTCTGAGGGCATCTTCCCACATCTTGGAATCACGCTTCTGGGAGGTTTTTTATGCTGATTCACTGTGCTTTGGAAGAAGAAACACTGATGATAACCACTCAGTCTGAAGTAGATCAGCATTACATATCAGTTCACACCTGGGAAATCATATAATATCTAAGTATCTCCATTTGCTACAAAGAGCTGAATGCTGTCACTGAATTCTGCTACTTAAATAGTACACTGTCCATGATACAAGGATATTCAAGATGGTGGAAAAACACAAGAAAGCCAGTTTATTCTTTAGGAGTCTCAAAGACAGAGTTGCACACAGCTGTTCTATATTGAGCTGAAGTTGGGTAGAGATGAAGGGAGTTGATAGAAAAAACACATAATAATACTATTGATGATTATTATGGTATTTGTTACCACTTACTATGTGTCAAGAACTATTTTAAGTGCTGGGGTTGATATACGGTGATCAGTTTGGACACAGTCCCTGTCCCAAATGGGGCTCATGGACTAAGGTAGAAGGGAGTAGGATTTAATTCCCCATTTTTAGAGATGAGAAAATTGAGGCACAGAGAAGTTAGACTTGCCCAAGGTCACACAGCAAAGTGGCAGAGCTGTGATTAGAACCCAGGTCCTCTGACTTCCCGGCGTAGGGATTTTCCACTAGGCCACACTGCTTCTCTAGGAAGCAAAATCTCAAACGATGTGGAATATTAATGGACAGTTGGAAGCAACGGCAAAAGACCAATCCTTACCCTACAGCAATTAGAAGCAGCGTGGTCTAGTGGATAGAACATGGGCCTGGGAGTCAGAAGGAGCTGGGTTCTAACCCCAGCTCTATGATGTGACTGCTGTGTGACCTCGGGCAAGTAATTTCACTTCTCTGTGCCTCAGTTACCTCATTTGTAAAATGGGATTAAGACTGTGAGGTCTATGTGGAACATGGACTGTATCCAACCTGATTACCTTGTATCTAAATGTATCAGTACAATAAGAGACATCTTTGTACAAGACATGGAAACAGTGTTGCCTAGTGGATAGAGCACAGACCTGGGAGTCGGAAGGATGTTGGTTCAAATCATGGCTCTGCCACATGTCTGCTCTGTGTCTTGGGCAAGTCATTTTACTTCTCTAGGCCTCAATTATCTCATTTATAAAATGGGGATTAAGACTACCAGCCCACTGTGGGACAAGAAATGTGTCCAACCTGATTAGCTTGTATCTACCCCAGTGCCTAGAACAGTGCAGCATGGCTTAGTGGAAAGAGCCCGGGCTTGGGAGTCAGAGATCATGGGTTTGAATTCCTGCTCTTCCACTTGTCAGCTGTGTGACTATGGGCAAGTCACTTAATTTCTCTGTGCCTCAGTTACCTCATCTGTAATATGGGGATTAACCGTGATCCTCACATGGGACAACCTGATTACCCTGTATCTACCCTAGCGCTTAGAACAGTGCTCTGCACATAGCAAGCGCTTAACAAATACCAACATTATTATTATTATTATTATTAACAAATACTATTATTATTATATGGAAAGAATTGTCAATCATCCATTGGTTTAATCAGCTACATGTACACACACTGTTAAAAAATCAGTAGTTCCGTCTTTAAATCTGGACCCAGAGGGAGGATATATCTATCTCTTCAAATACTGAAAAATTACACTTGTAAAAGGAGGAGGTTCCTCTCAGGGTCACATTTAGAGTTTCCAGTACTTTACCAGTCACCACTACAGGAGGGAGAGTCAAGCAGAGGCATACCCATTTGCTTAGAACAGTGCTTGGCACAGAGTAAGCACTTAACAAATACCATTATTATTATTATTCCTAGCTTGGCCAGTGGCTCGTGAGTGGAAGGCCATCCGCTACAAGTCACAACTCCCCTATGCTGGGCAGCAGTGGCATGGGAGAGATTTGAGGGCAGAGACTCGTTTACTGTGTGGAAGGAGGCAATAGTAAACCACTTCTGTAGTTTTACCAAGAAAACTCTTATGGATATGCTACCAGAACAATTGCAGATGGAAGTGGGGAGCTCTAGGAGCGATAGAGAAGCAGCATGGCTCAGTGGAAAGAGCCCAGGCTTCGGAGTCAGAGGTCATGGGTTCTAATTCCGGCTGTGCCACTTGTCAGCTGTGTGACTTGGGGCCAGTCACTTCACTTTTCTGTGCCTCAGTTCCTTCATATGTAAAATGGGGATAAAGACTGTGAGCTCCACGTGGGACAACCTAATCGTACTTGATTCTATTTACTGCTATTGTTCTTGTCTGCCCGTCTCCCCCCGTTTAGACTGTAAGCCCGTCAAAGGGCAGGGACTGTCTCTATTTGTTACCGATTTGTACATTCCAAGCGCTTAGTACAGTGCTCTGCACATAGTAAGCGTTCAATAAATACTATTGAATATCCTCCTCAGCGCTTAGAACAGTGCTTTGCAAATAGTAAGGGCTTAACAAATACCATCATCATTATAATTATTATTATATCTCTATGGTGTCGCTATGGGTCGGACACGACTCGACAGCATAAGACATCAACAACAAGGGACTGTAAAGGTTCAAGTGTTTATCAACCTTTTCTAAAATCTGACTGGCACAAGTTTTTAAATTCATGGCACATCTTTTCTCCTTTTCTTCCATCATTCTTAAAAATCAAAGTTTTAAAAATACACCTCGTTCTGGCAGAACAAGGGATTTCACTGTGTGTTTCGGCTAGAAGATTTTAGAGAGTTAGGCAATGTTCATCTAATAACACAAGCCTGTTTGGATACAGGATGCTGCATTATTGTAAGACTAGTTATTATGCTTATGCACTGAAGATCATAGAAGACAAAAGGAGTTTTTATTCTAAAGGAGAGATTTCATTTAGTTTAAGGGAGAATCTAATTATCAGGAGATATAGTGAAGTGGATTATGAGATCAATTGCCAGAGATCTGTGTGAACATCAGGAGGTAATTTCTGTGACACAGTAGGAGGAGTTATCAGCATGGAATGCCCCATTGTGGAGAATGAAATCTAAGTGCAATTTTTCTGATCAAAAATAAGAAAAAGGTCATTGGAGAAATGCATCGAGAATGATAACATAGGGAATGTCCATGGTGGCTCTGCCTACAGTAAGCACTCCATAAATACCATTGATGCTAATGATCATGAGGCTCTGCACACAGTAAGCACTCAATAAATACCACTGAATGACTGAAGAGAAAAATATGGCTCTTAAGAAGAACAGACCCAGTTTAAATATCTATTTTTTCTGGCTTGGGGTTAACTGAAAGCACTTACAACTGCAATAGGCATAAAACAAAATTTAGAACTTAGAAGCAGCAAGTCTAGTGGGTATATCTCAGGACTGGGAGTCAAAAGGACATTGGTTCTAATCCCTGCTCCCCCACTTGTCTGCTCTGTGAGTGTGGGCAGGTCAGTTCGCTTCTCTGGACCTCAGTTACCTCATCTGTAAAATGGAAATTAAAATCGGGAGCCTCATATGGGGCATGGACTGTGTCCAACTTGCTTACCTTGTATCTACCCCAGTGCTTAGAACAGTGCCTGGCACATAGTAAGCACTTAACAAGCACCATTAAAAAGAAAGTGTTTTACAAATGTAAATTAGGGATAAATAATAATTATGATGATGGTGATGATGATGATGAAGACAATGATGATGATGGAGTGACAGGGGAAGGTACACAGGAGGATAGAGCATGGGCTTGAGAGTCAGAATGACCTGGATTCTAATCCAGCTCCACACTTGTCTACTCTGTGACTTTGGGCAAGTCACTTAATTGCTCTGTGCCTCAGTTACCTCATCTATAAAATAGGGATTCCCCTCCCTGAATCGCGACTGGAGAGTTTCCAGTATTCTACCAGGATTGGCTTTGGGAGGGAGAGTCAAGCAGAGGCCTGTCCATTCCATTCCTAGCTTGGGCAGTGGCTAGAGAGTGGAAGGCAGTCTGCTACGAGTCAAAACTCCCCTGTGCTGGGCGTCAGTGGCATGGGAGAGAGTCGAGGGTGGAGATTCAAGCTTACTGCCCAGAAGGAGGCAGTGGTAAACCAATTGCGTATTTTTACCAAGAAAACTCTCTGGATCCACTACCAGAACGATGGCAGATGGAAAGCGAGCCGTTCTGGGAGAGCTGGTCGATGGTGTCGCTATGGGCCGGAAACGACTCGACAGCACAAGACAAGGCAAGACCAAATGAGGATTAAGGCTGCGAGCCGTGTGTGGGAAATGGACTGTGTCCAGTCTGATTAGCTTGTATTTACCCCCAGAACTTAGTAGATTGTCTGGCACATAGTAAGCACTTAGAAATATTATTAAAAAAAAAAACCCAAACCAAAAAGATAACTTTCAGGATATTCCCTTGGCCCTGGTGAAAGTCTCCATTAAAGTCAGGTTTAGAATTCCACAATAACTCAATCTTACTCCTGAACTAAGAACACAAGACCGTACCACTCTTTGAACTCAGTGTTTTAAAAAATAAATTGCGTTTTCATCCCTTATGGAATCTTTCCATACTTGCCTAAAAACTGAGAACTCATCTTGGAAGATGGATAATTTTCTGAAATGAGCATCATGAAGGACTGAACTTCGGACAGTGAATTTTCAAGCCCCTCATTTATAGTTCTTAAAACAAAACTGACATAAGATTGAAGGTGAAAACATTTTTCAACTCAATGAAAATAAATCACCGGTCACTTTGTCTTAAAATTTTTCCATTTTGGGGTAATAAACTCCCAAATACTAAACAAAGATAATATTGTGGGGAGTACAGTTATTATTTTATGATTGTATTGAGCAATTTACATAATATTATTTCTGAGTTCATCTTTTACATCATGAGTCCTAAAACATTAACATATAACAAAAATAACATTAAGCATAATTGGATTAATTTTGTTAGCTGGCTTGATTTAAAATTAATTTTCTTTTATCTGTTTCTATGGTACAAAACAAGTAATTGAAGCTGGAAAGAAAAGTTATAAAATCATTGCAAAAAAATCTGCACAGCACAACTCTGCTATTTTTGGCTTTTCAGTCCTCTTTTTATGCCAACATATTGCAAATTACACTTATCATGGGATCATACACATTTTCCATCTCGTTTCATCTTGAACGCTAAAATGCTAACATATAATATGAATGATATTTGCTTTAATTTGCTAATGTTGCTATTGCTCAGTACATCTCCCAGATCCAAATATCCCCGAAAGTAAGTTCCTTTGATTTCTGCTTTTAAGTGACATAAATTGTATTCACAGGAGAGAAAGCATTACTTAAGTTATCCATAATGCATCTGTTTACATTTTCAACGGGTGTACTTTATCACATAGTCATTGGTTTACATTATAAAAGGATGGCTGTGTAATAAGAAGTTAACAGAAACCACAGGCATTCCTTTGAAATAACTCTAATGGTAATTTTTTTAAGTGAAAATTTAACTTTGATGAAAATGATTATAAAGAAGACATTATTTAACTCCCTTGGTACCTCAAGCAATTGGAATGAAATATCCTTAGGGTTACCCTGCAGATAACCCTAAGGATATTTCATTCCAATTGCTTGAGGTGTCACTTTTAAAACCAGAATATAGAAGTGTTTACTAAACACAATTTAATAGCCTAGAATATTCATTCGATTTAAATCAAAGTTGAGAGACACTGATTCAGAACTCCAGGTACAACAAGGAATACAGATTATATTTTGGGGAAAAACATGAAAATATTTAGACTCATTTAATCATCCTCATTCATCATAAGGGGGGAGGAAGACAAGGCTCCATTCAGTTTATGCTGAACTACTACTATTTCTGAGGGAGAAGGAACCGCAGTTAAAGAAAAGAGCCTGGGGGTATCCAGCCTCTTGTAGGTTCTCTGCTATTTCTTGTTAGGGAAGAAAAATGTTAATGGGGAGATGCCCCTGAAGGAAGATCATTTTTAGGGGAAACAGCTCCCTAGACCTACATCTCCAGCCCTGATTTCTCTCTTTCTCTGCAGTCTTGTGATTCCTCTTGCCTTCAGGACATCTCTACTGGATGTCTCAACGACATCTCAAACTTAACATTCCTCAAACTGAACTCCTCATCTTCCCACCCAAACCCTGTCCTCCCCATGACTTTACCATTACTGTAGACAACACCACAAACTTCCTTGTCTCACATGCCAATAAACCTGGCTTTATCCTCGACTCATCTTTCACGTTTAACTCACTCTGTCACCAAATCCTGTTCATTAAACCTTCATAACCCTTTCCTCTCCATCCAAACTGCTACTGCATTGATCCAGACATTTATCCTATCCTGCCTTGACTACTGTAACAGCCTCCTTGCTGACCTCCCTGCCTCCTGTTTCTTCCAATTCCAGTCCATCAATAAACATGATTGAAAGAATATTTCTCTCTGCTGCCTGGATCATTTTTCTAAAAAAACGCTCAGCTCATGTGTCCCCACTCCTTAAGGACTTCCAGGGGTTGTCCATCCATCTCCGTGCCAAACAGAAACTCCTTACCACATAGGATTTAAAGCACTCAATCACCTTCCCTCTCCTACCTTACTTCTCAGATTTCCTACCACAGCTCAGCCAGCAAACTTCACTCCTCTAATGCCAATCTACTCACTAGTCTCCATCTCATCTTTCTCTCCCCTGACTTCTCGCTCACATCTTGCTTCTGTCTCTGAATGCCCTCCGGCTTCATAAACAACAGATGATCACTCTACCCACCTTCAAAGCCTTATTAAAATCACATCCCCTCCATGAGGACTACCCCGACTAAGCCCTCGTTTCCTCTTTTTCCACTCCCTTCTGCATCACTCTCGCACTTAGATTTGCACTCTTTATTCACCACTCCCTCAGGTCTACATCACTTATTTACATATCCATCATTTCTTTAACTATATTAATGTTTGTCTTCTCCTCTAGATTGTAAACTCCTTATGCCTACCACCTCTGTTATACTGTACTCTCCTAAGCACTTAGTTCAGGGCTCTGCAAACAACAAGCACTCAATAAATTTGATTGACTGATTCATAGTGGTCTAGGAGTATTATGAATAATTAACCAGTGGAATTTTTCGAGCTCCTATTCTGGACAGAATACTATCCTGAGCACTTAGGGGAGTGCTTTAAGGACCTCAAACTCTACTCGGGGAAGCAGTCACAAAATAATTTTCAAATGGAAGAAGAGAAAGAAGAAATGGATATGAAGATGAGTATCTAGACTGGAAGCTCATAATAATAATAACGGTATTTATTAAGAACTTATTATGTGCCAAGCACAGCTCTAAGCGCTGGGGTAGATACAAGGTAATCAGGGTGTCCCACATAGGGCTCACAGACTTCATCCCAATTTTACAGATGAGGGAACGGAGGCCCAGAGAAGTGAAGTGATTCACCCAAAGTCACACAGCTGAGAAGTGGCAGAGGCAGGATGAGAACCCATGATCTCTGATGCCCAAGCCCAGGCTCTTTCCACTAAGTCACGCTGCTTCTCCATAATGAGGGTATTTGTTAAGCGCTTACTATGTACCAAACACTGTTCTAAGCACAGGGGTAGATACAAGATAATCCAATTGTCCCAAGTAGGGCTCACAGTCTTAACCCCCATTTTACAGATGAGGTAACTGAGGCCCAGAGAAGTTAAATGACTTGCCCAAGGTCACACAGCAGACAAGTGGCAGATCTGGGATTAGAACCCAGGACCTCTGACTCCCAAGCCCGTGCTCTCTGGGCAGGCAATTGTGTCTACCAACTCTACTGTATTAAACTCTCTCCAGTGCTAGTATAGTGTTCTGCACAAACTAAACCACTGATTGAATGATTGATTTGCTCCAGTGTGCTGAGGTGGTGGTTGGGGGGTAATGACCTGAGGAGAAGAAAACCTCACTTGATAGAGGTGTTCCGACGGAGATGTGATTTCAAAAGGGCTTGGAAGACGGGTAAGGCAGAGTTGAAGGAGGGAGGAGTCACAGGCAGGATGAAGGGCTTGAGCAAAGGGTCAGAGGCAAAAGAGACAAGAACGGGAAAGTGAATTGATTCGCTTGGAAGGAAGAAAGAGTGTGAGCTAGGGTGTAAAGAGAGAAGCGATTGGATAAGCAGAAGGGGGAGAAAAAAATGGAGTGCCTTAAAGCCAATGAGTGGGAGTGTCGGTTTGATGTGGGGAGGAACAGGTAATCACTGAGAAGTTTTGAGGAGTGGGGAGAAAGGTGATTCAGATACTAAAGTGAAGTATGGACTGGAGAAGGAAGAGACTGGAGGCAGAGGGATCAGTGAGGAGTCTGATCTAGTGGATAAGTGGGGATATGATAAGTGCATGGACCAGGATGGTGGCCATTTGAATGAAGAGGAAGGAGAGGTACGGTACATGCTGATGAACTATGATTTAAAACTAGTGCATGAGTACCTTGGTGAGAAGCAGCATAGCCTAGTAGAAAGAACCCGGGCCTGGGAGTCAGAAGATCATGGGTTATAATCCTGGCTCTGTCATCTGTCTGCTGTGTGACCTTGAGCAAGTTACTTCACGTCGCTCCACGCAGTGACCTCATCTGGAAAATAGGGATGAAGACTGTGAGCCCCATGTGGGACAGAGATTGTGTTTAACCCAATTGCCTTTTATCTACTGAACTGCTTAGCACAGTGCCTGGCACACAGTAGGTGCTTAACAAATCCCACAATAATAATTATTATTATTATAAATACAGATTATCACCTATTTACATGGCCTTTGCCATCTCTGAAAGCTCTTCCTTCATAATACAAACTCGGAATTCCTCCTGGTTTCATATTAAATGTTATATAAGAGAGGGGGAAAATTAGGTTTGGGATGGAGATAGATGATTGTATTTTTCCTTAGATAAGACTTGCTATTAATTCTAGTTTCCGGTGACTCCTATTTTCTGTAGCTTGTTGTCTAATTTATTTCTGTTTTCTAAGCCTGTCCTTGCCCATCTAGGTTGTGAGTCCTTTGTGGGACATGGACTAGATCTGAATTTGGTTATTTTGTAACCATCCCAGTTCTTAATATACTGCTAAGCACAAAGGAAGCACACAATAAATACCATTACCATTACCATTACAATCAATGCTATTATTACTACGTTTCTTAAGCACTTTACAATGTGGAAGCACTTACTAAGCACTGAGGTAGATAAAAGATAAATCAGGTTGTGCTACTGCTATCGCTGGACAAAGAATTTTTAAGGTCGGCTTCTTTGAACACCAGTGGTGTAATAATAATAATGATAATTATTATGGTATTTGTTAAGTGCTTACTTTGTTCCAGGCACTGTTCTAAGCGCTAGGGTGGATACAAGCAAATGGTATGGGACACAGTCCCTATCCCAGGTGAGGCTCACGTGCTTAATCCTCATTTTACAGACGAGGTAAATGAAGCACAGAGAAGTGAAGTGACTTACCCAAGGTCCCACAACAGACAAGTGGCAGAGCGGGGATTAGAACCCATGACCTTCTGACTCCCAGGACTGTGCTCTATCCACAACGCCATGCTGCTCCTCACGCCGTAAGTATGGGTGACAGTTGGCAACTCATCATCCATATTAGTGGCACCATCAGTTCTTATCCAATACGTACAGCACTGTATGGGACGTTTGGAGGACCCATAAAAGCCCCAAGTGGGACAACCTGATTACCTTGTATCAACCCCAGTGCTTAGAACAGTGCTTGGAACATAGTAAACACTTAACTAATACCATTATTATTATTATACGGCATGCTCCCTGCCTTCCAGGACTTTACATTCTCATGGAGAAGGCAAAGAAAATAAATAAATGGGAATACAATTATTAAAAGAGTTGTTAGAAATAATAAGCAGACTTGGATAAATGAATAACAAATATAAAACAAGTAAACAGGCAACAGTAGTAAATAAATAGAATTATAGATACATACACATCATTCACACAAATAAATATAATTATAATTATAAAGATGTATATATACACGAGTGTTGTGGGGCAGGGAGGGGGGTAGAGCAAAGGGAGTGAGTCGGAGCAACGGGCAGGGAGCAGAGGAAAAAGAGAGGGTTTGTCTGGGAAGGTCTCCTGGAGGAGGTGAGCTCTCAGTAGGGCTTTGAAGAGGGGAAATGTGCTAGTTTGGCGGATTTGAGGAGGGAGGGCATTCCAGGCCAGAGGTAGTTTATCTCCCCACTTCTAGACTGTGAGCCCATTGTGGGCAGGGATAGTCTCTATTTGTTGCTGAATTGTAGTTCCCAAGTGCTTAGTACAGTGCTTTGCACACAGTAAGCGCTCAATAAATATGATTGAATGAATGAATGAAGTACATGAATAAGCAGGGAAATCCATAAAGTAATCTGGTTATCACCATTTTCATCAGTATTTATTGAGTGCCTAACACCGTAATAGGTAATGAATTAAAAAAAAAGTAGAAAACCTGGCCCCTTCAGTCAAAGCGATTACTATCTAGGAGGGAGTAATGGCCAGATACTAATAACATAAATACAGGAGGGAACAAGAGGGAAGCCATAAATTCTACAGGTAACAACAAAAGTAATTTTAAAATGGGCTAGAAATAAGTGGAATAAACATATATACATCTGTGCACAATTTCTTGATCTGTAAAATTGAGATCACCAACCAGGAACTGAAAAGGACTGCTTTTGTTGTGACTGATTTCTTAATTATAACTTCTATTGATTGTATGTATTCACATTTATGTTCACCAAATGCTTATTTGCCTTTACACTTCAATTAGGCTGGGACTCCCTGCCCACAAAGATTTTTCCAGTATTATATTGTTATATATGCCAGTCATATTTATTGAGAGTTTATTGTGTTCAGAGCACTGTACTAAACACTTGGGAGAGTATAATATAACAATAGACACATAATAATAATTATGGTATTTGTTAAGCATTTACTTTTTGCTAGGCACTGTGCTAAGTGCTGGGGTGGATACGAGGAAATTGGGTTGGATGTAGTCCTTGTCCCAAAATGAGTACCATAACAACTATTAGAAATTTAATTAGTTAATAATTAATAATTAGAAATATAATTTAATCAATTAATATTAAGAAGTTTACCACTGCACAATGGACCACTAAGGAACGGTGACAGCAGCAGACACCTAGAAGAAGCAATATGGCTTAGCGGATAGAGCACAGGCCTGGGAGTCAGAAGAACCTGGGTTCTAATCCTGATTCTACTACATGCCTGCTCTGTGTGACTTTGGGAAAGTCACTTAGCTTCTCTGGGCTTCCGTTACCTCATTTGTAAAATGGGGATTAGGATTGTTACAAGTTCTCGTAATATCCCGGCTAGATTACTGTGTCAGCCTTCTCTCTGATCTCCCTTCCTCCTCTCTCGCCCCGCTCCGGTCTATTCTTCACTCTGCTGCCCGACTCATCTTCCTGCAGAAACGCTCTGGACATGTCACTCCCCTTCTTAAAAACCTCCAGTGGTTGCCTTTCGACCTCCTCACAAAAGTTCTCACTCTCGGCTTCAAGGCTCTCCATCACCTTGCCCCCTCCTACCTCTCCTCCCTTCTCTTTCCACTGCCCACCCCGCACACTCCGCTCCTCCGCCGCCCTCCTCATCGTCCCCCATTCTCGCCTATCCCACCGTCGACCCCTGGGCCATGTCCTCCCGTGGTCCTGGAACGCCCTTCCTCCTCACCTCCGCCAAACTGATTCTCTTCCCCTCTTCAAAACCCTACTTAAAGCTCACCTCCTCCAAGAGGCCTTCCCTGACTGAGCTTCCCTTTTCCCTCTTCTCCCTCTGCTCTCCCTCTACCCCCCTTCACCTCTCCTCAGCTAAGCCCTCTTTTCCCCCCTTTCCCTCTACTCCTCCCCCTCTCCCTTCCCATCCCCTCAGTACTGTGCTCTTCCACTCAACTGTATATATTTTCATTTCCCTATTTATTTTGTTAATGAGATGTACATCACCTTGATTCTATTTATTTGCTATTGTTTTAATGAGATGTTCATCCCCTTGATTGTATTTACTGCTATTGTTCTTGTCTATCTGGCTCCCCCAATTAGATTGTAAGCCCGTCAAAGGGCAGGGACTGTCTCTATCTGTTACTGATTTGTACATTCCAAGCACTTAGTAAAATGCTCTGCACATAGAAAAGTGCTCAATAAATACTATTGAATGAATGAATGAATGACTGTGAGCCCCATGTGGGACAGGGACTCTGTCCAACCCAGTTGTCTTGTATCTACTCCAGTGTTTAGAAAAGTGTTTGGCACATAGTAAGCACTAAACAAATATTATTATTATTAATAGAAGAACAACACTTTTATACATAAATGGACCCAGCTACCTAATAATAATGTTGGTATTTGTTAAGCGCTTACTATGTGCAGAGCACTGCTCTAAGCACTGGGGTAGACACAGGGGAATCAGGTTGTCCCACGTGGGGCTCACAGTCTTAATCCCCATTTTACAGATGAGGTAAGTGAGGCACAGAGAAGTTAAGTGACTTGCCCACAGTCACACAACTGACAAGTGGCAGAGCTGGGATTCGAACCCATGACCTCTGACTCCAAAGCCCGTGCTCTTTCCACTGAGCCACTCTGCTTCTGGCAGCTCCTGGAGTTAAGCACTGATTATACACATTCTAGGCAGGCCTCCCCTCTGCAGACTTAGGTCTTTCAAAGGATTAGATTTGCATTCAGACAGGGTCTAGCCTCAGCCCTCCCAAATCTGCCCAGATCAATCGAGAGTATTTATTGAGCACCTACTATGTGCAGAGCACTGTACTAAATGCTTGGGAGAGTCCAATATACTAAAATTGGTAGACGGTCTCTGGCCACAATGTGCTTACAGTCTACAGGGAGACATGAGCAACAGGTGGCCTGCAGTCATCTGCTTCTAAAACCAAAGTGCTTAGTTACCATCATCAGTGAATAAGGATGATTACTGATAAACAGAAAACAGGGTATAAAAGGCCATACACACTGCAGTGGAACCAAAATCTGTTCTAATGGGGGTTCAATCACCAAGTGGATTCTGAGCCCAGCACTGGAAAGTAGTCACAATCTCAATATGACAGATTGCAGGAGAAGGTAGGAAGGTAGGAGAAGCCACGCTGGGGAAGCAGCGTGGCTCAGTGGAAAGAGCCCGGGCTTTGGAGTCAGAGGTCATGAGTTCAAATCCCGGCTCTGCCACTTTCCAGCTGTGGGACTGTGGGCAAGTCGCTTCACTTCTCTGTGCCTCAGTTACCTCATCTGTAAAATGGGGATGAAGACTGTGAGCCCCACGTGGGACAACCTGATTCCCCTGTGTCTACCCCAGCGCTTAGAACAGTGCTCTCCACATAGTAAGCGCTTAACAAATACCATCATTATTATTAAGGTCTGTTAGCTTCACCGAGTCCTCTATCCAGAAGTTGTAAATCTTATGAAAACATCTGACATAATCAGTAAGTCACTGCCCAGGCAACTACTAAATATGTCAGCCTCCTTTCTGGCTTCCCTGCCTCCTGTCTCTCCGCACTCCGGTCCATATTTCACTCTGCTTCCCCGATCATAATTCTACAAAAAACATCCAGGCCGTGTTTCCCCACTCCTCAAGAACCTCCAGTGGCTGACTACCCACCTCTGCATCAAACAGAATCTCCTTACCATTGGCTTTAATCACCTTGCCCTTTCCTACCTCACCTCGCTGCTCTCCTACTTATAGCCCAGCCCACACACTTTGCTCCTCTAATGCCAACCTATTCTCTGTGCCCAGATCTTGTCTATCACGCTGCTGACTTCTCACCCACATCCTGCTTCTGACCTGGGGTGCCCTCCCTCTTCATATCTGACAGAAAGTTACTCTCCCCACCTTCAACGCCTTATTAAAGGCACATCTACAAGAGTCCTTCCCTAAGCCCTCATTTCTTTTTCTCCCACTCCCTTATGCCTCACCCCGATATGCTCCTTTTATTCCCCGCCACCCCCAGCCCCCAAAGCACTTACATACATATCCATAATTCATTCATTTATATTAAAGACTGTCTCCCACTCTAGACTGTGAGGTTGTTGTGGGCAGGAAATGCGTCTTCCACCTCTGTTATGTTGTACTCTCCCAAGATCTTGGTACAGTGCTCTGCTCACAGTGAGCACTCAAAAAATACAACTGATTGACCAATTGACTGCCCTGAGGCACTGAAATTCCCAAGGCTAGGAGCAGTACTATGTACTGAGTACCCACTGAGTACTGAGTACTCCTTTTACAGGTGAGGAAATTGAGGCACAGAGAAGTGAAGTGGCTTGCCCAAAGTCATACAGCAGGCAAATGGTGGAGCTGGATTTAGAGCCCAGGTCCTCTTACTCCCAGACCCATTCTCTACTAGGCCACACTGCTTCGCAGTAGGTTAATGATCCTTGTTTAAAGAAATGCACATGAGAAAGTGGACAGATGATTATGAACTACTTTATAGCTTTAGTCCAGGGAGATGTATTGTCAAGAAGCCTGAAGGAGACCAACCTTGTGTCCTAATAAACCCTCTAGATAACTTAAGGCTTTCATCAGCAACAACAAATAACTGATGACGAACATGAATATAGAGTTTAAAATGGAATCACTTAAGTCTGACTATCCAAGACATATGAAACGGCAGTTTGTTCTTTTAGACAAAGTTTGGAAGAAATAACATCAATTATAATGACAACAATAATAACAGTGGTATTAGTTAAGTGCTTACTGTGTACCAAGCACTATGCTCAGTGCTGGGATCGATATAGGATGATCAGATTGGACAGAATCCCTGCCCCACATGAGCCTCACAGTCTAAGTGGCATTAAGGTGCCTTCTTAGTGACAGAGCTGCAAAACTCCGAAGGTTTGATCTTCTTTATATTTTCTGTTTATTTCTATATAGCTGGCTTGAGTGATTTCACTTACTAGTAATATTCAGAATAAAACAGTGAGAGGGGAACGACAAATGTGCTTTAACTCTGCCCTCTCCTTTGTCCAGCAAAATTATTTTTCCATCCTTATTGATACCCACATTCATTATCTTTGCAAGCTGTTCCAGACATTTAACTCCCTCTTCAAACCTTCTGTCCCCCTGCCTTCCCTATCTCTTGCCCCTAATAACCTGGTGACCTACTTTATTGAGACAATTGAAACTATCAGGTGTGATCTCTCTAAAGTCTTTCCTGTCCCGCCCAGCCCCTCTCTTCGCCTGCTCCTACTTCAACTCTCCCATCTTTCCCAGGAGTATCTCAAGAGATCTCTTGCCTTCTCTCAAAATCCACCCCCTCCACCTGTGCATCTGACCCCACCCTTTGCACCTTAACAAAACACTTACCCCCTCCCATCTTCTCTCCCTAATCTCCATCTTCAACTGTTTCCTCTCCAATGGCTTCTTCCTCATTGCTTTCAAACATGTCCATGTCTCCCCTATTCTAAAAAAACCCTCCGTTGACCCCACGGTTCCCTCTGGTTATCGCCCCCTCTCCCTCCAATCATTCCTTTCCAAACTTCTTGAGCGAATTGTCTACATCTGCTGTCTCAAGTTCCTCTTCTCCAAGTCTCTCCTTGACCTCCTCTAATTTGGTTTACAGTCTCTTTACTCCACAAAAACTGCCCTCTCACAGGTCACCAATTACCTCCTTCTTGCCAAACTGAATGGCTTCTACTCCACCCTAATCCTTCTCGACCTTTCAGCTGCCTTTGACACTGTTGATCATCCCCTTCTCCTGGAAACATTACCCAACCTCGGCTTCACTGACACTGCCCCTCCAGGGTCTTCTATCTCTCTGACTGCTCATTTTCAGTCTCTTCTGCGGATTCCTCCTAGGCGCCTTCCATCCCCTAACTGTGGGGGTCCCTCAAGGTTTATTTCTGGGTCCCCTTCTATTCTTCATCTACACCCACTCCCTTGGAGAACTCATTCACTCATATGGCTTCAACTACCACCTCCATGCAGATGATTCCCAATTCTACATCTCCAGTCCTGAACTCTCTCTTTCTGTAGTCTTGCATTTCCTCCTGCCTTCAAGACATCTCTACTAGTATGTGCTGCCATCACCTTGAACTTAACATGTCAAAATCAGAGCTCATTATCTTCCCATCTAAACTCTGTCTTCCCCTGATTTTCCCATCACTGTAGACGGGATGGTGGTGCCGTCCTTCCTGTCTCACAAGCCTGTGATCTTGGCATCATTCTTGATTCCTCTCTCTCATTCAACCCACATATTCAATCTACTAATAAATCCCATCAGTTTAACCTTTATGGTATTGCTAAAATCCTCCCTTTCCTCTCCATCTAAATGGCTACCTCATTAATCCAAGCACTATTCCACCTTGATTACCATATCAGCCTCTTTGCTGACCTCCCTGGCTCCTGTCTCTCCCCACTCCAGTCCATACTTCACTCTGCTGTCCTGGTCATTTTTCTACAAAAACATTCAGGCCATGTTTCCCCAGTCCTCAAGAAGTTCCAGTGGTTGCCCATCTACCTCCATAACTAACAGAAACTCCTTATCATTAGCTTTAAAACACTCAGTCACCTTGCCCCATCTTACCTCAACTCACTACTCTCTTATAACAACCCAGTCCACACACTTTGGTCCTCTAAAGCTAACCTAATCACTGTATTTCGATCTCATCTATTTCACTGCCAATCTCTCTCCCACCTCCTGCTTCTGGCCTCTAACTCCCTCCCTGTTGATGATCCTGTTGTCCAGGTTGATGCCTCCCCTTCCCAGAGCTTCATGTCCACCTTTCCCTGATTTGGACCACCGCACCCCGGAGGGAGAATTCAGTTCCTGGGGCCAGCTGAAAGCTGGGATCATATCCGACAGACAATTGCTCTCCCCCACTTCCAAGTCTTACTGAAGGCACATCTCCTATAAGAGGCCTTCCCTGACTAAGCCCTTTTTTGTTTTCTTTCACTCTCTTTATTCACTCCCCCATTCCAGCCCCACAGATCATAGTTTATTTATTCATATTACTGTCTGTGTCCCCCTATAGACTGTAAGCTCACTGAGGCAGGGAAAGTGTCCGTTATATTGTGATATCATAATCTTCCAAGCTCATAGTACAGTGCTTTGC
This sequence comes from Ornithorhynchus anatinus, assembly GCF_004115215.2. Taxonomy (NCBI): domain Eukaryota; kingdom Metazoa; phylum Chordata; class Mammalia; order Monotremata; family Ornithorhynchidae; genus Ornithorhynchus; species Ornithorhynchus anatinus. The sequence goes on from NC_041731.1 coordinate 58,686,632, forward strand.
ATACAGTAAATGCTCAATAAATATGATTGATTGATTGATGAGAACACAGAACACACTTCATGAGCACACTCTCCCGAGTGCTCAGTAGAGTGCTCTACACACCGTAAGCACTTAATAAATACAATTGACTGACTATTCTCCAAAGTGCTTATTACAGTGATTTTGCAAACATTAAATGCTCTCAATAACTAGCATGGATTGATTTTTTAAAATGGCATTTGATTTTTTGGGTTTTTTTAAATGGGTGTGTGGAATGAGTGGGTGAAGATGGCAGTCAGGAGGGAGAAAGAGAGGGTACTAATGATTTTAGAATGTGAGGCAGGATGAAGCTGGAGGCCTAGGGGGAGGGAGAATAGATTTTGAAAGAAGACAGGGGTTATCCTCTTGAGAGACAGCTGTCTAGGTGGGAGTGGGGAGAAATTTGAGGGAGCACACATCTGATGATTTCAATTTTGTCAACAAAAGTAGTTGCGAATGGCAACAGAGCCAATAGAGGGAGATTCAAGAGGGAGTTAAAGATCTGGATGATTGGGAAGCTCATGACATAGTGGATAGAGCATGGGCCCGGGAGTCAGCAGGACCTAGGTGCTAATCCCGGCTCTGCCATGTGTCCACTGTGTTACCTTGGGCAGCTCACTTCACTTCTCTAGGCCTCAGTTACCTCATCTGTAAAATGGGGATTTTATAAATTCCATTATTATTATTATAACAAGACATCATCAAGATAAATAGAATCAAGGAGATATACACCTCATTAACAAAATAAATAGCGTAACATCAGAGTGCTTGCACAGAGTAAGCACTCAACAAGACCATAACTAAGTTCCATTTTCAAGTATTGAGTGGGAGCAAACTTGTAAGTACCAGAAGGGAGAATTCCCTTAATTCAGATTTAGAATGACTTGACCACAGGGTCCATTGAGAGCTTAAATGGGATGGGAGAAAGCAGTGGGAAAAGATTTTGATCTGGTGGTTCAGGAGTCACAGAGAGAGCCTCAAGATCATATGATGTTTCACTCCCAGGAGACAGAAGAGAATCACAGCTTCTGATGAGGTGGCTCTCCGGTTTCAGGCTGCGGGGGAGGACCAGGGTCAGAGCACTGAACCTCTGGGAGATTGTAGAATTGTGGCATGACCTAGGGAAAACAGCACTTTCCAAGGAGTCAGAGGACCTGGGTTCTAACGCCGTTTTGCCAATTGCTTGCAGTGTGACCTTGGGCAAGTCACTTAACTTCTCTGGCTCTCTGTTTCTTCACCTGTAAAGTGGGGATTCAATACCTGTTCTCCCTCTTATTTCGACTATGAGCCCCATGCCCCATGTGATACAGGGACTGTAACCCACCTAATTAAGTTGTACCTACTCCAGCACTCTGAACAGTATCTGACCCATAGTAAGTGCTTAACAAATGCCATAAAAAAAGAGGTTGAAAAAGGAGTGTGCCCAAGAGGAAAACTGACTGATGAGAAGCTAGAATTTTGCAGCTTTCAGCTGGCCCCAGGAACTGAATTCTCCCTCCGGGGTGCGGTGGTCCAAATCAGGGAAAGGTGGACATGAAGCTCCGGGAAGGGGAGGCATCAACCTGGACTCAGGGAGGCCAACCAACAAAAATAAAGAGTCAAACTGGCCCTCCCGCCCTCAGGAGAGGGGGAAGCATCCCAGCTGCGAGCCTGGGCCCGACTCTGGGTCGGCCTTGCCAAGGTTCACAAAGCGAGATCAAGTTTCGGCTGAGTTTCAAGTGAACTTGAGCCAAGCTCCGAGGGAGCCTGGGCCATTTGGAGTATCAGGTAGAAGCCACGAGAAACTCAGTTCAGGCTCATTTATTGAAATCTGAAATTTAAAGGGAAAACCTCAGAAGTGAAGAAATGTAGGAGACTCACAAATAATTACCTCATATAAATTCTATTTGCCCGATTTGTCAATAGTGCCACGCTCTACAGCATTCCCCCAAACATGAATTTCACTCTCTTCTCTGGAGTCTCTAGGATTGGGGGGAATTAGAAATCCAAAAGTGTTGAGTTTTACATTGCTGCTGAAGGGCCCCGGGTCGTCTGTGAGGGAGATCCAGCTTCTGGACTGTATTTATGAGTAGCATCTTTCCTTTTGGTCTCTCTCCTCCTTCCACTGAGACATGACAAGGTTTCGTTCTGCAGAACAAAGTCTCAGTTCATTCCCGGAGCACCCTATTTACAGAATGAACTCTCATTTGGCTTATTTATTTTTCTGACTATCCAAAACTAAATATTCTGTGACTCCTCCCCCACTCCACCCGTCCTCCTTCCTTTCCAGTCCAGCTGTTTCCTCCTTCCCAGAGTAGCCAGACCCTATACGATGATGAAATCACCTTTATTTCACATATTTCGGTCAGGCAGCACACATGAAGTGAACCGAAAGCAGAAGGATACCGAAACTGCTATCCTATAGTGAACTGAAGTGGGAAAACCAGGAAAAAGAAAGACAGAGGAATCATTGCAAAGATGTGAGGAAGAAAAACACCACAGAAGGTGGTATAGTTGTGGAAAATTGGGTCCTAACAGCAAAGACAAGCAGGCTTGGGGTTCAGTAATCGGGTGACTGTTTCAGAGCCGCGGCTTTGCAAAGATTGTAACACGAGAGGAATTGGGAAGCAGCATAGCCTAGTGAAAAGAGCACGGGCCTAGGAATCAGAGGTGCTGGTTACTAATCCATCTCTTCCACTTGCTTCCTGGGTGACCTTGGGCAAGTCACTTAATTTCTCTGCACCTCAACTGACTCAACTGTAAAATGAGGATTAAATACCTGTTCTCCCTCCTACTTAGACTGAGAGCTCCTCAGATGCTGGACAGGGACTGCATCTGACCTAATTAACTTGTACTTCTCCCAGTGCGTAGAAAAGTGTTTGACATGTAGTAAGTGCTTAACAGATATGATAAAAAAAAGAAAAGTCAAGCAGCTCCCAGGATTAGGTAGCAAATGTGAAGAAACTGTTTTCACTCACTTATCCGGGAGTAATTGTCAGTCACAACCCTGGTCATCAGCCGCACTCATACTCATGCAGATAAGACTTCATGATGGATGTGTCATATTTTTTATGGTATTTGTTAAGCGCTTACTATGTGTCAGGCATTGTTCTAAACACTGGGATAGATACAAGCTAATCAAGTAGTACACAGTCGCTGTCCCATATGGGGCCCACAGTCGGAATCCCCATTTTACAGATGGGGTAAATGAAGCCCAGAGGAGTGAATTAATTCATTCATTCAATCATATTTATTGAGCACTTACTGTGTACGGGAGACTGTGCTAAGCATTTGGGAGAGTACAATATAACCATAGAAAGACTCATTCCCTGCCCACAGTGAGCTTACAGTTAAGTGCCCAAGTACCCAAGCAGGCAAGTGGCAGAGCCAGGATTAGAACTCTTGTCCTTTTGGCTCCCAGGCCTGTGCTCTATCCACTAAGCCATGCTGTTCTCTTTAAGTCTCTATGTGTGTATATATGTATGTACATATATGCATATGTATGTACATATAAATATATATATGCATATTTCATATATTAACTCACACACACACACACACACACATAGCAGTGACTATCAGCCCCAAACTCATACGAGTCCCGAACACAATAACTCCAGCACTTGCACCAGCAGCGTGGGCCCTTGGATAGGGCAACCGTCAAGGTGGCCCAGCGGACGTGTCGAAGGGCAAGCGCTCCAGGTGGCCCCCACATGTGGACAATCACGAGATGAGGACGTGGCAGCACACAGCATTTCCCTATCTGGGAAGGGGTGTAAGAACCCGGACTGAGCTGGGGTCCTTTGTAGCTGCTGCGGAGGTGACAGCGGCTGGACTGGGCCCAGCCCTCCTCTCTGCTGAAGGGGGGTCACCCACACCGGGATCAGCCTGTCTTGGCACGGGGAACTCGGGTGGTCAGGGTTGAAGGCACATTTCCTCCAAGAAGCCTTCCCTGACTGAGCCCTCTTTTCCTTTTCTTCCACTCACTTCTGCATCACCCTGATCTGCTCTCTTTACTCATCCCCCTCCCAGCCCCTAAGCACTTAGGCACATATCTGTAATTTTATTTATTTATATTAAAGCATGTCTCCCCCTCTAGACTGTAAGCTTGTTGTGAACAGGTAATATGTCTGTTGTATTGTCATACTATAGTCTCCCAACACTTAAAACAGCGCTCTGCACATAATAAGCACTCAAGAAAGAAGACTGACTGAACCATTGGAGTTGTGAGTATCCAACTACTGTAATCGGCCTGTCCCTGTCAAATGATCTAGGGTCTTGAAGCTATATTTATTCAATCATATTTATTGAGCTCTTACTGTGTATAGACTACTGTATTAAGTGCTTGGGAGAGTACAATGCAACAAGAAACAGACACATTCCTTGCCCACAACAAGCTTACAGTCTACGGGGGGAGACAAATATTGATATAAATCAATGACAGATACGTACATAAGTGCTGTGGGGCTGGGAGCGGGGAAGAAAAAAGGGAGCATGTTAGGGTGACGCAGAAGGCAGTAGGAGAAGAGGAAAGGTGGGGCTAATCAGGGAGGCCTCTTGGAGGAGATGGGCCTTCAGTAAGGCTTTGAAATGGGAGGGAGAGTAACTGTCTGTCGGATTTGAGGTGGGTGGGTGTTCCAGGACAGAGGCAGGATGTAGGCGAGGGGTCAGTGGTGAGATAGGTGAGATCATGGCACAGTGAATAGCTTAGCATTAGAGGAGTGAAGTGTATGGGCTGAGTTGTAGTAGGAGAATAGCCAGGTGAGGTAGGAGGGGGCAAGGTGTTGGAGTGCTTTAAAGCCAATGGTGTGGAGGTTTTGTTTGATGTGGAAGTTGATGGGCAACCACTGGAGGTTTTTGAGGAGTGGGGAAACATGGCATGAATGTTTTTATAGAAAAATGATCTGGGCAGTAAAATATGGACTGGCACATAGTAAGTGCTTAACATGTGCCATAATTCCTCTAGATGTAAGATCATTGGGGGCAAGGGAATATGTCAATTTCTTGTTGTATTGTACTCTCCCAAGTACAGTGCTCTGCACACAGTAATCACTCAATAAATACAACTGAGAGAGAGAGAGACACTGGAGTCGGGAGAGACAGGAGGAAGGGAAATCAGGGAGGAGGCTGATGTAGTAGTGAAGGTGGGATAGGATCAGTGCTTTAAAAGATATGAAACATATACACAGACACACACACACATATCACTAACATCACTAAAATCCACCGTTTCCTCTCAATAAAAACTGTTACCACGTTAATCCAAACATTTATCTTAACCTGCTTTTCCTGCCCCTTATTCTTTTATTATGGCATAGTTGTAATTTGTCTCTTGACTCCCTCATTAGATTGAAACTCCTTAAAGCAGAGTCCCTTTTACTTCCGATATATTTTTCAAAACACCTAGAATGGTGCTCTGTACACAGTAGAACCTCAGTAAATGTTGCTGCTCCTCTTGGGATAACATCCCCACATTGCTCTGATGGATCCTGTGCTGTCTCACTTATTATCTATAATTTGTTACTTGGCATTATCAGCACTTATCAATAAAATGGGCACACCCAGATGAAATCACCAAGATTGGTCCCGTGCAGATGATTTGATGATAAAAAGTCTACTGGTTACCAAACAATTACTGAACCAACATCACCATGCAGCAGCTCATGACTCAGACGGAGATAAAGCTTAAAGAAACCTGTGTTGCAATACGGAGATCAGATTAAAGGAACATGAGTGACAGATGGTCGACAGGTAAAGCAGAAGACATTCAAGGTTCTGCAGGCCACTATGAAACCAAGAATTTCCACATAGCTTTTAAGACTTTCCCTGGTCTGGTACATGACATCACGGTACTACAAAAGCATGAGGAGAGGTCCAACTTCTTGACAGGCAAGGAAGGAGTCCTGAAGAGATGGTGACAACATTTCAATCCTTTTCTTAACAAACTTTCCACTTTAGAAGACGAGGTTCTTCCTAGTAGGGAAAACCTTTCAACATGAAAAGACCTGACACTTGTCCCATCCATTGAAGGATTTACTGCTTCAGTAGGACCTATGAAAAATGGCAAAACCCCTGGACCTGATGGCATAGATTTTTGAGCATTTTCCCCAAACCGAATGGTTGTAATTTAAGAATTGCTACACTGCACCCTATGGGCACCCAAGAATACATGCAGATGATTGTAAACGCTTTTTATGGTGTCTGTTAGGCACTTACTGTGTGCCAGGCACTGTCCTAAGTGCTGGTGTAGATACAAGTCAATCAGGTTAGACACAGTTCATGTCTCACTTGGGGCTCACAGTTAATCTCCATTTTTACCGATGAGGTAACTGAGGCACAAATAAATTAAGCGATTTGCCCAAAGTCACTCAGCATACAAGTAGAGGAGCAGGAATTAGAACCCAGATCCTCTGACTTCAAGGCCTGTGTTCTATCTACTAGACCATGCTGCTTCTCAAACTGTTATGCCAACTGTATTCATTCAATCATATTTAATGAGCACTTACTGTGTGCAGAACACTGTATTAAGCACTTGGAAAGTACAATTTGGCAGCAGATAGAGACAATCCCTACCCAACATCGGGCTCAGCCAGGCATTATGGACTGAGGCTGGATTTAAAGGAAATCCAGGTAATGGACTATTCTGGACCACGTAAGATACTCATATGGCTAAAAAAAATAATTATTGCCAACACAGAATTAAGAACTGTCACGTAATATTGTTACCTAGACAAAACAAACTAATGACACAATAGGCAAGGAAGCAGAAAAACAAGTCGAGAAGGTTACAAATCCTTGGAAAGATTGTCAAAGTGTGTAGCAGCAGGATATCAGGTCTCAGACCAAGCTAAAGGTCTACAGATTTGGAGTGCTGTCCAAACTTCTCTTTGCCTGTGAGACTTGAACTCTCCACAGAGGTCATTTTTAACTCTTTCAGCGGTCCATCAGTTCCATCAGAGAAGCAGCGTGGCTTAGTGGATCGAGCACGAGGCTGAGAGAAGGTCATGGGTTCTAATCCTGCCTCTGCCACTTGTCTGCTGTGTGACCTTGGGCAAGTCACTTCACTTCTCTGGGCCTCAGTTACCTCATCTGTAAAATGGGCATTAATAATGTGAGCCCTACGCGGGACAGAAGACTGTGTCCAACCTAATTTGTACCTACTCCAGTGCTTAGAACAGCGCCTGGAACATAAGGGCTTAACAAGTACCATAATTATTATTATTATCAGCATCACTTGCAGGTTATACTGAACATCGGATGGCAAGGAAAGAATGACAAACAACGATGTTTTAGAACAAAGTCGGTCAAAACTGTGCCCACTTCAACAGAGCTGTTCTATGAGAGGCATGTGAGCAGAATGGATGACACTACAATAGTCAGACAACTGCTCTGTGTTGAGCTGAAATTGGAAACCAAGAGCAAGGAGGACACGGTCGCCATCCATCCGCCCCATGTGCACTTCTCCCTCCTCTCCGCTCCTTTCCCTTACTCTCCATCCCCCTCTTTCAACCTTCAGGTCTGATGCAATGGATTTCTACAGAGAGATTCCTGCTGAGTAACCCCATGACATCCCATCCCACATCCCATAGCATCTAAGAGCCCGGAGCCCAGGGAAGGGTTAACCCGGCCCTGCTTCCAACATGCTAAACCCTGTAATGAATTCTGGGGTTAGTTTAATATAATCAATTAAAAAATGGTCAATTGCCTACAAGGGCTCACCAAGGTTAAGTGGGAAATGACAGCACACCGATCAATGCTGTGTGACCTTGGACAAGTCACTTAACTTCTCTCTGTCTCAGTTTCCTCATCTATAAAATGAGGATTAAATATCTGTTCCCCCTCCTATTAGCCTGTAAGTCCAATCAAGTAATCAATCAATGATATTTACTGAGCACTTATTGTGTGCAGAGCATTGTACTAAGCATTTGGGAGAGTACAGTAGGCAGGTTCCCTCCCCAAAAGAAGCTCAGGGTCTAGTGGTGGGGACAGGCATTAAAATAAATTAATGTTATAGATATGTACACGAGTGCAGTGGGTCTAAGGCTGTAGTGAATATCAAATGCTTAGAGGATACAGCCCCCTGACTCTGAATCAGACTCCATTTTTTTGTGTCTATCCCAGTGTTTAGTACCGTGCTTTGCATCAAATAAGCATTTAACGTTCTACTGAAATCACATCTCCTCTAAGAAGCCAACCCTTTAAATCCTCATCTCTCTTAACCACCCTCCCCTGATACCCATTCAGTCAGTCATATTTATTTAGCTCTTACTGTGTGCTAGGAGAGGGCAGTTTTTGTCAGTTATTGTCTTGAACCTCACAGTTCCAGCTCAAAATGGCTGCCCAGCCGTTAGATGGGTCTCTGCTGGGCAAACTGACTTTAGATCATTATCAAGCTACGCGACTATCCTGGTCAGTCAGTCGTATTTATTAGGTACTTACTGTGTGCAGAGCACTGCATTAAGTGCTTGGGAGAGTACAATATAATAATATACCACACTAAGGTGACAATGAGGGATAGTGCCCCCACCAAACCCTACCAAGATAACTGCTTCAGGACATTCCAAGATGGTGCCCATCTCAGATATCAGATATTAAATAGAAGCAGCATGACTCAGTGGCAAGAGCTTGGGCTTGGGAGTCAGAGGTCATGGGTTCTAATCCCCACTCCGCCGCTTGTCAGCTGTGTGACTTTGGGCAAATCACTTCACTTCTCTGTGACTCAGTTACCTCATCTGTACAATGGGGATTAAGTCTGTGAGCCCCACGTGGGACAACCTGATCACCTTGTATCTCCCCCAGCGATTAGAGCAGTGCTTTGCACATAGTAAGCACTTAACAAATGCCATCATTATTATTAGCCGGAGAAGCAGCGTGGCTCAGTGGAAAGAGCAAGGGCTTGGGAGTCAGAGGTCATGGGTTCTAATCCCAGCTCCACTGCTTGTCAGCTGTGTGAATTTGGGCAAGTCACTTAACTTCTCTGGGCCTCCGTTACCTCATCTGTAAAATGGGGATGAAGACTGTGAGCCCCACATGGGATAACCTGATCACCCGACAACCTGATCACCTTGTATCCCCCGCAGTGCTTAGAACAGTACTTTGCACATAGTAAGCACTTAACAAATACCAACATTATTATTATTATATCAAGAAGGCATGTGCGCAGTATCCAATGTCCCATGCTCCTTCTATGTTGTGCACACATGCAGGCAACTTCCATTCTCCCATTTTCTATTAAAATGCCCCAAACCCTCCTGGCCTGAAGTTTGGAATGGCAGGAGCTGTGGCCTAGTGCACAGGCCTGGGAGTCAGAACCACCTGGGTTCTAATCATGGTTCCTCCATTAGTTCGCTGTATGACCTTGGGCAAGGTACTTCACTTCTCTTTGCCTCAGTTACCTCATTTGTAAAATGGAGATTAATACTGTGAGCCCCATGTGGTTCATGAACTGTGTACAACTAATTATCTTGTATCTTCCTCAGCTTTTGGTACAGTGTCTGACACGTAATAAGCTTTAAAGAAATACCACAAGAAAATTAAAAACAGGAGCCTTGGTCCCTAAATTTGGGGTAGTGAGAGTCACTGCTCCATGTCCAGGGCCATGGAATTAACTGCCCCTCTATTGCATGGGTTTGCTGATTTCTCTCTCTTCACCATTCCTTTGCTCTACCTCCCAGGTGGGTAATGTACTATCGTGGGCTGAGGGGAGGATCATGGTGGGTGGTGAAGGAGAGGAGGGACGGCAGTGTGGAGCCAGCCTGTCCAACTCAGCAAGGCAAGAGCCAGTGGTGTGCATCAGGTTCAACACGTGAGGAGGTTAGGCGGTCTACCCAGCCCCAGGTGGGAGACCGTGGTGCCTGGCTTAGTGGAAAAAGCCCGAGCTTGGGAATCAGAGGTCATGGGTTCTAATTCTGGCTCCACCACTTATCAGCTGTGTGACTTGGGGCAATTTGCTTCCCTTCCCCAGGCCTCAGTGGCCTGGGATCCACGCATCCTAGTTTCTGCCCACCCTCTACTTTTGCAAGGAGTGGTACTCAATTCCTGCATTGCTCAGTCATTCAATTGTATTTATTGAGTGCTTCCTGTGTGCACAACACTGTACTAAGCGCTTGAGACGAAGGAGAGGGGCTTCCCCAGGCATGGGCCCAGGTCCTGGCATCAGTCATTCATGCTGGGCACTTTGGAAGTCAACCAGCAGTCCCGAGAGTTGTCTCCTTCCAGACTTGTTGTGCATGGGCTTTTTCCCATCAGTGTTCTCAGACTGATCTTGAAGCTCATTTTCTTTGTTATGCTGTGTTTTTCTTTCCAAAACAGATCTAAACTCTCCTATTTCAGGATTCTTGCCTTCTAAACTGCCTTTTGCTGTTTGAGATCAACCCTAGTGTGCCCAACTTAGGTAGAAAAGAGCATCCCCCCCCCCCCCCCAATATTCGTTAAGCACCTACTATGTGCCAGGCACTGTATTAAGAGTTGGGGTAGTTATAAGTTAATCAGGTTGGACTCAGTCCCTCTCCCACCTGTGGCTCTCAGTTTTAATCCCCATTTTACAAATGACAGAACTGAAGCCCAGAGAAGCGAAGAGACTTGCCCAAGGTCACACAGCAGACAAGTGGCGGAGCTGGGAGTAGAACCTAGGTCCTTCTGACTTCCAGGCCCCGTGTTCTAGCCACTAGGCCAAGCAGCTTCTCTCAGTGGGTCTCACTGATTCTCACAGGTTCTTCTCACTTGGTTCTCACTGTTAGGCACCTGCAGAGAGAGCCCTCCACTTTCACTCAGATTGGGATCAGGGAACTGTCTGGACTCTCCAGGACTGGACTGGAGCTTTCCAAAAACATCAACTGTTGAACTGCACATGAGCATGGGAGATTTCCCATCTGTGCGACCCTCTGGGATCTTCTTAGATTCCAGTGGATGTTCAGAGAACCACATTGTCTCATTTTTGGTGCAAAAGGAAATCCTTTTAAGTTGCATCTCATATTCCCCCATTTAGCCTTCTTGTTTAGTCTAGCTCCAGTATTGGGGCCCACAGGGCAAGTAACCCTTTGCCCAGAGTTGGGAAGGGAGGCGAAAGAACGGGATGGCTTTGTGAAGCCTGGGGGCTCTTACTCTCTGCTTCCTGTCTCTTCCAGAGGGAGCAGGGCATATGGGGAGAGAGAGTAAATGGTCTAAATCAACTTTCCATCTATAGGTAATATTTGGCATCACTGGTTTGGTAAGTGAAAGTGCTTCTGCCACTGTATTATTGAAAAAATGGTGTTTGACATTCATCTAATGGCAGCATGACCCATGAGACGGCATGGACTAGTGGATAGAGCATGGCCCTGGAAGTCAGTAGGACTGGGTTCTAATCTCGGCTCGGCTACTTGTCTGTGTGACCTCGGGTAAGTCACTTCACTTCTCTGTGCCTCAGTTACCTCATCTTTCAAATGAGGATTAAGACTGTGAGCCCCATGTGGGACAGGGACTGTGTCCAACCTGATCAGCTTGTATCTACTCCAGCACTTAGAACAGTGCTTGTTACATAGTAAGAGCTTGACAATTATTATTATTATTATCATCACCCCAGAACAACTATTATTATTATTATGGCACTTGTTAAACACTTATTATGCATCCAACATTGCTCTAAGCGCTGGGTTGGATGCAATAAAATCAAGTTGAATACTATTCCTGTCCCACATAGGACTCACAGTCTAAGCTGGAAAGAGTAGGATTTGATTAATCCCCATTTTATGGTTGAGGAAACTGAGGCACAAAAAAGTGAAGTGATTTGCCCAAGGCCACATAACAGATCTTCAAACCCATGGATTACCCTCTGACTCACAGGCCCATGCTTTTTCTACTAGTCTCTGCTGCTTCCCAATTAAAACTTGATGTGGCATTTCAGTTACATATTCTAGGAAAAGCAGCATTGTCTTTGAGGTGAGAGAGTAGAAGAGAATTTGCACTTCCCTAGGATCGAGAGCAATCTTTACTCGGAGGGAACTTTGATAATCACTCTCCTCTTCCTCCGCCCTTGACTTCTGGGACGGCAACGATCGAACGATAGACAGCTTCCTCATCTAGACGATATCTATGAGCCTATAAAGCCTATTATCAGGATAAGATTTGTTATCTCCTACCCAGTGGGTTAAGCAAGGCTTATGCCTCTGGTTGGCATGAAAACCTGTTGAAAAAAACTACGCGCAGGGCAACCTGAAGCCCAGGGCCCGATCCTTTCCTAGTGATTGCCATGCCTCCAACCCGCACTTGTCTCCTATCCTTGCAAGTTTTGCTTTTTACGGTCACAGCCAATTAAAGCTGACCCTGTCAGGGGACCAGAAAGCCTTTGGGAGGATTAGGAGTTATTAGTGTCATTGGCTTCTACCGTGGAAGCAGTTGCTATGTTCTGAACAGCCATCCAGGCGGTCCCCAAGCACAGCTAATTCCTTTCAGCGAAATTGCAAGAAAAGGGAGCGAACAAACTCGACCTGACTTCATCCATCTATCTGGGTGATCTGTGTGACCTAATTTCACTTTTGTCCCTAATTTCCCCGCTTAATAGATATCACCAGTGATTGTTAGTAAACACTAATGAACTGCTTTTGGGGAAAATGGCTTTGTTGGCTAATCCTGGCTACCGGCAACAGCAGCAACTTTGCAAAAATGAACATTCTCCTTTCCAAGCCTGAGGAGATCTGATGGCGATAAGCCCTCCTGGAATTCCTGTCTGTGTGTCCCCTGACCCAGGTGGCAGTAAGAGTCAGTGGAAATCACTCAACACTTGACTCTGTAAGCCTTTGTCTCCATTTTTTTTCTTTTTCTTTTCTCTTCAGTAGGCCGTGACAGAGTCATGGCTTGGCCTGAACTTTTTACCTTCCACGGGAATTCTTTTTCGGAAGGGGAGATAATAACTATGGAGGTGACTTTTGAAATAATGTTATTCTTTGCTGTGGAATACCTTAATTAGGGACCTGTAAATTAGGGCCAAGTTGATTAGAGGCATGGCTGGATTTAGAAACCTACTCTGAATTGTCTGTTCCTTGATGTTCTCTTAAAGCGGCTTGTTCCCCGCCTGCTCTACCCTCTCATTGAGGTAGAGAGCGGTTTCCTCTGAAGATGGGATTGCTTCGTTTACACACTCCACTTTCCCAAAGACTTTCACATCGCAAAGGAGGGATTTCTATCTGTGTGTGTGGTGGGTGTAATGTTTCTGGGAAGAAACTGAAAGTACACTCATACAAACTGAAACAATCCCACTCCATCTGCTGTTGCTTCTCTTGTCTAATTTTATCCAGTTCAATCAGTGGTATTTATTGAGCAACTATTATGTGCAAAGCACTTTACTAAGTACTTGGGGGAATACAATGCAACAGAGCTAGCAGACATGTTCCCTGACCACAGCGAGTTCACAGTCTTATCCAGATCCACGTACCGATCCACGTACCGGAAATTTCCACGTACCGGAAATTGAGTCTGGCTTCCCTAATTGATAGAACCCTCAAATAAGTGAGATCCTGAAAATGGGAGAGAGAACAAGTTGGGGAATAACTAGAATGAGTTTTCTCTGGTTTCAACATGGGTCATTTGTGTGAACTCAGGCAAGTCAACATCTCAGTGACAGACTTTCTCTACTCATCATTCAATAGTATTTATTGAGCGCTTACTATGTGCAGAGCACTGTACTAAGCGCTTGGGATGAACAAGTCGGCAACAGATAGAGACAGTCCCTGCCATTTGACGGGCTTACAGTCTAATCGGGGGAGACGGACAGACAAGAACAATGGCGATAAATAGAGTCAAGGGGAAGAACATCTCGTAAAAACAATGGCAGCTAAATAGAATCGAGGCGATGTACAATTCATTAACAAAATAAATAGGGTAAAGAAAATATATACAGTTGAGCGGACGAGTACAGTGCTGTGGGGATGGGAAGGGAGAGGTGGAGGAGCAGAGGGAAAAGGGGAAAAAGAGGGTTTAGCTGCGGAGAGGTAAAGGGGGGATGGCAGAGGGAGTAGAGGGAGAAGAGGAGCTCAGTCTGGGAACGCCTCTTGGAGGAGGTGAGTTTTAAGTAGGGTTTTGAAGAGGGAAAGAGAATCAGTTTGGCGGAGGTGAGGAGGGAGGGCGTTCCAGGACCGCGGGAGGACGTGACCCGGGGGTCGAAGGCGGGATGGGCGAGACCGAGGGACGGTGACGAGGTGGGCGGCAGAGGAGCGGAGCGTGTGGGGTGGGTGGTAGAAAGAGAGAAGGGAGGAGAGGTAGGAAGGGGCAAGGTGATGGAGAGCCTTGAAGCCTAGAGTGAGGAGTTTTTGTTTGGAGCGGAGGTTGATAGGCAACCACTGGAGTTGTTTAAGAAGGGGAGTGACATGCCCATAAATGGGGGCATCTAAATGCCCCATTACGCCCCCTAATATCCATTAGAATATAATGAAAATTTAAGACATGATCCTTAGAGCACTTGGAGTTCTTAAAGGGAAATCTGAATATTTTCAGGGTATAAATATTATTAAGATAGTTACATTATAATTATGATAAACTATTTTAAATCCACCCATTACATTTTTGGATTGGATTCACAATTTCATTTGTCACTAATGGAGTTCACTTTTAAAGCATTTTCATACGCAAAGGTGCTTACTATATGCCAGGCACTTTATTAAGTTCTGGGGTAGATACACATTAATCAGGTTGGACACAGTCCATAATAATTATAATTATAGGAGATTTGGAAAAGTGTGATACTTTATTTGATTTTATCCCATTGCACAAAATGGCTTTGAGAACAATTCTGACTCTCCTTAACAATGATATTTCTATTTAGGGTTTGCCGTTTTAAAATAAGAGAATAGAAAATATCGCAGGTGTATATGTGACGAAGACTTTCAGCCACGTACTGGAGAAATATCCTTGGTGATTAAGTGAAAATTGACCTTGGCTATGGACTGAAGAAATAAGTGCTCTTGAGATAACTTCAGCATTTGGGTATGGGATTGTAATGGAATTGCCTTAGAGTTGTAATCCTTTAAAAAGGTCCTAAATAGAGTAGATAACTAATTTGTCATGTAGTAAGCCTTCTCCGATTACAGCCTTTATGTGGGGGATGATTCAGACCTATTTCATTTCTTTGTTGCGTTACGTGGTCGTAGTCATGTGACTGCAGCTGAATAGAATGGAATGGCAGAGGGTCAAATGGGAGAATGGTGTGTTTTTAGACAGTTCTTATGCTTCTAGGAAAGTTAATTAGGAAGTGAAACCTTAAGCAGTTGACAGTGTGCATTGTTAGCTACTAGAGCACTGTGACAAATACCACTGAAAGGTACTTCACTTTCTTTTGTAAACAGAAAGGCAAGGAATTTGCCCAAAAATGTATTGGTGAAGATCTGTTTTTCATCAGAGCCTCACCACACGGTAAACAACGGGAATAACTTGTTTTAATAAAGTATGGTGTTGAAACATTTATCAGCAAGCTGTTTCTCCTGATTTCAAAGGTATGTTTAGGTAAGAGAAGCTCTTGCCTTGAAAGAGCCCAATCTGAAAGTTAGTTAAAACATTTTCCTCCGGTCAAGGTCAAGAAACTTAAGGAAAAATTGGACTTTGAAGAGATCATACAATTAGCTCTCCGCAGATTAATGCCTAAGGACTAAACAGGCTTCTCGGATTATTTTGAGGAGAATCCAAGTGCAGTGTTGAATTTAAATCATCTCACACAGAATTCCTAAAGTTTACCAAATGTTGGTGAGGCAAGGAGTAAATTTATAAAACCGTTTACATGAAGTTTCACCTTTGTTTGTTGTTTCATGTTTTTACATCCAAGTTTGCATGCTAATGGAGAGATATGGAACTACCCACATTTCACTGTCTTCTAAACATACTGGGAAAGCTCAATGGTCTTACAAGTCAACTGCTCCTTCAGTTGAACTCGTGAAAATAGTCAGGCTTTACTTGAGTCCTGTAGATGCTGTCCTTGTCTCCTTCTCTCTGCCCTCTTTCCTATCCTGCCTACCTGTTAGTTCTCCTTTCCCTGTTAGTTCTCTCTGCCTGCCACTCTCTCCTTTTATTCATTCACTCGTTCCATCATATTTATTGAGCACTCACTGTGTGCAGAGCACCGTCCTAAATGCTTGGGAGAGTACAACAATGAACAGACACATTCCCTGCCCACAGTGAGCTTACAAGTCTATTCTCATCATTTCTGTTAGCCTTTGTTTCTCTTTCTATATAACACTTGTCTCTTTAATTATTGTATTTATCATTGTCCCTGTCTTTTATGTTGTGTTTGGATTTTTGTCGCTCTTAACTTCGCCTTCTTTCCTCGTTTTCTACTCCCTTCTGCATCGCCCCAACATGCTCCCTTTATTCGTCCCCCCTTCCAGCCCCACAGCACTTATGTACATTTCTGCCATTTTATTTATATTAATATCTGTCTTCCCCTCTAGACTGTAAGCTCACTGAGGGCAGGGAACGTGTCTTTTATATTGTTATATTGTGCTCTCTCAAGCGATTAGTACAGCAGTCTGCACACAGCAAGTGCTCAATAAATGCGATTGACTGATTGACTGACGTGAATTCTTGGGAGCTAAGGACTGTGTCAAATTCCCATTTCTGAACTCTTTCCCCAGTGTTTAGTACAGTACTTTGCTCAGAATAGGTGTGTAATAAACACCACTCCTATGGCTGATTAATCTATTCTTTTCATCTACCATGAACTCTGTCCTATGCTCAGTCCTTCTTGTGTCCTTCTTGGGGTCTCATCTCATTTCTCCACCTTATTTTCCTTAGTTTCCTCAACACAATATTCCTGCCTCTGTATCGTGACTTAGTAGTAAGAGCACAGGCTTGGAGTCAGAGGTCTTGAGTTCTAGTCCTGGCTCCACTAATGGTCTGCTGTGTGACCTTGGGCAAGTCACTTAACTTCTCTGTGTCTCAAGTACCTCATCTGTAAAAATGGGGATTAAAAAATGTGAGCCCCACGTGGGACAATCTGATTACCCTGTATTTACCTCAGCGCTTAGAATAGTGCTCAACACATAGTAAGCACTTACAAATACCATAATTATTATTATTATTATCTCAGTTCCTCAAGTCTTTTATCTGTCTTTGTTTCCCTGCTCTCTTCTGTCCTGCACATTCTTTTCCAGCGTCTTTCTCCTATCTAGCCTTTTCTCACTCTAATTGCCCTCACCTCTCTCTTCCTGTATCCTGACACTGTCCCATTTCCCTTCCTCCTGACCCTTTTGTTCCTCTCTTTTTTATTTTTGACAAAGTTCATTCTTGGTTCTCTTCTTATCTACATGGATGTCTTTCTGGTTCCTCAAGCTTGTTATCTTCCCAAACAAACTCTTCATTTTTCTCCTCAAATTATCTCCTCCATCTGCCTTTCCCATAATGACCAACAATACCACAAATGTTTGCTATCCAATTATTTCTTCCCCACTGCTTTCAAACATGCCCATCTCTCCCTCATCCTGAAAAAAAGTTTCCTTGACCCTATGACTCCCTCCAGTTATTGCCCTGTCCCTCTCCTACATCCCTCTCCAAACTCCTTGAGTGAGTTGCCTACATCTGCTGTCTCAAATTACTCTCCTCCAATACTCTCCTTGACCCTCTCCAACCTGGCTTCCATCCCCTTCACTCCAAAGAAATCACTCTTTCACAGGTCACCAGTGATCTCCTTCTAGCGAAATCTAATGGCCTCTACTCCATCCTAATCCTCCTCTACCTCTCAGCTGCCTTTGACGCCTGTTGACCACCCTCTTCGCCTGGAAACATTATCCAACCTCGGCTTCACTAACACCATCCTCTCGTCGTTCTCCTCCCATCTTTCTGGCCACTCATTCTCAGACTCCTTTGTGGGCTCCTCTTCTGCCTCCCACCCCCTAACTGTGGGGGTCCCTCAAGTTTTGGGTCTGGGTCTCCTTCTATTCTCCATTTACACCCACTCCCCTGAAGAACTCATTTGTTTCCCTGGTTGCAACTACCACCTCTATTCAGATGATTCCCAAGTCTACATCTCCAGCTCTGATCTCTCTTTCTCTGCAGTCTTGTTTTTCCTCCTGCTTTCAGGCCATCTCTACTTGGATAGTCCACTAACACCTCAAACCTAACAGGTCCAAAACAGAAGTCTCTGTCATTCCATCCCAACCCTGTCCTTCCCCTGACTTTTCTGTCACTGTAGACTGCACCACCATCCTTCTTGTCTCACAAGCATTGGCATTATCCTTGACTCCTGTCTCTCATTCAACCCTGTCACTAAATCCCATCAGTTCAACCTTCACGACATTGCTAAAATCTGCCCTTTCTTCTCCATCCAAACTACTATCACGTTAATCCAAGCACTTATCCTATCCGACCTTGATTACCATATCAGCCTCCTTGCTGACCTTCCTGCCTCCTGTCTCTCCCCACTCTGATCCATACTTTACTCTGCTGCCTGGATCGTTGGTCTATAAAAACATTCAGTCCATGTCTCCCCACTCCTCAAGAACTTCCAGTGGTTGCTCATCCATCTCCTCAGCAAATAGAAACTCCTTCCTATTGGTTTGAAAGCACTCAATCACCTTACCCCCTCTACTCGCCTACTACAACTCAGCCCACACACTTCACTCCGCTAATGCTAACCTACTCACTGTATGTTCATCTTGTCTATCTTGTCACCGACCTCTCGCCCCTATACTGCTTCTGGCCTGGAATGTCCTCCTCCTTCATATCTGACAGACAATTGCTCTCTCCACCTTGAAAGTCTTATTGTAGGCACATCTCCTCCAAACGCCTTCCCTGACTAAGCCCTCATATCCTCAACTCCCTACTGAATCGCCCTCATATGCTCCCTTTATTTATCCCCCCTCCCAATCCCACAGCATTTATGTGCATATATAAAATTTATATATATAAATGTCTGTCTGCCACTCTAGACTGTAAGCTCGTTGTGGGAAGGGGTTATGTCTGTTATATTGTTATATTGTACTCTCCCAAGTACAGTGCCCTATTCACAATAAGCACTCAATAAACACAACTGATTGATTCCTGGAGAAGCTGTGATTTCAGAAGGCCTTTGAAGATGGAAGGAATTCCACGCTGTGGTGGGGGTGGTGTGTGAGCGAGAACTCATCAGTGGAAGGGTGAGAATGAGGCTCAACTAATAGGTTAGTTTAAGAGCAACAGAGAGTTTGAGATGGTGTGTGTGGTGCGAAAAGAACTGAAAGTGGTGAGCAGTGGAGAAGCAGTAGGGCTTAATGGATAGATCACATAGTAAGTGCTTAACCAATACCATCATCATCATCATGGGCCTAGGAGTCAGAAGGACCTGTCTTCTTGTCTGCTGTCTGACCTTGGGAAAGTCACTTAACTTCTCTGTGCCTCAGATACATCTGTAAAATGGGGTTTAAGACTGCGAGTCCCATATGGGTTATGGACTGTGTCCTACCTGATTAGTTAGTTTTTATCTACCCTATTGCTTAGTACAGTGCCTGACACATATTAAGCAATAAATGCCATAAAGAAGAGAGGAGTGGAGAAAAGCTAATAAAGTTAATAACCCCTGTAGACTCTGAGCTTCTTGTGGGCAGGGAATGCGTTGACCAACTCTGTTGTATTGTTCTCTCCCAAATGCTTAGTACAGTGCTTTGCACACAGTAAGAGTTGGCAGACACTTTCCCTGCCCACAATGAGCATACAGTCTATGTGCCTATTTTATATGCTCTATTATTTCCTCCTTTTTGTAATTTACTTTAATATGTCTCCCCCACTAGATTGTAAACTTCTTGAATGGAGGCATCAGATTCTATTGTACTCTCCCAAGTGCTTAGCACAGTGCTCTGCACGCAGTAACTATTCCACAAATACTATTGATCGATGGATTGTTTGGTTTGTAAAATAAACAGGAATACAGGAACCAAAAAGTTTCAACTTGTATGAAAATGACTACAGTTGCTTTTTGACAGGTATGGTAAGAAAGGTAAACATGAATAGAAATGGATCAGAAAGGAGTGTAAACTAAAACTAAATTGAAGTGATATTAGTTTTTTTTTCCAGGCATGGTGGTCAAGTAGATATTATAGAACGCAGATTTACAATAGATTAAAAGTTAAACACATACTAAAGAATTTTTGGAATTCTTAGATGATATGCTGGGAAAAGTGATTCCACCCATTGGGGGTTTTAAAATATACTAGTACTAATGAAAGATTAGGAGGAAATTGTACACTTTATGGTTCTTAAGGGGAACTGTTAAGCAATTTCGGGATTATAAACATATTTAGTGCTTGAGCAAGTTAAAAGGGTATTATTTGCCAAAAGAGGTTTTGCAAATGTTAACAATAAATATCAAGAGGTGTCTGAAGGCTGCAGGAACTCAAATACCATCTATTAAATTTGCTCTAAGGAAGATTGCATTCTGATAGCACATGCTCAGAGAAATTCAACATTAGGAACTAAATTAATTAGAATACATGCCAACACAAAATATGCTAATCTTTTATGGCATACTGTTTAAAGTTGACAGATAATAGTAGTATCCCCAAATTTAAGAAATTCTCTGTGGAATATGATTTCCTATTGCCCCTGCCAGACCAGGATAAGCTCAGCCAAATGATGTAACAGAAAATGGTGTCCAAATAGCTGAGATGATTTACATATGCTAAAGATTCCTGTTTGGCATTACTGAGGCACAGTTTTAGGGTTGAGCCCATCACCAAAGCTATTAATGGGAGTAAAATTAGAATTAATCTTCCCAAACATTTGGGAATAAAACTCTGAGCATATTGTACAGAACCAGGTGACAAAAAATGGAGAGAAAATGTCATATGACAGGTGTTCTCACATTATAAATTGATGAAAGTTGCTAAAGTTAGGTTGTTCGACAGGAGACATTGACAAATTCAGGGTATTTGTATTGCAGATGGTTAAAACGAAAAAGGGCAAGAGCAGAAAATATTTACTGTTACCACTACCTAAGGAAAATAAGCAGCATGGACAACTAGGTTTTAGGAAAAAATGGATACAAAGAAGATTTTCAGAGAAACCCCTTTCAATGTGGGGGTGAGAGTGCAGATATGAGGAATAAAGACAATATCAAAGTCTAAGAAAATTGCTGCCTGGAATATTTTTCTGCAAAACCGTTCAGTTCATGTTTCCCCACTGAAGAACTTTGAATGGATGCCCATTGACCACCATATGAAACAAAACTCCTTACCATTGGTTTTAAAGCACTCAATCACCTTGTCCTCCAACTCCCTTACCTCGCTGCTCTCTTACTACAACCCAGCCCATACACTTTGCTCCTATTCTCCAAGCTACTCACTGTACTTCCATCTCATCAACCTTTCTGCCAACCTCCTGTCCATGTCCTGTCTCTGGTCTGGAGTGCCCTCCCTCTTCGTGTCAGATGATCCACTCTCCTCACCTTCAAAACCTTATTAAAAGCAAATCTCCTTAGGTCCTGACTAAGGCCTCATTTCCTCTCCTCCCACTCCTTTCCACCCTTGTTTTTTATTTACACCATCTATTCTACCCTCCTTCAGCCCCAAAGAATTTATGTACATATCTGTTATCTATTTCTATTACTGTCTCACCAGACTAGAAGCTCACTGTGGGTAAGGAACATTCTGTTATATTGTACTCTCCCAAGTACTTAGTACAATGCTCTGCACACAGTAAGCACTCAATAAATACGACTGATTGAATTAACTAGATTTAGAAGACTATATCACTTCTTTATTCTGTATTTCCCAAGCGCAAAGTACAGTGGAATTTCAATAAATAGTACTACTTCCATTGTCTCTATTATAACAACTACTATATATCAATCAGTGGTATTTACTGAGCGCTTATTGGGGGCAGAGCACTGTACTAAGCACTTGGGAGAGTTCAGTAGAATAGAGTTAGTAGACAAGATCCTTGTCCTCAAGGTGTTCACAGTCTAACTGTAACCTGAAAGACTTTCTAAAATTGTTAAAATAATTTTAATCATGTCAATGTTGAAACATCAAATGTGGAAATATCTATTAAATTGAGAAGAAGCCTTAAAGAGGAGAAATGCTCAGAAAGACAGTGCCCGGAGAATCAGCACAGATAGAACAGGATGACAGAGATTCATTTGCCAAGAATTAAAGCCTATGAAACTCATATTATACATGCTTGTCTGAACCGATTCTCTGAGAACTTGTACCGCTAGAAAAGACCTTGCAATGTTTATTTAATAATTAGTTCTCTAAGAGTGATAAATTCCAAGTCTTCACATCTCCTCCGAGAGGTCTTCCCCAAAATAAGCCCTCATTTCCTCTTCTTCCACTCCCTTCTGCATCACTCTTGAACTTGGATTTGTAACCCTTATTCATCCCACCCTCTCAGCATTTATGTACATATGCATAATTTGTTTATAATAATATCTGCCTTCCCCTCTAGACTGTAAGATCCTTGTGGGCAGGAAATGTGTTGGTATTTGTTAGCGCTTACTATGTGCAGAGCACTGTTCTAAGTGCTGGGGTAGATACAGGGTAATCAGGTTATCCCACATGAGGCTCACAGTTAATCCCCATTTTACAGATGAGGGAACTGAGGCACAGAGAAGTTAAGTGACTTGCCCACAGTCACACAGCTAAGTGGCAGAGCCAGGAGTCGAATCCATGACCTCTGGATTCCCAAGCCCGGTCTCTTTCCACTGAGCCATGCGTATCTTATTCTATATTGTATATTCTAAATTCTATATTGTATACATATCCGTTATTTATTTATTTATATTAATGACTGTCTCTCCATCTAGACTATAAACTGGCTGTGGGCAGGGAATATTTCTATCAATTCTGTTATATCGTAGTCTCCCAAGTGCTTAATACAATGCTCTGCACTCAGTAAGTACTCTATAAAAAAGACAGATCGATCGATTCAGGAGTGAACCATTTCCCCCTATTTGTGACCTATTTTCCTGAAGTTCTAGGTGTGCAGGGAAATAGAAACATGAGCTATTTGTGCCTCTCAAAGAAATGATTTGTCCTGCATTTACATGTGTTTGAACCACAGGATATCCTGCTGGGAAAGCACAGTGTTGTTGCACCTTATTTTTCAATAACACTGTTTGGTTTAAAAGCCAAGTGCTGGATCTACACTAGTTGCAGGAAAGGCTTTTCTCCCGGTTTTATGGCCTACCAAATGCCTGGAGAGTTTCAAAGTAATAGCAAATATTGTAACAGAGAATAGGAAATAAAAAAGAAAAACTTTTTATGGCTTCAGAAACAGTCCAATTCCCCGAAAGGGGGAAATGGACCTTCTGTTTGTTTTGGCACCAGAAAATACACACACACACTCACTCACTCACTCACAGACACACACACAGGTAAACACCAGGAATGTAGCTGTCCTTTTAAACTCTAGTCTGGAGGAATTTGTACATTGTAAAAATGAAGCAAGAAAGCAGATTTAAGCAATCAATTTTTTTCACCTTATATAGCTTTTACTCACTGTGGCAAGAAAAACATGATTATCTCAAAAAAAAAGAAAAAGAAAAAATGTATACTTGAATTAGGCAGGACCTGGTTCACATCGGCAGGTCCCATCCGTCCTACATGAACCTGCCTCCTCTCAGTAATAATGAGTCCCAAATCCTTAGTACTGTGCTCTGCACACAACAAGTGCTAATTAAATGCCGTTGACGATTACTCAAGGTCACAGGCAAGCAAATGGTGAAGTGGGGACTAGAACCCAGGTCTTCTAATTCTCAATCCTTTGCTTCTGCCAATAAATCAACACAGACTTGGGATAAACACTTGCTTGAGAACTCAAAGCAGCAACACGCTCAGCAGATCTTGACAAGTGTTCTCTCTTCTGTGGAATGTGGATAACAGCTTGGCTTTTGAAAATTGCATTCTCTTTCTCTATCTGATTTCTTCCTGTCCCTTCAAATATTCCCTAACGTTGCCTCTGTACAATCTTCCCTAATTAACAGAAGAACGGTACTGAAATCCTCCCATGTGAGACTATGCAAAATGATTATGATTATGGTATTTGTTAAGTGTTTATTATATGCCAGAGTACTAAGGGCTCAGGTAGAAACAATCAAATGTGGTTGGATACAGTCCCTGTCCCAAGTGGGGCTCATGGATTGAACCCCCATTTTACAGATAAGGGAACTGAGGCACAGAGAAGTGAAGTGACTTGCCCAAGGTCACACAGCAGACGAGGGGCAGAGCCAGAAGAAGAGCCCAGGTCCTTCTGGCTCCCAGGCCTGTGCTCTACCCACTAGGCTATGCTGCATGAGAGCAGTTTAGTACAGTGTTTTGGCACTGCAGAAGTGCTTAATAAATAGCATACATCAGAAGATTCAGATCAGATGGTCACATGAGAAGATAGTTGAAATGATCTCATCAAGTGACTAGGAGCTAAATAATACAATATTCTGGGCATTTAATGATAACCTTTTGCTTGGCTGATGTATTTCCAGTTCCAGTATGAGATATTCCTTTAAATTTTACCTCTTTCTCTTACACTGTTCCTCAGTCTAGCAGCAGTGTGGTCTAGTGAAAAGACCCTGGACCTGGGAGTCAGAGGACCTGGGTTCTAATATCGCTCTGTGAATTGTCTGCTGCGTGACCTTTAGCAAATAATAATAATAATAATAATAATAATAATGTTGGTATTTGTTAAGCGCTTACTATGTGCCGAGCACTGTTCTAAGCGCTGGGGTAGACAGGGGAATCAGGTTGTCCCACGTGGGGCTCACAGTCTTAATCCCCATTTTACAGATGAGGGAACTGAGGCCCAACGAAGTGAAGTGACTTGCCCACAGTCACACAGCCGACAAGTGGCAGAGCTGGGATTCGAACTCATGAGCCCTGACTCCAAAGCCCATGCTCTTTCCACTGAGCCACGAGCAAATCACTTTACTTCTCTGTGGCTCATTTACCTCATCTGTAAAATAGAGATTAAGACTGTGAGCCCTATGTGGGGCCGAGACTATGTTCAACCTGATATTCTTGTATGTAAAAGTCAATCATATTGAGCACCTGCTAGATGCAGAGCACAGTACTATGTGCTTAGGAGTGTACAGTAAAGCAAATCTATCCCAGTGTTTAATTAGCACAATGCCTGGCACATAGTAAGCACCTATCACACATCATTAAATAAAGCCTCTGTGCTAAAAGAGCTACTTCATTCCTGTTACCTTCTAAGGTATTCTTTTTATGGTATTTGTTAAGCACTTACTATCTGTCAAACACTGATCTAAGCGCTAGGTTTGGTACAAGTTAATTAGGTCAGACACTGTCGCTGTCCTGCATGGGACTCCCAGTATAAGCAGGAGAGAGAATAGGTATTTAAACCTCATTTTACAGCTGAGAAAACTGAGGCACAGAGAAGGTAAGTGACGTGCCTAAAGTCACACAGCAAGCAATAGGCAGAGCCAGGATTGGCAACCCGGAGCTCTGATTCTCAAGTCTGTGCTCTTTTCACCCTGCCACACTGTTTCTTTTTTGCTGTATCTTCTTCCAAAAGCCATCAGCCCTGCCCTATTGCTTGAGTTTACGATCACTGCTTCCTCGAAACATTCCTTCTCCTTTCCGTATTAACCCAGCCAAGCCATATTGCTGATGAGCAGTGTTATTCAAGAATACAGAGTATTAGTCCATGCAGAAGAGTGTTCGCAACTCACCTATAGAACAGGAGAAATGCACTCAAAATAGCAACCGCTGAGAGTTGGCTTTGATAAAAGGAAAAATTCTGAGGAGGAAGGTTTTTAAACAGGAGGTTTACTGACCCTTCTCCTGGGTAACTTTCAAACTAAACTATTCTCCATTTAGACAATGACGACTCAGCGGCGGTTGAGAGAGGGTTAGATGGGATGACCTCTCAAGACTTTTCTCAGACTTTCTGAATAAATATAATTCTTAGTACAGTGATCTGCACACAGTAACCTCTTCAGTAATACTATTACTATTATATTTCTGAGTCTGTCTCTTGGTTCTCCAATCGTACAAGAACCCCTGCTCAAAGATGTCAGGCTGGGAAGAGGTAGGTGATTAATTATTGGACAATTGATATGGGTATTTGACCATTAGGTGTTTGTTTTGAAATGCTTTATTAAACTAATGCTTAATAATAATAACTATGGTATTTTGTTCATTTATTTATTCAATCATATTTCCTAAGCACTTACTGCATGCAGAGCATTATACCAAGTGTTTGGGAGAGTACAATAAAACGATAAACTGATACGCTCCCTGCCCACTCAATTAGCTCCTCTAATGCTAACCTCCTCACTTTGCCTCAATCCCATCTATCTCACTGCTGACCCCTCACCCACGTCCTGCATCTGGCCTGGAGTTTCCTCCCTCCTCAAATCTGACCGACAATTACTCTCCCCATTTCAAAGCCTTATTGAAGGCACATCTCTTCCAAGAGGCCTTCCCTGACTGCCCCTCCTTTCTTCTTCTCCCACTCCCTTCTGCATCGCTCTGATTTGCTCCATTTATTCATCTCCCTACCGAACCACACAGCAATAATGTACATATCTGTAATGTATTTATTTATATTAATGTCTGTCTCCTCCTCACTGTGGGCAGGGAATGTGTCCATTTATTGTTGAATTGAATTCTTCCAAGTGCTAGTATACTGCTCCATACACAGTAAGTGCTCAATAAATACAATTGAATGAATGAATGAACTACCCGGGACATTTCTGTACATATCTAATTACATGCACTGGCATCCCCATTAGATTATAGGAATCTTGAGTGCCTGGATCACATCTTCAGATTTTATTGTACTCTCTCAAGCACTTAGTATTGTGCTCTGCATATTGATGGACTGAATACAGGGCAGTGGCCAAGTAAGGCGGAGAGGGTCTAGGGCTAGAGAGAAGGAAGATAATGCAGAGTGAGGAAAAGGGACAGAGCTTAGGGAGAAGAGAGACTGGATGGATGCAAAGGAGAATTTAGAATGTTCTTTCATCTCCAGCATGGTGGGTAGGCAAAGCAAGAGGAGGAATGCACACCATTAAACTTTTTCCCATTATCATCCCTGTTTCCCATCTGGTCACACTTCCCCAGCTGCATCTCCCCTTATTTTCTTTCACTTCCCTATTGAAGCTGGGTAAAGTCAGAACTGATTGAATGATTTTTCCATTTTGCAGCTTTTCCCATCCTCCTCACTTTTCTACTTACCCCATCTTTCTCCCTCTCTCCCCTTGACTCTCCCTCTTCACCACAGAGACCTCAATTTCTGGCTGTGATCTCTCTCTCTCTCTCTCTGTCTCTCTCGCCTGTCATGCTTTGTTTTGGTCTCTGCCTCTCTCTCACACAGTCTTTCCTCCTTTCTCCACTTCACTTTGAAACTCACCTGGGCATATACGGCAGCAAGTTTTGCAAGGGCAAGTTTTATTTGTTCAGGTGAAAATCGACTACCCACTCCCAGGCCATCCAGATCAAAGTTTGGGACACTGAGAGCTATCATTTGGCTGACAAATCCAAATTTCAATCCTTTATTCTTGACCCTGAAGGTCTGATGCAGTCATCTGTTCTGTCTTCTCTCTCTTTTTTAAATTCTCCTTTTATTTTTTTATCAGTCCCTCTGATTATGTGGTGATAGGATCTCTAATCTTAATAACACTTTTTTATCCAGCGATGGTATTTACTGAAGGCTTTCAATGTGCTGCCCATAAGGAGCTTACATTTGGAGTGATTCATGTAGAGTCTCCAGGATGAAAGGCTTGAAGAACACCGGTGGAAAGCAGCTCAACTCGGGATAGGAGAGTATTAAATAACTTCACTAGATTTAAATTGGTGTCTCGGACATAAAGTGGGAGGGAATGAGGGAGAGAGAGATGGAGGAGGAGAGAGAGAGAGAGAGAGAGAGAGAGAGAGAGAGAGAGAGAGAGACCTGGTTTCTGACCTGATATTTAAGTACTCATATGAATTTTGCTTAGCTTGGCAACAACTCTAAAACGAACAGTTTGGTGAAGAAATAGACACTAAAGATAATGTTATTCCTGTTGTTTCCATGACGACGGACATGCTTCATGGAATATATCCATCATGCGTACTCCTCAACCATCTGGTTTCTAAGTCCTCGTTCCAAACCCTCTAGGAATGAAGTGTAGGTAAACTTTAATCAGTTTTATAATTACTCTAGTTCTTGCAGAAATTATTTAACTTGATTTTGCAGCTGCTTCAATATAAGGCCCAGAGGTCTTATTAGGGTTTTATTGCCACTTTTAAGGAACAGTTTAAGAATCATTATTGTACGTTAGCTACAGATGCCACTGTTTCTGTTTTGGGTTCTGAGACTAGGTTGTGATGACATCACGTGCATTTTTTTTTTTAGCACAGAAAAGGTCAAAGTTATTTTTTCCAAAAGGCTCTGTCAAATATAAAAATTAACCATACTTCGAGTTGTATTTTCTGAATTGGTAATGTATGTTTGTGTTAGCGTTTCTGTCAAAACAAGGATTAAAGATAAATGTAGCTAATTAAAAGTACATTTGCTTAGAGCTCCTGGTAATAGATACCTCATTGTGAGGTCTTGAAGTATGGCTTTCTTTAAGAACCGATGCAATTTATGGGATGGAATCTGAACATTATAGAAGACTATTTCGATTTTCTAAACATAAGATATTAGCCTGAGGAGGATCCAGTTAAGGCTTTAAGGAAATAACTGAACAGAAGTTATGGGCAGGCAGTGTTTGCTTATATTGTTAGCTATGTAAAATGTTCGTGTCTGCTTTTCTTCCTGCACTTCATCACTCCAAATAATGCTTCCAAGCAGCAGAGCTGAGGAAGCTCTGCTTTTACAGCAGGAACATTAACTGGCACTGGATGAGTCAGTGTATTTCAAAAGCTCATATACAGTTAAAAAAATACCCAGAATCAAATTAGGTAATTGTTGCCTTTTATCTCACCCTGTTTTACAAAACAGCTGTACCCACAGTGTAGATTTCCCTGTTCCTGGCATCTTTGAGTTTTCTCTGCTAGGAAGATGGTGGGAACCAAAAGAAATTGCAACAATTTTCCAGACTTTCCAAAGCCAATTAGATCAGAAGGTCAAAAGAGCAGAGGCCAAGGATGATAATAACAATAGTAATAACTTTGGTATTTGTGAAGCACATACTACGTGCCTATCACTGTACTAAGTTCTGATTAAAGATAACCAGGTCAGATCTAGTCAACCCCGGACCCCCAGATGGGGCTCACAGTCTAGCAAGGAGGGAGAACAGATATTGAATCATTTTACAGGTGAGGAAATAGACCCAGAGAAGTTAAGTGACCCACGGACCCACAGCAGGAAAGGGGCAGAGCCAGGATCAGAACCCAGGACTTCTGAGTCCCAGGCACATGCTCTTTCAGCTAGACCATGCTGCTTCCCAATGATTATGATGATGATGGTGTACTTCGTACAGATGGCAAACTCATCAGTGGGTTGAAGATCAAGTTTTATTGCACGGTGTGGGATGGCATTTTTGTTCCATACTGGGCATTTCAGCTACATGCATGGAGAGGATAAGTAGTCAGAAAACACGCTCAAAAAACTGAACCTCGAAATACCTGTGGTGTCACATGTGTTACACTGGCACGAGGCATAAACTGATTGATTGATTCATTTATTCAATCATATTTTTTGAGTGCTTACTGTATGCACAACTCTGTTCTAAGCGCTTGGGACAGCACAATACGACAATAAATGGACACATTCCCTGCCCATAATGAGCTCAAAATCTAGAGGGCAAAAGAGACATCAATATAAATGAATAAATCACAAATACGTACATAAATGCTTTGGGGCTGGGAGGGGGCGAGGAATGAAGGGAGCAAGTCAGGGTGATACAGAAAGGCGATGGAGAAGAGAAAAGGAGGGCTTAAATCAGGGAAGGCCTCTTGGAGGAGATATGTCTTCAATATGGCTTTGATGGGGGAGAGGGTGATTGTCGGATTTGAGGAGGGAGGGCGTTCCAGGCCACATGTAGGCCATGGGCAAGAGATTGGTGGATAGACAACATCGAGGTACAGTGAGAAGCTTAGCAATTGAGGAGCCAATTGTGCCGGCTGGGTCGTAGTAGAAGTGTAGCGAAGTGAGGTAGGAGGGGGCAAGATGATTGAGTGTTTTAAAGCCAAAGGTGAGGAGTTTTTGTTTGATGAGGAAGTGGGTGGGCAACCACTGGAGTTTCTTGAGGAGTGGGGAAACATGGCCTGAGTGTTTCTGTAGATAAATGGTCCAGGCAGCAGAGTGAAGTAGGGACTGTAGTGGGGAGAGATAGAAGGCAGGGAGATCAGCAAGGAGGCTGATACACTAATCAAGGCAAGATAGGGTAAGTGAGTGGATTAAATTGATGATCTCAGAGAAGCAGTGTGGCTCAGTGGAAAGAGCCCGGGCTTGGGAGTCACAGGTCATGAGTTCGAATCCCTGCTCTTCCACTTGTCAGCTATGTGACTGTGGGCAAGTCACTTCACCTCTCTGGGCCTCAGTTACCTCATCTGTAAAATGGGGATTAAGACTGTGTGCCTCACATGGGACAACCTGATTACCCTGTATCTCCCCCAGTGCTTAGAACAGTGCTCTGCACATAGTAATACCAACATTATTATTATTATTATTATATTACGAAAGTCTGCCCAGTTCTGCTTAGAGTCCCCCAGACCTAGACCATTTCCTTATGGTTCCCTGACCGCCTCACTCTGTCCCCGTCCCAGGATCCTCTGAACATGGTGCCGCTTCCAAGCTCTAGAACTCGGTAGCAAGAGCCGAGGGTGACAAGGCCAGATTAATCCTCCTGGGAGCCAAAAAGCATTAGAATTTGTGGGGCTACTGGATAAAGGCTTATTTCCTAATTTAAAACAAAATAATTCAAATTTCAGCATAGATCAATCAATGGTATTTATCGTGCGCTCACTGTGTGCAGAGCACTGTACTGTTTGGGAGAGTGCATACGACAGGGCTGGTAGACATGTTCCCTGACCACAAGGAGCTTACCGTCCACAGAGGTTGTTGGCATTTGGCTTTTTATCAGAAAGCCATTCTATGAATAGGCTTCAGTCTTCAAACTTGTAAAATAAAGTCTCTGTCTCATCTGGGCCCGAGGGGGAGGGTTGATGCTCAAAATATAAAGGTGCCCTGTGCCGAATCAGTTCAGGGCAAGATACAAATCAGCTAAAAATTGAGTTGTCCCATACAAAACTCAATGGTTGACCACCCTAGGGGAAGAGGAGACTGTAAACCCCTCTTTAGACTTTAAACCTGTTATGGGCAGGGAATATGTTTGATTATTCTCTTGTCTTGAACTCTTCCA
The DNA here is from genome assembly GCF_004115215.2 of Ornithorhynchus anatinus. Lineage (NCBI taxonomy): Eukaryota > Metazoa > Chordata > Mammalia > Monotremata > Ornithorhynchidae > Ornithorhynchus > Ornithorhynchus anatinus. The sequence goes on from NC_041731.1 coordinate 58,717,869, forward strand.
AGTTCCTAGAACAGTGCTTTGCACACAGTAAGCCCTCAATGAATATGATTGAGCTTATTATGGGCAGCTTATCGAATCCCAGCTCTGCCACTTGTCGGCTGTGTGACTGTGGGCAAGTCACTTAACTTCTCTGTGCCTCAGTTCCCTCATCTGTAAAATGGGGATGAAAACTGTGAGCCCCACGTGGGACAACCTGATTCCCCTATGTCTACCCCAGCGCTTAGAACAGTGCTCGGCACATAGTAAGCGCTTAACAAATACCAACATAAACATACAGCACTCTGCACACAGTAAGCACTCTAATAAAGATGATTGAATGAATGAATGGGCAGGGAAGGTGCCTACTTAGTCTCTTGTACTGTGCTCTCCCAAGCGCTTAAAACAGTACCAGAGAAGCAGCGTGGCTTAGTGGAAACGGCACGGGCTTGGGAGTCAGAGGGTGTGGGTTCTAATCCCCCTCCACCATTTGTCTACTGTTTGACCTAGGGTAAGTCACTTAACTTCTCTGGGCCTCAGTTACCTTAACTGTAAAATGGGGATTAAGACTGTGAGCCCCATGTAGGACAAGCTGATTACCTTGTAACTACCCCAGCGCTTAGAACAGTGCTTGGCACATAGTAAGTGCTTAACAAATACCATAATTATTATTATTATTATTACTCTGCCTAGGGTAAACACTCAATCAGTCCAATTGAGTCACATCATCTTTGATTATGAAAGGCAGCTCTGTTGAGAATTCAGCACCTTTCATCCCAAGAATTGTTCTGGGCTTTACCAAATGAAGATTACATTATATGCAGAATAGCTCACCAATCCCTGAAGTAAAGGCAGAGAGAGAGGAGAGGCTTAATCAATCAATTAATTGTAATTATTGAGAATTTACTGTGTACAGAGCCCTGTACTAAGCCCTTGGGGAGTCCAATACAACAATATAACCGACACATTCCCTGCCCACAATGAGTTTACAGTCTAGGGTGGGAGACAAACATTAATATAAATAAATAAATTCTGGGTATGTACCTAAGTGCTGTGGGGCTGAGGGAGGGGTGATTAAAAGGAGCAAATCAGGACGATCCAGAAGAGAGTGGGAGAAAAGGAAAGGATGGTTTAAATCGGGGAAGGCTTCACGGGGCTGGAGTGGCAACATTAGAATTAATCCATCAAATCGTATTTACTGAGCACTTACTGTGTGCAGAGCACTGAACTGAGCACTTGGGAGGGAAAAGGGGCAGAGTGAATAGAGAACACCTCATACAGATGAAGACTGGGGGTGATAGAAGAGGAAGAGAGAGGAGCTCTCTTTGAAACAGACTCTCCGCAACCGTCACTTAAAGGAATCCAACCCCGCCGGCCCAGATTAGCCAATTCTTCAGCAATCAGTCAGTCGATAGTATTTGTTGAACACTTGCTATGTACAGAGCACTGTACTAAGCGCTCGGGAGATTACAAGACATATTTCCTGCCCAAGTGAGCTTACAATCTTTACTCAAATAAAGACCCAGAGGGAGGCTTTACAATGGACAGAGTGAGGTGATATGGTCCTCCAAGCTTATGAAATTGAGTTTGCCCTCAAATCAATCAATCAATCAATAAATCAATCGTATTTACTGAGCACTTACTGTGTATCGAGCACTGTACTGAGCATTTGGGTGATTACCTAAGAATCACATACAACATAAGAATATAACAGAATAGAGTAATAGAGAAGCAGCGTGGCTCAGTGGAAAGAGCACGGGCTTTGGAGTCAGAGGTCATGGGTTCGAATCCCAGCTCTGCCACTTAGCTGTGTGACTGTGGGCAAGTCACTTCACTTCTCTGTGCCTCAGTTACCTCATCTGTAAAATGGGGATGAAGACTGTGAGCCCCACGTGGGACAACCTGATTCCCCTGTGTCTACCCCGGTGTTTAGAACAGTGCTCTGCACATAGTAAGCGCTTAACAAAATACCAACAGAATCCCTGGAGTTTATTTCTGGATTCTCAATCACTTGTGTAAAACTCAGGAAGACCCAGGAAATAGTTTAGGGAACTGTAGTCCTAAGGGACCTCTCTCAGAATGGCACCTGGTACTCTACCAGTCTCGGCTACGGGTGGGAGAGTCGAGCAGCAGCATCCCCTTTCCATTCCTAGCTTGGCCAGTGGCTAGCGAGGGGAAGGCAATCTGCTACAAATCAAAACTCTCCTGTGCTGGGCAGCAGAGGCGTGGGCGAGAGTAGAGGGTGGAGATTCAAGTTTACTGTGTGGAAGAGGCAATTGTAAACCACTTCCATATTTTGACGAAGAAAACTCTATGGATACACTATCAGACTGCTGAAGGAAGTGGGACATTCTGGGAGAGAGGTGTCCATGGAGTCGCTCTGGCTTGGAGACGACTCGACAGCATAAGACAAATCCTAAAGGAAGAGGCTAGGAGTCTGGAAGAAGACACAGTGAAAATGCAAGCAGCCTAAATAAGTTGAATAAATTGACACATTAGACTCTGAGCTTGCTTTGAGCAGGGAAGGCATCTGATAATTCTGTTGTATTGTGCTCTCCCAAGCACTCAGTACTGTGCTCTGCACATAGTAAGTGCTCAATAATTATGATTAATTGATTGCTGTATTGAAGAATTGAATTGTAAGAATTGAAGCCAACTGGAATGGGAGGCTCCATGGCTTGGTAGTTTTGAAACCTACTTGTATCCACTAATCAATCAATCAGTCAATCAATCCATGGTGTTTACTGAGTGCCTGCTACATGCAGAACACTGTCCTAAATGCTGATCGATGGTATTTAGACATAGATCATGTAATATCCCCCTCAAAGTGAATGCAATGAAATCAGGGATCTCGAAGCAGTCCATTTCCATAGCCAAGAATAGTTGTAGGGAAACAGACAGAACCTAGATTACTCTCTAGATTGTAAGCTCATTGTGGGGAGGGAATGTGTCTGTTATATTGTCGTGCTGTACTCTCCCAAGCACTCGGTAGAGTGCCCTGCACACGACTGATGCCGATAAATACAACCAATTGATTTACTGTTTAAGAAACTACAGCCATTCAAATAGCATCATTCCTCTAGACTGTAAGCTCGCTGTGGGCAGGGAACATGTCTACCAACTCCATTATATTGTAATTTCCCCAGCACTTAGTACAGTGTTCTGCACGCAGTAAGCACTCTGTAAATATGATTGAATGATTGATTGTGCCCTTCATCACCCTCTGGCTGGAGTACTGCATCTGATCTTTTGCTTCCAGCCTCTCCCCTCTTACGGTCTGCAGTCCAGAAGCATAATAATAATACTAATAATAATAATGATAACTATGGTATTTGTTAAGTGATTACTATGTGCTAGGCACTCTACTAAGCACTGGAGTGGATAAGAGCAAATAGGGTTGGATACAGTTCCGGTCCCACATGGGGCTCACAGTCTCAATTCCCATTTTACAGATGAGATTAACTGAAGTCCAGAGAAGTGAAGTGTCTTGCCCAAGGTCATACAGCAGCCAGCATCACTCCCCACCTTAAAATCTGCCAAAAGCTACCAATCAACCCCAAATCTCCAACCATTGGATTAAATTCCAGTGACTGACTGAAGACTCTCCACCAGTTGCCACATCATTACCTTTCCACTCTCAACTCACTCCACCCAAATTTGCACTCTCTACTTCTCTTAACCCTTCTCAGGATCACATCTGGAGAGGTTCCAGTACTCTATCAGACTCAACTATGGGAGGGAGAGTCAAGCAGAGGCATATCCATTCCATTCCTAGCTTGGCAGTGGCTAGCGACTGGAAGACAATCCGCTACAAGTCAAAACTCACCTGTGCTGGGCAGTGGTGGCATGGGAAAGAGTCAAGGGAGGAGACTCAATTTTACTGCACGGATGAAGGCAATGGTAAACCACTTCTGTATTTTTACTAAAAAACTTAAGTTTATCAGGTTGGACATAGTCCCTGTCCCACATGTGGCTCACAGTCTTATTTCTCATCTTACAGATGAGGGAACTGATGTACAGAGAAGTGAAGTGATTTGCCCAAGGTTACACAGCAGACAAGTGGCAAAGCAGGGATCAGAACCTATGACTTTCTGACTTTCTGCTCTATTCACTACAAGATGCTGCTTCACTGTCCTCTTTCGATGATGAAAGAGGGCAGCTCTCTGATTCCAGGTGATAATTTATTAGCATGTGTAACGCCCCCCTCCCACTCCCCTGCTTACGACAGGGAAGCTGAGGCATCCTGACGGCCATTTCCCTTTAATGTGTATTATCACCCTCAAATCTGCGAGATCAGAGTGCTCACCTATGTTGGCCTAATGGACCTGTTCCTCGATTGATTTCATTTGGTTTCCCTTTGCTGTCTAAACTATAGATTACCAATGTATTAATAGGGATTTTTGGAGATGACTTCTAAGCCCTGGGACTGCATAATTACAGACACGACCTCAGAATTCTCCCCAATAGTGGGCTTGCCAGATGCTTAATTTCTTTTCTCTCTGCAATAGTTTCTTTCAATCAATCAATCAATCAATCCATTATCATACTTATTGAGTGCTTATTGTGTCCAGAGCATGATACTAAGGGCTCAGGAGAGTTACAGAGTTAGTAGACACGTTCCCTGCCCACAGTGAGCTATCTAGAGGAGGCCTCAGTCTCTGTTCTGGGAGAATTTCCATGCTCTTTGCTCATCTATGATGCTCAGACAACTTAAAAGCATTAATCATTAAATGTCTAATTACCCAGGGGATCACTGTGTGCTTCTTGTGGGCAGAATGTCCTCAGGTCACCTAGTCAACTCTTCTGCCTCTTAGCAGAGTTGTTCCTAAACCATCCCAGCAGATGGGAATCTCTCCTTGATTTTAATGATAACCAGCAAAGGAGAGACCCCATTTTCCTTCAAAACCCATTCTGCTGCCTAAATTCTCCCCCGGGAACAGCTTATCCCTACATGACTTGCCTTGATTAATATCAATTTCCTACACCAGCCCACTCTGCTGCTTGGTCTCTGTGTAATAATAATAATGATGGTATTTCTTAAGCACTTACTACATATCAGGAGCTGTACCAAGTGCTGGGGTGGATTCAAGCAGATCGAGTTGAGCACAGTCCCTGTCCCATGAGGGGCTCACGGTCTCAATCCCCATTTTACAGATTAGGTAACTGAGGCCCAGAGAAGTGAAATGGTTTGCCCAAGGTCATACAGCAGACAAGTGGAAGAGCCAGCATTAGAACCCATGACCTTCTGAGTCTCAGACCTGTACTCTATCCACTACTCCTTGCGGCTTCTCTTAGCCGGTTATAAACTTTTTTTTCATTGCGACATGTCGTGGGTGAAATCTTGATTATATGAACTAAGAACTGAATTTTACCTCGATTCATGATGTAAAATAAAGACCTGACTTTTAATTAATTGCCCAAACAGTAAAACAGTTTCCTCCTCTTGACCTCCTGCACCGCCCCCCAAAAAAACCCAAACCAAAACCAAAAGACCAAAAAAAACCCCCAAAACTTTGTGTTGGGGAAAAGATACTTTTGCCAAAAAGATTCAGATAGAGAATGATATATTTGAGGGAAACAAAATAATTATAGTAATTTGGCCACGAGAGGGCTCTCTTTAATGCCATCAGGGAGAAGTTAATCTAAAAACTGTGTGGGGTTTCAATGAAGTGAATTATTTAGTCTGGACCTAGCAGGGGCAGTGAATCTAGAATTTTTACCTAAGCATGTGAAAGAAATGAATTTCACAAGCGTGTCTCTGCTCTGGAATACAGTTTCCTGGGTTAGTTCAGTGCTTTGCACACAGTAAGTGCTCAATAAATAAAAGCCATTGATCGACTGAGCGTTCTGGAGAAAGTAAACCAAGAGGAAACTATGACTGACTCCAAAGTGTTCATTCTATGGTGAAAGGAACTTTTTAAGGCAGTTGACTTTAGGACTCTTTTGAACTCACTCAAAGTTCCCCATCAACCCTCCCCACCGCTATCCCAAAATGGGGATTTCCATGTTGTGGTGACAGCTTTCATTTGTACTGTCCAAGAGAGAGAGCCAATAGAGAGAAGACTGAACCAACAAGGATGTGTAGGAAGTTTGAATTGATAAAAACAGATCTAAAGTCCTTAGGAAAGGAGGACAACAGGAGGGATAAGGTTGGAGAAATTGGTAAGCATGGAAACATTATGCCAAAGAACCTCCAAATTGGAATTCCATTTGAAAATCTTATGACTTTTTTGATTTTAACATCACTATATATGAATATTACTTGTCTTCTACAAAATACCTGACTTCAAACTCTGATAATTTTAATACCCGGACTGTACCCTTGCTATCCTCCCCCCTCTTCTCTTTCTCCTCCTCCCCGTTTTAGATATGGAAAAAACTGAGTTCTATCAGGTTAGTTAGGCCAACTCTTCTAAAGAATAGAATCAGTAGTATTGCTGGAAACAGCTAATCATCATCAAACATCAATCAATGGCATTTACCGAGTGGTTACTGTGTGCAGAGCACTGTACTAAGTGCTTGGGAAATTAATAATAAGAATAAGAATAATAGTTGTATTTGTTAAGTGCTTATCATGGGCCAAGCACTCTTCTAAGCACTGGGGTAGATACAAGGTAATCAGCTTGTCCCACATGGGGTTCATACTCTCAATCCCCATTTGACCCATGAGGTTGAGGCATAGAGAAATCAAGTGACTTGGCCAAGGTCATACAGCAGACAAGTGACAGAGCCGGGATTAGAACCTATGACCTCTGACTCCCTCACCTGAGCTCTTACTACTAAGCCACGCTGCTTCACGTGATCCCTGCAATAAGGAGCTTACTGTCTTCAGGGGGAGACAGACTTCAAAATAGATGATGGAGCAGGAAATAGTGAAGTAGTCTTTACCCTTACTACAAAAGCTTACAAGAAAATAGGAATTCAAAAAATTTCCTCTCATTTCATTTTTAGTGAGATGGATAATAACAATAATAATAATAATGATATTTGTTAAGTGCTTGCTATGTGCCAGGAACTGTATTAAGTACTGGGGAAGATACAATGCAATTAGGTTGAACACAGTCCCTGTCCCACATGAAGCTCACAATCTTAACCCCATTTTACAGATGAGGTAACTGAGGCACAGAGAAGTGAAGTGACTTGCCCAAGGTCACACAGCAGACGAGTGGCGGAGCCGGGATTAGAACCTAGGTCCTTCTGACTCCTAGGCCTGTGCTCTATCTGCTTCTCCATGTTTGCAAGAAGTGTGGGGAATGTTTAACTTACTGATATTGAAGGGGTTCTTTGAAAGCTCATATCGTTGAACATCACCACTTATATAAGGCTGTACTTAGCCTACATAAAAACAATTGGCATGGATATGATTCTTGCCCTAGAGCCAATTATAAAAGACAATTCAGGCACTTACAAGTATGGAGCAAGATTGTGCTTAATTTTCATGATATTTTTATGTTCATTCCCTTGGGCTTCTCTCATGTATTCTTTGTGCACATCTTTAGTTGGAAAAGGGTGAAGGAAAAGTGGAAAGAGAGAGGTGAAGGCCTAGTGGGGAACAATAAAGAGAAGGAGTAGCAGATTTTACTTCTCTGGTTCTTGCCATTCCAGCATCTGAGGAAGAAGACAGGAGAGTAGCGGGCACGTAGCACCGCTCCACGGAATTAGCGACACCTTCTCCGCCCCTGGTCATTGCTTATTTTCTATCAATCCACAGTTTGGCTGTTGTTCTACTCCATAATTCTCTAATTCCGTAGGGAAATGTGTGTCCTGTGCTAATAAGGAATTTCATTAGTTATTCAGATAACATACAGCCATTCTACCCTGTGCCACAAAGATTAGGGGACAAAGATTTTAGGAAATCCTGAAAAAGATTCAAGTTTTATGCATTCTTCACTTACCCTTCCAAAGAGCGCCCCTCTCCCTGCTTCCTGAAAGACGCCCCCTCCTCATCTTGTGGCTGCCTTAAACTACTCTACTTTCTTCTGACTCATAACCCTGAACTTTCAATCAATCAATTAATCAAGAGTATTTACTGAGCACTTGCTGTGTGCAGATCACGGTACTAAGGGTTTGGGGGACTACAATACAGTAGAGTCGCCAGACACAATCCTTGCCCTCAAGGAGTTAAACAGTCTAGATATACCACGTTTACGGAGGAATGCTTGAATGAAAGCACCTACCTCTTTACGGTGAGAAGCAGTGTGACCTAGTGGATTGAGCAAGGGCCTGGGAGTCAGAAGGGCCTAGGTTCTAATTCTGACTCCACCACTTGTTGGCTGTGTGACCTTGGGCAAGTCAGTTCACTTCTTTGTACCTCAGTTACCTTCTCTGTGCAATGGGGATTAAGGCTAGGAGCCTCAAGTGGGATAGGGACTATGTCTAACCTGATTTGCTTGTATCCACCCCAGGATTTAGTACAGTGCCCTGGCACATAGTAAGCACTTATCAAGTACCTCAGTTAACATCATTATTATTATTATTATAGCTGCTGCGATTCTGTGATCCCAGGAAGAGCATCAGGATGGGCTGGATCCCTCCACACTACTTCATACAGACTGAAGACTCTCCCATATGTGGTGATGGGGGGTGGGGAACTCCCTTCATACAATCGATCGGTGGTATTTATTGAGCACTTACTGTGTGCAGAGAACTGTATTAAGTCGGTTGGAAGGCACAATACAACCAAGTTGGTAGACATGTTCCCTTCCCACAAGGATACACATTCCTCTCCCTAACATGAGGTCCAGTTTTGAGCGTGTCTTGGGCGGAGGGTCTCCAGTCACATTCCAGTAGGATTATTGCTTTGCCCAGAGAGGTTGAAGGGGGGGGCACTGCATTGGTCCTGGGCCAAGGACATAGACACCCCCAGAGTCTCCTCAGAATAGAGCTCAGAGAACTCCGAGAAAACCAGCTGTATGTTCATTTTGCTTCTCTCCTATTTTAATAATAGCTCTTCATTTTAGAGAGTTCTGAAAAGCTCCCAGACCGGGGCTGCTTTGAGGAAGGAGGGAGCATATTTTAAAGTGACAGGTTTTCAAAGTCACATTCTCCTACGGTCCTCCCACTCCCAGCTGCAGAGGAGGGCTCCCTCATCTCTTTCCCCCCACTCCCACCAACGCCTCACCTCAAGTTTGAGTCCCCTCAAACCCACCCATTTAAAAGGAACAGGACGGTGTTCCCATTTCCCTCCTTTCCCCGGCTGAAACTCCCCTCCTGGCTCCCCCAATTTCAAAAACAATTTTATAAATACATTTACAATAATAATCATGTCCTTCAGCTGCCCTCCCCGTTCCCAGCTGCAGCTTCCCACCCTGAGCCCCATTCTGAGCCATGATTAATACATATGTTTAAAATAAAAATCGTCATCTCTTTTCCTCCTCCCAGCTGCAGATTCTTCTCCTTCCAGCGTCCCCCCCCTCCACCCTTCCCCACTCCCCACCCATATTTGCCTCCCCGGTTCACAGAAATATTTCATAGGAAAATTGAATCTCTGACAGTGTTTCCCTCAATGCCGACGGCGGCCCTCAGTTCCAATTTGAACCGAGCTTGTCAGTGAGAGACCAGATCAGGGCTCTCAGTGGTGCTGTCAACAGATCCAGAAGAAATCACCACAAACAGAAGGGCAAGTCCGCTTGTCTCGAAGCTGCCTCGGACCTCCTGATTGCCGACCATTAAATCTCTGGGTAACGATTTTCCGCAACTCTGCTCCGCTTGGGTCAATCCAAACGCGAGTGCCTCTCTTCTACTTGGCTGGAAAAGGTCCTAACCTACTTGGCTGGAAAAGGTCCTAATTACCTAACGGAATTCCCCCCGGGGAACTGGGTGGTTTTCCCACGGAAGACATCTGTCCTAGAGGGACTGTGCTTCGAGGCCCTGGAACTCACCTCAGTGAGGCATCGGGAGTGATAATAAATTAATCCTTGTTTCTTTAGAGGCAGCACAGTTGCCAATGGACTAAAGATCTAACAGCACCTTGATTGTGAACAACCAAGAGGAGCAAAGTCAAGAGAAACCAGAGTTAAAAGAAAACACCACCTGTTCTCCCCCTTTCTTTCTAGTCCTGCCCAGTCCCCATTTCTAGTCCTCCCTCTTCCATGGCTAACTCTAATGGAGATTGATGATTATGGAATCTGCTACTCACTCATTATGTCAAGCACCATCTTGTATGCAACTGGGTTGCATGTAAGAGCTGGGGTGCATGCTGGGGAAACATCATGGCGTAGTGGATAGAGCATGGACCTGGGAGTCAGAAAGTCATGGGTTCTAATGTCGGCTCCGCCACTTTTCTGCCGTGTGGCTTGGGCAAGTCACTTTACTTCTCTGTGCCTCAGTTACCTCATCTATAAAATGGGGATTGAGACTGTGAATCCTACACGCGATGGGGACTGTATCCACCCCAGCATTTAGTACAGTGCCTGGCACATAGCACTTAACAAATACTGCAATTATTATCATTAATTATAGTCATTATACACAGTCCCTGTCCCACATTATCATTCATCATCACCAATAATGGAATTTTTTGAGCACTTACTTTGGGGAGAGCACTGAACTAATCTCTTGGGAGAGTACAATACAACAGAGTTGGTTGGCACATTCCCTGCCCACGGTAGGCTTGCTTACAGTCTAGAGGGGGAGACAGACATTAATATAATTTATAATATATAATTTATAATTCTATGGATTTCAAATATAAGTAGGAGTGAGAAGAGGCATTGAATCCTCATTTTACAGTTGAGAAACTGAGGAATAGGGAAATTAAATGATTTGCCCAAGGTCACACAGCAGGCAAGTGGTGGAGCTGGGATTTGAACCCAGGTTCTCTGACTCCCTGTTCTGTATTCTTTTCCACTAGGCCACGTTGCTCTGAAAGGGTAATAGTTGATTTGCCTCCTAAAGTATCTATTCCTTGCATCTGCCCATCTCTCACTATCACATTACACCACTACTCAATTTCACCCTCATTTGATAGGGAACTGTGGTAATTCCCAGCGCAGAGAACCTTTAAAGAACATTTCAAAAGGAGACCATTCTGTATTGGGCAATATCAGGTGAAATCTCACATCCCGATCAAGTTGGGTCATCATTCAATCGAATAACGGTATTTACTTAGTGCTTACTGTTCACAAGAGCACTGAATTTACTGCTTGGAAAAATACAATAAAATTGAGTTGGTAGATGTGACCCTTGCCCACAAGAATCTTACAGCCTACTTGGGGAGACAGACATGAAAATAAATTACAGAAAGGAGAAATAGCAGAGTATGAGGATAGAAATGCAGAGGGAAGAGTAAATGGAGAAAATGCGGGCTTAGGGAAGGCCTCTTCGGGGAGTCAAGACTTTAGAAGGGTTTGGAAGCCACAGAAAGTGGTGGACTATCAGATATCGGAGTTCCAAGCCTAAGGGAGGATGTGGGCAAGGGGCTGGTGGTGGAATAAACAAGATCGAGGTTCAGTGAGAAGGTTGGTGGTAGAGTTGTTGAGGAGCAGAGTGTACAGGTTGAGTTGTCGTAAGAGATCAGTGAGATCAGTAGGAGGGAGTGGACTGTCTTGTCACTGTGTGGACTACTGATTGAGTGAGAGATTCATATATAGACAGGGAATTTGTCGTTTCTCTATTTTGAGCTGCTCAAGTGCTTATTATAGCAAATAGCAACCAGTAGTTGCTCAAAAAATACTATTGCTATTATTATTATTACTATTACTACTAATGATAATTGTGGTATTTACTACTAGGACATTTAGGCCTCGTCTGAGGGTGGTAAATTCTTGGAGTGGTGATGCCCAGAACTTAGTCCTGACTAGAGATCTCAACATGGAGAAGTCCCAGCTTATTCTTCCTTCCTCTAATGTTTTCTAAAATCCTCAGCTCTCACCTCCATTCTTTGGGCCCTAAAAATCAACCTTGGCTTTATTTCTGGCTTCACTGGTAGAGGAAGGAAGAGTATTGGTTGTAAGCTAATACTTTAGAGAACTAGTTGCCTCTTGCTAATTCCTTTGCAATCAACCCAGGAAAATTATTATTGTTGTTATTATTAGAATTATAGCATTTGTTAGGCATTTACTATGTGTCAAGCACTGTTCTAAGCACCGGGGTAGATACAAGACAATCAGGTGGGGTACAGTCCCTGTCCTACATGGGGCTCACAAGTATGAGGGGGAACAGGCATTTAATACCCATTTTATGGTTGAGGAAACCGAGGCACAGAGAAGTTAAGTGAGTTGCCCAAGCAAGCAAGCCAGCAATTGACAGACCAGGATTAGAACCCAAGTCCTCCAACTCAGAGGCCTCTGTTCTTTCCACTAGGCAGGCTATTTCTCACTGAATCTTCCATGCTGGGGGAAATGACTGGATTATGAATTTGGGAATATGAAGCCCAGAAATTCCCTAAAGGAGATGTAACATTGAGGCAAGGATTTTGGGTATTGTTTGGGGAGGAGAATCAGCATGTGGCCACTCATTTATGACAGTCTGGGAAGGAGAATCAGCATGTGGCCATTCATTCACGGCAGGTCAAGAGAATGGTTGGGGGGGTCTCCTTTAATCAGGTCATCTTTTCGGTGCAGGTATTTAAGAAGATCTCTAGAAGGCACTCTCCGAAGCGCTTAGTACAGTGGTCTACATGCAATAGGTGCTCAGTAAGTGTGGATTGATGGATTGATTATTTTATTAGCATATAGTCAACTGGATCCAAGAGCTATGTCTTCCCAAATCATTCCCACAGTTTCCTCTGTACACAAGAAATGTGTGTCATCTCTTTGGGGAAGAATCCCATAAATAAATCTGTGAAACTTCAAACATGAAAAACTCATTTCCAACCACAACAATTCGGGGACAGGTTGACTTGGTAAAGTCACAAAATAGATTCTATCTTCCAGGCCCTCTAAAATAAGAATACAGTTGTTAGAAAATGTCACACATGTTGCCTCAAGTTGACCACTAAAGCAATCTCTTGGCTGCTAGAATGAGGGCAATAGTTTATCTGAAGTGATGATTCCAAACATCTTCCAGAAAGTGTTCATTCATCCAAATGGAATTTTCATCTGCATTTTAGACTTTAATATTCCCACTTCTACCTTCTTCTTAAATTTTCTAATCCCACAGTCACTCCCTCTTCAAACTGTTAAACCCTGTTCACATGGCCCTGATTAATGTAATCAGTTTTTTCTTTACAGCAGAAATGCCATTTAAAATTTTGTTCCGGATTTTTTCCTTTGAATTTTGTACCATTCTCAGCCATTCTATTGCAATCCCTCTCTACTGTGATATACCAGGAATCTCACTGTGGCTACTTCTGGAAGAACTGAAATGCTCCTGCTTTGTTTGTGGTCCTTGTACATTACATTCTTCATAGCTTATTGTCATAGCTATTTAGTTAGGTTTCTGGTACGAGGAAGTTTCCGACACTTGGAATGTCTGCTAGATTACCAGCTGGCTTGGAAAGGCAAAAGCTGAAGGTCTCGGCTGAACAGAATAGTGAAATTATTACCACGTGGAATGGGAAAATTAATTCTGGGAAATTTCACAAGTGCTCCAGGACTGTTTGGAAATTCCCAAGAAATTCGATCCTTTTGAAGTCTGAATTCCAAGGCAGGTACTTTATGTGTGGAATGCAAATTGAGATGGTAGAGTGGCAACTCACCCTGGCCAACCCTTGTGGATGGGGTTGGCACCCGGAGGACTAGCATGAGGAGGCCTCGGAAGAATGACTGGCAGTGAGGGATAATAATAATAATAATAATAATTGTGGTATTTGTTAAGTGCTTACTGCGTGCCAGGCACTATTCTAAGCACTGGGGTGGGTAGATAGAGAGAGCCAGGATTAAAACTCAGGCCCTTCTGACTCCCAGGCCCATGCTCTAGGCCATGCCACGCCCATTGAGTCTTAATAGGACTTGGTTACAGCATTCTGGACATCACCAATGGGTAGAACCTTCCCAGAATGAGTAAAACATGGGGAAGCGGTGAGCGGAGCAATAAAAAAAGAAAAGCTATTGAGTCTTCAAATATGTCTGAGAGAATTTTATGGTACTTGCTAGCACTTACTATGACTGTACTAAGCGCTGGGGTGGTTACAAGCTAATCAGGTTGGACACCGCCCATGTCCCACATGGGCCTCACAGTCTTAGTCTCCATTTTACAGATGAGGTCACTGAAGCATCGAAATGACTTGTCCAAGGTCACACAGCAGACTTGTGGAGGGCTGGGATTAGAACCCAGGTCCTGTGGACTCCTGGCCTATGCTCTATCCACTAGGCATTTCCCTCTCAAGTTTAGAGGGAAATGAGAGCTCAGAGGCTTGAGGAATGGTACTAAGATGAGAGAAAACAGTATCAGAGCTGGAAAGGTTTGGTAACGGAACAGGCTGAAAGGAGATAGGCAGGTCACAAAAACCAAAGAAAACACGGTTCTAAGGGCAGCACTTTTTTCTTGTGGTATTCGTTAAGCGCTTACTATGTGTCAAACACTGTTCTAAGCGTTGGGGTAGGTACAAGTTAATTAGGTCAAAGTCCCTGTCCTGCATGGGATTCCCTGATTAAGCCTTCTCTTCTTTGGCTCACTCTCTATTCTTCGTCATCTGTATACTTCAGTCTTTGGACATTTGATTTCACCCCAACCCCACAACACTCATGTACATATCTTTAAATTATATATTATAAATTACTTATTCATTCATAAATTACTTACCCTAGACTGTAAACTCTACAGTCTTACAGGGAATGTGAACGTTAATTTAGTTATATTTTACTCTCCCAAGTACTTAATACAGTGCTCTGCACATAGTAAGCACTCAATAAATATGATGATAGGAGAAAGAACAGGTAATCCCATTTTACAGTTGAAAAAATTGAAGAACAGAGAAGTTAGGTGACATGACCAAGGTCACATAGCAAGAATTGGCAGAACTGAGATTAAAACCCAGATGCTTCTGACTGCCAGGTTCACGAGCTCTCCAGTAGGCCATGCTGCTTCTCTAATTAAACACACTTAAGTACAGGTTTTTACACCTTGCTGCTTCCTCTCTCCTGATTTATTTTAATGCCTATCTTCCTCACTAGACTGTACACTCCCTGAAGGCAAGGATCATGTCTACCAACTATAGTGTACTCTCCCAAGCGCTTCCCACAGTGTTCTGCACAAAGTAAGCACGCAGCAAATAACACCGATGGATGGATTCATTCAATAGTATTTACTGAGCACTTCCTATGTGCAGAGCACTGTACTAAGCACTTGGAATGTACAAATCAGTAACAGATAGAGACAGTCCCTGCCCTTTGACAGACTTACAGTCTAATCGGGGGAGACAGACAGACAAGAACAATGGCAGTAAATAGAATTGAGGGGAAGAACATCTCACTAAAACAATAGCAAATAAATAGAATCAAGGTGATGTACATCTCATTAACAAAATAAATAGGGTAATGAAGATATATACAGGTGAGCGGACAGTACAATGAGGGATGAAGAAGCAAGATAGATATT
This sequence comes from Ornithorhynchus anatinus, assembly GCF_004115215.2. Classification (NCBI taxonomy): domain Eukaryota; kingdom Metazoa; phylum Chordata; class Mammalia; order Monotremata; family Ornithorhynchidae; genus Ornithorhynchus; species Ornithorhynchus anatinus. The sequence continues at coordinate 58,733,325 of NC_041731.1, forward strand.
TGCAGTGGGCTGATTTAGAAATGGCAAGACTAATCCCAAAACAAACATCACAGATAAGGATCAGTTCCTTTTCTGTCAAGGAGAAAGTGTTATCCTACTAAAGCTGCCAAGGCAGTTGCAGGAGAGGATGTAGAAGTTTCATCAGTGTTTCTTACAAGGCCAACTCCACATCTCGTGGCAGGTGAGGTTTATCCACAATGTGGCTCTGGAACTCAGTAAATCCACCTCCCCTGGAGCAACGCTCAGAGCAGTAGAGGTTTCAGGGGTTTGAATTTTGGGAGAAGGGATGTTAGCTACATAGGCAAATGGCTGTTGTGTACCCATCTGAAAAAGTCCTTATTCAAGCAGAGAGGATGGAGAAAACATTTTAAAGACATAGTGAGGCCCAGTTGCTGAACGATGTGATATTAACAGTGGATTTCAGGGAGGGAGCTGCAGTAGTCAGGTCAGATTGGGGTGTACACTTATGAGTTATTTATTCCTCTATCTTTTCTTTGCAAGGGGGGGATTCTATGGTACTTTTTGAGCACTTACTACATGCCAAGCAATGGGGTAGATTCGAGATAATCAGGTTGGACACAGTCCCGGTCCCATAAAAGTCTCACAATTTAAGTAGATGGGAGTAGGATTTCATTCCTATTTTACAGATGAGGAAACTGAAGCACAAAAAAGTTGTTACTTGACCAAGGTCATTCAGCAGACAAGTGGTGGAACTGGGATTTGAATGCAGGTTCTCTGACTCCCAGGTCTATGCTCTTTCCACTAGGCCATGCTCTCCTTAAGCAGAAGCTCCAGGATGGTCCCAAAAGGCTTATTCAAAAATGGCAATCCATGCCATTTTTCCCATTATCATTTGCCAAAACGGACATTGTCACACAGAGAGAATCTCTCCGTGAAGGGCACCATCTCCAACACCAAGAGATAACTAGATCAACCTTTATAAAGGGATCCTTCATCTGGTCTACCTAATTCTCCATCTCCTCTACCTAATTTTCATCGTCTCTTTAGAAAGGGGTGTCGATGTGGGTGTTCAGTGATCTTGGAATAGTAGCGCCAATGTTAGTTCCGATTTTCTCTCTCTTTTTTATGGTGTTTAAGTGCTTAGTGTGTGCCAGGTTCTGTACTAAGGGCTGGGGTAGATACAAGGTAATTAGATTGGACATAATCCAGGTCCCATATGGGGCTGACAGTATTAATCCCCATTTTACAGGTGAGGTAATAATGTTGGTATTTGTTATGCGCTTACTATGTGCAGAGCACTGTTCTAAGCACTGGGGTAGATACAGGGTAATCAGGTTGTCCCATGTGAGGCTCACAGTTAATCCCCATTTTACAGATGAGGTAACTGAGGCACAGAGAAGTTAAATGACTTGCCCACAGTCACACAGCTGACAGGTGGCAGAGCCGGGATTCAAACCCATGACCTCTGACTCCCAAGCCCGGGTTCTTTCCATTGAGCCACACCGCTTCTCTGTAACTGAGGCATAGAGAAGTAAAGTGACTTGCCCAAGGTTTCACAGTAGACAAGTGGCAGAACTGGGATTAGAACTGTGCTCTATCCACTAGACCATGCTGCTCCTCTTCAAACTCCTTTCCTCTGGATGCCTCAGTTTCTTTCTATGTGAAATAAAGCTAGTATTTCCAAGTTGTTCCAGGGAGCCTGCTGTGGGAAAATTCAGATACATGCCATTTAAAAGTTCCTTGAGCCAATATAATTTTAGTTAATGGTAAGGCTTTCAGTGCATTCAATTGAGGGCCAGAAACAATTTATCTAGAAGGAAAACTGTAGTCACTACAAACACTAACTCAACCTTCCACAGTGGTGGAGAGTGAGTTCATGTGGAGAATTTGAAATCCTCAGACAATCCAAAAATCTTACTTAGTCAATACCTTCAACCTCCTCCTCCTCCTCCTCCCTTATTATGTCTGGAACCAGAGCTTCTTTAACAAAGAACATACTAATAGAATAACATAATAGAAGAAATTCTAAAAGAAAGTCTTGTTAAAGGGAAGCGGCATGGAGTAGCGGACAGAGCACGGGGCTGGGAGTCAGAAGGACATGGGTCTAATCCCGGCTCCACCACTTGTCTGCTGTGTGACCTTGGGCAAGTTTCTTAACTTCTCTGTGCCTCAGTTACCTCATGTGTAAAATGGGGATCGAGACTGTGAGTCCCATGTGGGACAGAGTCATGATATCCCAAATGGAATATTGCATCAGCCCTCTCTCTGATGGTCTATCCTCCTGTCTCTCCCCACTTCAGTCTATACTTCACTCTGCTGCCTGGAATATCTTTTTACAGAAATGCTCTGGGCATGCCACTCCCCTCCACGACAACCTCCAGTGGTTGCCTAACAACCTTCTCATGAAGCAAAAACTCCTCACACTTGTCTTCAAAATTCTCCATCACCTACCCCCCTCCTTCCTCACCTCCCTTCTCTCTTTCCATAGCACACCCCACACACTCCACTCCTCTGCCGCTAACCTCCTCACGGTCCCTCGTTCTCACCTGTCCCGCCTTTGACCCCTGGCCCCTGCTCTACCACTGACCTGGAATGCCCTCCCTCCTCACATCCACCAAACTAACTCCCCTCTTCAAAGCCCTACTGTGAGCTCACCTCCTCCAGGAGGCCTTCCCAGACTGAGCCTTCCCTTTCCCTCTCCCCTCCCCAAAGGGGGCTACTCCCTCCTTCTGCTCTACCCTCTTCCCCTCCCCACAGCACTTGTGTATATTCGTGTATATTATTACTCGATTTTATGAATGATGCGTATATATGGATGATTCTGTTTATCTATTTTGATGGTAATGATGCCTGTCTACTTGTGTTGTTTTACTGTCTGTCTCCCCCTTTTAGACTGGTAGCCCATTGTTGGGCAGGGATTGTCTCTATCTGTTGCCAAATTTTACATTCCAAATACTTAGTACAGTGCTCTGCGCACAGTAAACACTCAATAGATGTGATTGAATGATCGAACCCGATTTGTTTATATTCACCCCAGCCCTTAGTACAGTGCCTGGCACATAGTAAACACTTAACAAATACTATTATTAGTATTATTATTAGAAGGACCTGGGTTCTAATCCCAGCTCCCCCGCTTGTCTGCTGTGTGACTTTGGGCAAGTTCATTTCACTTCCTGGATGCCTCAGTTATCTAATTTGTATAATGGAGATTAAGACTGTGAGCTCCATGTGGGTCAGGGTTTGTGTCCAACCTGATTAGCTTGTTTGTACCCCAGTGCTCAGTAGAGTGCGTGGAGCACCATACACACTTAAATACCATGAAAAAAACATCACCTGGTTTGAGTGAAATCATTTTTTCCCTCTCCATTCTTGGGTGAGGGGGTGTTAATAATAATAATAACAATAATAATAACTGTGGTATTTATTTAGGGCTTGTTATGTGCCAAGCACTGTTCTAAGCGCCGGGGTGGACACAAGCAAATTAGAGTCCCTGTCCTAGATCTGCATAACCCAAAAGCAAGCATCAGAACAGCAGGATGGGAGAAGCAAGGATCCTGGAGAACCCACAGTGTAGAAAACCTGATCCTGAATAACTGAGTTAAAGGCCACAGTAAGTCCAGTATTCGGGTCCAAGAGATAGGGACCCATCTTTTTTTTTTTTTTCCTCTTACCATAGAGTTGTTTATCTTCCTAAACAGCTGAACAGAAAGGAGAAGAGAAAAAGAATACAGGCTACAGAACAGTGGCCAAACCATAGTTACACCTTGTTCTTTTGGACACAGCCTGGAGCTTCTGCTGAAAATTATATGTTTTTCCTCCTTGCGTCTGTTTTATCCTCCCTGATCTCGCCTCAGAGGTGTACACTGCAAAGAGGCAGCACAGTGAAACATTAGTAAACATTTCTTCTTAAAATGAATATATTGCTTGAGAGATCATTCTCTCTCCTATGGGACCCAGCTACTAGTCAATCTTCTAACCAAACTGTATTAACAGCAGATGTTTTCTCAGTAGTATAAAAGAGATTTTTTTCCCCCTTCCAGTTCAGAGGGACACATTTCTCTGGATTTGGTACAGCTTGCTCTACCGTGGGGTATGGTCTTTATCCACCAAAAGATTCGATAATAACGCATCTATGGCAACAATGTTGCCTTTACTTGTTTAAAGGAAACCCGATTCGGGGCCCCCTTCACCAGAACCCTGGCCGGAGGAAGATCAGCTGGCTTCTCCCTTCTCTTAAACAGACCACACAATTGTGGTGGGTAAGGGAGGAGCCAAAGAATTAAGAGATCAGATCCAGGCAAGTTTCTCCCTCTCACACACTGTTTGTTTCCCCACCCTTCCCGCTTTTCCTCTCCACTGAACAGGACACCCCATTCATGAACCTGCTGTGTGCTGGGAAGAGGGTTCTGTGGTTATTGTTGTAGCTAATCTTTATTTCATTTGCCATTCAACCCGCTTGTGATTATGGGGAATGTTTAATTTCAGGGAGGGAGCTGAAGAGTCCGGCCCTTTTTACATGCAAATTTTCTTCCTGATTAGATCCTAACGGTTTCACTGACATTATTGAGACGGGGACTTGTTTTCTCAGTCACATAATGACTTCACTTATCGCCAGGGGATTTTTGGATCCCCTGCAATACCTTTCTTTCTCCGTGGAGTTTTATCGGATTGTTTCACCGTGCAGCTGATTTTGAAGTCCTGAAATCCAATCATGTGGTTTATTTCAGATTTTATTTTAATCTACCAACTTGGACTCTTTCTGTAACTTCATAGCTGAGTCAGGTTTATTGACCCTCGTACCTGGTTTCTGTTAAACAATCCACTGAATTGTACGATGCACATCTGAGTCAAATGTTAGACTTGAAATGCCAGGAAGAATATTTTGTTTCTCAAACGCCTTGGCGTACAGACACAGTTAGTGATTCGAATGTCCAAAAAATGAAGCTCAGGAGAAACTAGAGACCTAGGCTTACTGTTAGTTTGATATCTGGAAGCAGCATTTCAAGTGCTCTGTGGATACACACCTCACTGCCAAAATGCAATTTTGTCAGACATCATGATAGCCAGTTCTGGGCAAATTATACTTTTGTTTCCCTTTGCTTTACCTGTGATTTTTTCTATAATTTTCCTAAAGAAAAAGTTGAGCGTTTTAAACTGCTTAAAGAGTAGGGTTCAATCTTGATTGAAACTCTGAACCTTTGTGATTTAATGCACTGGCATTTTTAATCCAAATCTCCCCTGGTGTTTAAGCACTCACTATGTGCCAGGCACTGTATTAAGCGCTGGGTTGGATACAAACACATTGGGTTGGACACAGCCCAACTCCCATGTGGGGCTCACAGTCTCAATCCCCATTTTAGAACTGAGGTAACTGAGGCCCAGAGAAGTGAACTGACTTGCCCAAGGTCAGAAAACAGACAAGTGGTGGATCCAGGACTAGGACCCATGACTTTTTGACTCCCGGGCCCATGTTCTGTCCAGGACACCATGCTGCTTCTTCAAGTTACAGATGAGGTACCTGAGGCACAGAGAAGTTAAGTGACTTACCCAAAGCTGCACAGCATTCTTTCCTGATAACTCTTATTTTTCTCCTTCCTTTTCTGAGATTGGATACCCCCATTCTCCACTGCTTCCTTCCAATGACTTCTTTTATCTGGCATAATGAATAGAGCACAGGCCTGGGAGTCAGAAGGTCATGGGTTCTAATCCTGTTTCTGCATAGAGAAGCAGCGTGGCTCAGTGGAAAGAGCCCGGGCTTGGGAGTCACAGGTCATGGGTTCGAATCCTGTTTCTGCATAGAGAAGCAGCGTGGCTCAGTGGAAAGAGCCCGGGTTTGGGAGTCACAGGTCATGGGTTCGAATCCCGGCTCTGCCACTTGTCAGCTGTGTGACTGTGGGCAAGTCACTTCGCTTCTCTGTGCCTCAGTTAGCTCATCTGTAAAATCGGAATTAAGACTGTGAGCCCCACGTGGGACAACCCGATTACCCTGTATCTACCCCAGCGCTTAGAACAGTGCTCTGCACATAGTAAGCGCTTAACAAATACCAACATTATTTGTCTGCTATGTGACTTTGGGTGAGTCACTTCACTTCTCTGGGCCTCAGTTACCTCATCTGTAAAATGAGGAGTTGAGAATATGAGGCCCACACGGGACAGGGTGTGTGTCCACCTCGATAGGCTTGGATCCACCTCAGTGCTTAGTATAGTGCCTGGCACATAGTAAGCACTTAACAAATACCATTATTATTATTATTATTATCATCAAGTGGTTGGGTACAGTGGGGTGAGGAGTTGTGAGGGATGGGGAAATTCAGTGGAGAAACTGTGTGCATTCGGATCTAAACCTGCAGAACAAGAACAGCAAAGTAACAGGAGCACAGACCTCTTCTAGGTCTTTGTTTAACCACTGATGAGATTTCTTTGACTCCCCAGAATGAGCAAATCTGCTGGAAAACTACTTGAACTGCCCCTCTTTGTAACAACCGTGATGTGTTTGAGGGCTCACACTGGCTCCTAGGCAGGTGGATCAATCTCACCTAAAAGTCAGAGTGTGAAGCTGAGCCATAACTAACCTGCTAGTTGCCCTCTGGCACCTTTACCTCCCTTTCTTTCCACTTTCCCTCTCTCCTGAATTTTCCCACTGCACCCACTTTAAACTTATCTTGCTCTTCTTTTTGCTTCGATATAAACCCTAGTCTCTCTCTACTCACACCTCATCTGCTCTCAAATTTTCCCCTTCTCTAAACAGAAGGTTCAAATTAGTTTGCCCACAGTAAATGAGTGTGGATGAGGTAAGAGGGTTGGGGAGGAGAGAAGACCGATTCGTTCCATGGCATCCTGTTTCTCGACTTCGTTTTCAGTGCCCTCATTTCGTCTTTCCCCTCGGCCAGAGGCGTGAGAAAGATGCAATGAATTGAAGATTAGAATAGCAGCGTGGCCTAGTGGCCCGGGAGTCAGAAGGACCTGGGTTCTAATCCCGTCTCTGCCATTCGTCTGCTCTGTGACCTCGGACAAGTTTCTAAACTTCTCTGTGCCTCCGTTACCTCATCTGTAAAATGGGGATTAAGACTGTGAGCACCATGTGGGACATAGTGTCCAACTTAATTCTGTCTTATTATACTCTCCCAAGTATTTAGTACAGTGCTTTGCACATAGTAAGTGTTAAATAAATGCCACTGATTGATTGACTGATTGATTGAAAGGAGGCCTGGCTCTAGGAAATGAGTTTCATTCATTCATTCAATCGTATTTACTGAGCTTTTAGTGTGTACAGAGCACCAATCCGTAGGGGCAGAATGAGCAATTTGAGATTTGATTATTGTATTTCTGGTGGGGCAGAAGGACATGCTGTATCTTGACTGAAGATTACCTTCAATCTACCCCAGTGCTTAGCAAAATGTCTGGCACGTAGTAAGCACTTAACAAATACCATAAAAAGGAAAAGAAAAAAAAGTAGCAAGAAGTCCAGTGTCAAGTGTGACCACTGTAGGTGCCCGAAACCACCCTGTGTAATCCTGACTCTAATCCTGATCAACCCCAGCAAGGAAAACATTAAAATATTTCTCAGTCCTAGGGTTTCTGCATAACACCAATAGGTGTGGATACAGAAGATAAGAATACTGATGGTATTTACCAGTCATTTACTTTGTGCCAAGCACCGTTCTAAGGCTTGGATTAGATACCAGCTAATCAGGTTGGATACAGTCCCTGACCCACGTGGGGCTCACAGTCTTAATCACCATCTGACAGAAGAGGCGACCGAGGCTCAGAGAAGTGACTTGCCCAAGGTCTCACAGCAGACAAGTGGCAGAGCTGGGATTAGAACCCAGGTCCTTCTGAGTCTGAGGCCCCATGTTCTATCCACTAGACCACACTGCAGAAGCTGCCAGGAGACTGCATTCTTGTCCCGTGCCCGCTCTAGTTCTAGCCTTTGTCACTCGTGCTAGCGAAGTACCTGGCTCGCTGCCTTGGCAGCTTGAACTCATAGCTCCTGAGAACCTACTCTGTGTTCCTTCTCCATTCCCCCTCCCCTGCCCATCCTTCCTCCCCAGCAGCTGAGCCTGACAGGCCATAGATAAAGCAAATTCTAATCTGGACTTTCTCATCCCAGGAGGAAGGAGCCCAAGATTTCCCAATGAAATATTTTTTTCCAGGCAAGACAAGTCTTGGAGGATTCTGCTCTTACCCAGTAGAATGAACTTTTCTCTAGTTCCTTGGTGATCAGAGCTTTGGAAATGGCTGACTGGTTGGTTCATGGGGCCGGGAGCTGCAGGGTGAAGAATTGAACAGGAACTGGCAGGGAACGTGTCTGCTAATTCTGCCGTATTATACTCTCTCAAGTATTTAGTACAGTGCTTTGCACATAGTAAGTGCTAAATAAATGCCATTGATTGATTGACTGATTGATTGAAAGGAGGCCTGGCTCTAGGAAATGAGTTTCGTTCATTCATTCAATCGTATTTATTGAGCGCTTAGTGTGTACAGAGCACCAATCCATAGGGGTAGAATGAGCAATTTGAGGTTTGATTATTGTATTTCTGGAGGGGCAGAAGGACATGCTGTTTCAATCAATTAAATAATTTGATGATGATGATGATGGCATTTGTTAAGCGCTATGTGCAAAGCCCTCTAAGCGCTGGGAGGGATACAAGGTGATCAGATTGTTCCACGTGGGGCTCACAGTCTTCATCCCCATTTTACAGATGAGGTCACTGAGGCCCAGAGAAGTGAGGCCTAAAGTCACATAGCTGACAAGTGGCAGAGCTGGGAATAAAACCCATGACCTCTGACTCCCAAGCCCGTGCTCTTTCCACTGAGCCACGCCGCTTCTAAACACTTACAGGGCGTAGAGCATCGTACTGAACTCTTGGGAGAGTACCCGTGATCCCTGCCATCAGAGAGCTAATAATTGAGTAAGAAATTAATTTTATTATTCCTTACATGAAACCCCCCTCTCTATTATGTGAGGATAAAGAATCCACATAAAAATCTGTGGAAATCAAAGTCGTCTTCTTGGGAGACATCCTCTACTGGAGCAGGTAAGTGAGTTCTCGTTTTGGGAAAATGAGGAGATGTGATTAAATACATTCAGGGGATGAGGGAAGGTAGGATTAGTGTGCATGTGTGTGTGAGAGAGTGTTGTAAATTGTGAGTCCCTCTCAAGAAACAGGGACCATTGCCTAAATTCCAACCATGCATTCTTTCCTAGCACTCAGTATCAGTGCTCTGTACACAGTAATCACTTAATAGATATCATTAGTGCTACTATTAAGAAGATGATGACACTGAGCGATGTTGAGTTTTAGGTGGCGGGCCGACATCCAGGTGGAGACGTCCCGGAGGCAGGAGGAGATGCGAGCCTGAAGGGAGGGGGAGAGGACAGGGGCGGAGATGTAGATCTGCGTGTCATCTGCGTAGAGATGGTAGTCAAAGCCGTGAGAGCGGATGAGTTCACCGAGGGAGTGAGTGTAAATGGAGAACAGAAGAGGGCCAAGAACTGACCCTTGAGGAACTCCAACAGTTAAAGGATGGGAGGGGGAGGAGGCTCCAGCGTAGGAGACCGAGAATGATCGGCCAGAGAGGTAAGAGGAGAACCGGGAGAGGACAGAGTCCGTGAAGCCAAGGTGAGATAAGGTATGGAGGAGGAGGGGATGGTCGACAGTGTCAAAGGCAGCAGAGAGGTCAAGGAGGATCAGAATGGAGTAGGAGCCATTGGATTTGGCAAGAAGGAGGTCATGGGTGACCTTAGAGAGAGCAGTCTCGGTAGAGTGGAGGGGACGGAAGCCAGATTGGAGGGGGTCTAGGAGAGAATGGGAGTTAAGGAATTCTAGGCATCGATTGTAGACGACTCGTTCTAAGATTTTGGAAAGGAAGGGTAGTAGGGAGATAGGACGATAACTGGAGGGGGAAGTGGGGTCAAGAGCGGGTTTTTTTAGGATGGGGGAGACGTGGGCAGGAGACTGAGCTCCTCATCTTCCCTCCCAAGCCCGGTCCGCTCCCAGACTTCTCCGTCACCGTGGATGGCACGACCATCCTTCCCGTCCCGCAGGCCCGCAATCTCGATGTCATCCTTGACTCGTCCCTCTCGTTCACCCCACACATCCTATCCGTTACCAAGACCTGCCGGTTTCACCTCTACAATATCGCCAAGATCCGCCCTTTCCTCTCCACCCAAACGGCTACCTTACTATTACGGGCTCTCGTTATATCCCGGCTAGACTACTGTGTCAGCCTTCTCTCTGACCTCCCTTCCTCCTCTCTCGCCCCGCTCCGGTCTATTCTTCACTCCGCTGCCCGGCTCATCTTCCTGCAGAAACGATCTGGGCATGTCACTCCCCTTCTTAAACAACTCCAGTTGTTGCCTATCGACCTCCGCTCCAAACAAAAACTCCTCACTCTAGGCTTCAAGGCTCTCCATCACCTTGCCCCTTCCTACCTCTCCTCCCTTCTCTCTTTCTACCGCCCACCCCGCACGCTCCGCTCCTCTGCCGCCCACCTCCTCGCCATCCCTCAGTCTCGCCTATCCTGCCGTCGACCCCTGGGTCACGTCCTCCCGCGGTCCTGGAACGCCCTCCCTCCTCACCTCCGCCAAACTGATTCTCTTTCCCTCTTCAAAACCTTACTTAAAAATCACCTCCTCCAAGAGGCCTTCCCAGACTGAGCTCCTCTTCCCCCTCTACTCCCTCTGCCATCCCCCCTTTACCTCTCCGCAGCTAAAGCCTCATTTTCCCCTTTTCCCTCTGCTCCTCCACCTCTCCCTTCCCATCCCCACAGCACTGTACTCGTCCGCTCAACTGTATATATTTTCGTTACCCTATTTATTTTGTTAATGAATTGTACATCGCCTTGATTCTATTTAGTTGCCATCGGTTTTTACGAGATGTTCTTCCCCTTGACGCTGTTTAGTGCCATTGTTCTTGTCTGTCCGTCTCCCCCGATTAGACTGTAAGCCCGTCAAACGGCAGGGACTGTCTCTATCTGTTGCCGACCTGTTCATCCCAAGCGCTTAGTACAGTGCTCTGCACATAGTAAGCGCTCAGTAAATACTATTGAATGAATGAATGAATGAGCGATGGGTGTGTGTGTGTGTTTGTGTGTAAAGACCAAGGCACAGTCTCCGGATTGTGCTCCACCCACAAAAAACACAGAATCTTCCCAGATAGGGAAATACCAAATCAAGCAACTTGGCCTAGTGGAAAGAGCACTGGCCCAGACGACCTGGGCTTTAATCCCAGTTCTGCCACTTGTCTGCTGTGTGAACTTGGACGAGTCACTTCACTTTTCTGTGCCTATTACCTTATCTGAAAAATAAGACTGTGAACCCCAAGTGGAACAGGGATTGTGTACAACCTGATTATCTTGCATCGTGCCTTCTGCTGTTGAGTCGTTTCTGACTCATAGCAACTCCATGGACACATCTCTCCCAGAACGCCCCACCTCCATCTGCTATCGTTCCGGTAGTGTATCCCTAGAATTTTCTTGGTAACAATATGGAAGTGATTTAGCATTGCCTTCCTCTGTGCAGTAAACCTGAGTCTTCACCCTCAACTCCTTGATTCTCTCCCATGGCGCTGCCGCCCAAAACAGGTGACTTGTAGCAGGTGGCCTTCCACTTGCTAGCCACTACCCAGGCTAGGAATGGAACGGACAGGCCTCTCTTTGGCTCTCCCTCCCATAGCCGAGACTGGTAGAGGACTGGAAACTATCCAAGTGCCATCCTGAGAGGGTATCTTGTATCTTCCCCCATATTTAGTATAGTGCCTGGCACATGGTAGGTATTTAAATACTGTTTTAAAAGCCCACCTATTAAGCAGGCAATTCTGGACAATTGTGGAAGGGAAAAGAGGCTAAATCTAGATTTAGCAGCATGGGGTTTAGTGGAAAGAGCTTGGGCTTGGTTCTAATCCTGGCTCTTCCACTTGACAGCTGTGTGACCTTGGACAAGTCTCTTAACTTCTCTGTGCTTCAGTTCCCTCATCTGGAAAATGGGGATTAAGACTTTGAGCCCCACGTGTGACAACCTGATAACCTTCTATCTACCCCAGTGCTTAGAACAGTGCTTGGCACATAGTAAACGCTTAACAAATACTATCATCATCATCATTGTTGTCTTTACTCTTCTTTCTCAACTAGACAACCACCAAAAATGGAAGTTGTTGCTTTTTTCTACGTGACAGCAACACCTATGCCAAGCTGAGGATTTGAGAGCAAAGGTTCTGGATTAAATCACCTCCCCAACTATACCTTGAGTCCAACTGAGCCTCAATTTCTTCATCTATACTATCATATACATTGTGTCCAAGGCACTTTGAGATTCTTCATTATCATGAAAAATCAGCTGGATTATTCCAGAAGTATGTTCAACTCTATTGGATTTCAGTGGGTACACACAAATCACAACAAATATGTAGTTTTCTACAACTTTAGCTCACCGGACCACATGCACATAATCTTTCAAATCCTTCAAAATACGTGGGAATCAAGCTCAACATTGCATAGTACAAAGGAGTACAGACAATGTTGTGGCTATTGGTCAGTTTAAATTTAAAGGAATAAGAGTAGAAACTCCTTGAAGAAACAAAATAAAATAGCAGTACCCCTCTGACAGACTTTGGGATGAAGCATTAGAACTTTCTTGGGTCTAGAAAAGTCTAGTACAAAGAGTAAAGACAGTGTTGTTGCCCTGGTAAGTTTAAATTCAAGGAATCAAATTGAGAAGCAGCTCCTTAAAGAAGCAAAGTAAAGTACACGTACCCCTTTGACAGACTTTGCGTTGAACAAGTACAGCTTTCTTGATGATGATGATGGTGGTATTTCTTAAGCACTTACTATGTGTCAAGCACTCTTCTAACTGCTGGGGTACATACATGGTTATCAGACTGGTTGTAGTCCCTGTCCCACGTGGGGTTCACAGTCTTAATCCCCATTTTACAGACGAGGGAACTGAGGCACAGAGAAGTTAAGTGACTTGCCCAAGGCCACACAGCAGACAAGCGCTTAGTACAGTGCTCTGCACATAGTAAGCGCTCAATAAATACTATTGAATGAAAGTGGCAGAGCTAGGATTAGAACTCACTTCCTTCTGACTCCCAGGCCCGTGTTTTATCCACTAGGCCATGCTGCTTCTTGGGTTCACAAGAGTTTTTGTGTCCACAGCACAGTCGAGATCAGAACCATATGGGAGTCTTTAGGGAAAACTATGCCTTCTCCTTCTGAAAACTGACACAGCATTACTTCCCTAAATCCTTAGGTAGAAGTCAAGAGCTTCAAAATGAAGTATTCCAGTGAAGCTGCTACTAAGATGGGCAAATTATATTCCAACTGGCAAAAAGAGTCACCAGTAGAAATTGGTAATGAGAAAGTACTAGAGCCCAGTCACCTGAATGGTGTGGGATCAGGCTTTTCTCACAGCACATAGGAAGGGATGAGAAATGGGAGGAAGAGTCACCAAAAAAACCTCAGGAAATTCCTCTGTGATCTCAACGGGACATCACTGTGAGGAACTGTGCATTTATTTCTGAGCAATCCAATACTGCAGGTTGCTCTTGTTACCAGACACACATTTTGGGGTTTGTGATGATCACCACTTTTCATTCGGTAAATATTTTTTAACACATGGACCCATTGGATCTGCGGTTATTGGGAACTGGCCAAAAAGTGGAATATTTTTCAAGATTTGCAACAGACAGTGCTCAATTTTCCATGTGCCTTAAAAACCTACCTCCATCTCAGTTAGGGATAATGCACTTTGTGAGACGCAATACCTAAAATGAAGTGGGGGCGGTGATAGGAAGGAAATGCAACCAATTCAGCTTAAGCAGGTCCATTTGGTATCTCTGAATTCAGCTTTACAAAATTAATGAATAAATTGTTTTTGCCGTATATCATTCGAATTCTTCTCCATCCCTCCACAGTCAAGTGAAGGGATTGTTTAGCAACAATGTTAATGCTCCCGCAAACAGTGGTGTTTATTGAGCACTTACTATACGCAGAGCACTGTATTAAGTGCTTGGGAGAGAATGATACAACATAATTAGCAGAAACACTCCCCGCCCATAATGGGAAAGAGACGAAATGAGAACTGCTTTTCTAGAATTGTAGATTCACCATTATTTTCAACGCTTGCTCATAGTTGTCACCGTAGAAACCTTTGGATTGTCTTGATTACATTTTAAGTGTTAAGGATCCCTCCTTCCTCCTCACCCCGATTCCTGTACAGGAAGTTACTGGAGTGTATAGGAAGTGTCTGCTTTCCATCTTCAAAGCTTCAGAATCTATAGTCCCCGAGGAGGTCTTCCTTGATTAATATCCCTTCTTCTGTTGATGAATGCCTCCCAATGGTCACTGTAGGACTTTCAGGTCACCCAGCACTTGGGTACTCACATCCCAGCTTTTTTTAATGGTATTTGTTAGACGCTTATTAAACATCAAACTCTGTTCTAAGCACTAGGGTAGATACAAGTTAATTAGGTTGGACGCCATTCCTGTCCTACATGGGGCTCACAGTCTAAATAGGAGGGAGAACAGGAGAAGTGAGGCACAGAGAATCTATCAATCAATGGTATTTACTTATTATGGGCAGAGCACTGTACTAAAAGCTTGTTAGAGTACAATACAATTGGCAGACGAGCCCATAACGAGCTGACAGGCTAGAGGAGTGAAGTGACTTTTCCGAGGTCACTCATCAAGCACTCGGCAGACTCGGCATCAGGACCCAGGTCCTCTGACTCCCAGCTCAAGCTCTTTCCACAAGGTCTGTGGGCAAGTCACTTAACTTCTCTGTGCCTCAGTTACCTCATCTGTAAAATGGGGACTGTGAGCCTCACGTGGGACAACCTGATTACCCTGTATCTCCCCCAGCGCTTAGAACAGTGCTCTGCACATAGTAAGCGCTTAACAGATACCAACATTATTATTCTCACTTGCCTAGTGTTTGACCTTGCACAAATCACTTCACTTCCATTGGCTTCAACTTTCTACCTCTGCATCCTTCCTGTTTTGATTGTAAGCCCCATGCAAGAGTGTCTGTCCAACCTGACTATCTTGTACGCAGCCTAATGCTTAGTACAGTGTTCGGCCCATTTTATTTATTTGTATTGATGCCTGTCTCCCCTACTTTAGACTGTAAGCCCATTGTGGGCAGGGAACGTCACTGTTTATTGTCATATTGTTACTTTCCCAAGCACACAGTACAGCGCTCCGCACACGGTAAACGCTCAATAAATACCATTAAATAAATGAAACAAATTCCACTTATTGTTATCATCATCATCATTATTATTATTATTACTACTACTCTATTCCTTCCTCCTCTTAAACTAAAGACAAGTACTACAATTTGGCCTGCCAACAAATACCGGGATGAATGGAAGAGATAGCTGGAAGAAGAGACGAGTAATAGTAGGCTCACGACTTCTGGAAAGCAAATTTTCATCTGCTTTGACTCTTTTGGCTGCTTCTCGCCACTTGATGCACAACCAGCCCTCTTGATGCTGGCATGAACACAAGGTAGCTATCCCCAAGTCTTTAGGGATGAGGTTTTTTGTTTTTTGAGGAGGGCAGTAGAGTGGATTTGGCATGTGGAATACAAAGTCATTATGCACTGCGGTTTTGAGATGTTCTGCTGTTTCTCACCAACGAGACAGGGTGATCTCGGATGTTTGGCTGCTCTCCGCAGCTTTCCGATCGCACGTTTGTATCTACAGGTAGCTCTCTTTATTCCTTGGCTTCCTGGCCCTATATCCGGAGACTCACGTCAATGACCAGAGTCAGGGCAAGCAAGGTCACTTGGCCAACAGGACTCATGTGAACCCCGGTTTCGGGAATCAGTGTTAGCTCTGATACCAGACTGGTGGGAAAGGCTGAAGAAATGGCAGGGGGCCATTTGCTTTCAAAATAAGGAGGATTTAAAATGGGGACTGAAGAGCCAGCTTTTATGGCTTTTGAGTTGCTCTCTGGAGTTTCAGAGACTTGTGATTTTTGCCTGAGAGAACTAATGAGGGAGTTTAAAGAACAGGCTTTCCCCAGGAGTCAAGAAGCAGTATGGTCTAGTAGATTCATTCATTCATTCAATAGTATTTATTGAGCGCTTACTATGTGCAGAGCACTGTACTAAGCGCTTGGGATGAACAAGTCGGCAGCAGATAGAGACAGTCCCTGCCGTTTGACGGGCTTACAGTCTAATCGGGGGAGACGGATAGACAAGAACAATGGCACTAAACAGCGTCAAGGGGAAGAACATCTCGTAAAAACAATGGCAACTAAATAGAATCAAGGCGATGCACAATTCATTAACAAAATAAATAGGGTAACGAAAATATATACAGTTGAGCGGACGGGTACAGTGCTGTGGGGATGGGAAGGGAGAGGTGGAGGAGCAGAGGGAAAAGGGGAAAATGAGGCTTTAGCTGCGGAGAGGTGAAGGGGGGATGGCAGAGGGAGTAGAGGGGGAAGAGGAGCTCAGTCTGGGAAGGCCTCTTGGAGGAGGTGATTTTTAAGTAAGGTTTTGAAGAGGGAAAGAGAATCAGTTTGGCGGAGGTGAGGAGGGAGGGCGTTCCAGGACCGCGGGAGGACGTGACCCAGGGGTCGACGGCGGGATAGGCGAGACCGAGGGACGGCGAGGAGGTGGGCGGCAGAGGAGCGGAGCGTGCGGGGTGGGCGGTAGAAAGAGAGAAGGGAGGAGAGGTAGGAAGGGGCAAGGTGATGGAGAGCCTCGAAGCCTAGAGTGAGGAGTTTTTGTTTGGAGCGGAGGTCGATAGGCAACCACTGGAGTTGTTTAAGAAGGGGAGTGACATGCCCAGATCGTTTCTGCAGGAAGATGAGCCGGGCAGCGGAGTGAAGAATAGACCGGAGCGGGGCGAGAGAGGAGGAAGGGAGGTCAGAGAGAAGGCTGACACAGTAGTCTAGCCGGGATATAACGAGAGCCCGTAATACTAAGGTAGCCGTTTGGGTGGAGAGGAAAGGGCGGATCTTGGCGATATTGTAGAGGTGAAACCGGCAGGTCTTGGTAACGGATAGGATGTGTGGGGTGAACGAGAGGGACGAGTCAAGGATGACACCGAGATTGCGGGCCTGCGGGACGGGAAGGATGGTCGTGCCATCCACGGTGATGGAGAAGTCTGGGAGCGGACCGGGCTTGGGAGGGAAGATGAGGAGCTCAGTCTTGCTCATGTTGAGTTTTAGGTGGCGGGCAGACATCCAGGTGGAGACGTCCCGGAGGCAGGAGGAGATGCGAGCCTGAAGGGAGGGGGAGAGGACAGGGGCGGAGATGTAGATCTGCGTGTCATCTGCGTAGAGATGGTAGTCAAAGCCGTGAGAGCGGATGAGTTCACCGAGGGAGTGAGTGTAAATGGAGAACAGAAGAGGGCCAAGAACTGACCCTTGAGGAACTCCAACAGTTAAAGGATGGGAGGGGGAGGAGGCTCCAGCGTAGGAGACCGAGAATGATCGGCCAGAGAGGTAAGAGGAGAACCAGGAGAGGACAGAGTCCGTGAAGCCAAGGTGAGATAAGGTACGGAGGAGGAGGTGATGGTCGACAGTGTCAAAGGCAGCAGAGAGGTCAAGGAGGATCAGAATGGAGTAGGAGCCATTGGATTTGGCAAGAAGGAGGTCATGGGTGACCTTAGAGAGAGCAGTCTCGGAAGAGTGGAGGGGACGGAAGCCAGATTGGAGGGGGTCTAGGAGAGAATGGGAGTTAAGGAATTCTAGGCATCGATTGTAGACGACTCGTTCTAAGATTTTGGAAAGGAAGGGTAGTAGGGAGATAGGACGATAACTGGAGGGGGAAGTGGGGTCAAGAGCGGGTTTTTTTAGGATGGGGGAGACGTGGGCGTGTTTGAAGGCAGAGGGGAAGGAGCCCTTGGAGATTGAGTGGTTAAAAATAGAAGTTAAGGAAGGGAGGAGGGCCAGGGGCGATGGTTTTAAGAAGGTGAGAGGGAATGGGGTCCGAGGCGCAGGTGGAGGGGGTGGCACTTGCGAGGAGGGAGGAGATCTCCTCTGAGGATACTGCAGGGAAGGATGGGAAAGTAGGGGAGGGGGTTGTTGGGGGGGAGGGGAGAGGCGGAGGGGTGACTTTGGGGAGCTCAGACCTGATCGTGTTGATTTTCGTGAGGAAATAGGTGGCCAGATCATTAGGGGATCAAGCACAAGCCTGGGAGTCATAAGATTCAAATCCTGGATCTGCCACTTGTCTCCTGTGTGACCCTGGGCAAGTGACTTCCCTCTCTGTGCCTGAGTGACCTCATCTGTGAAATGAGAATTAAGACTGCGAACCCAGTCTTGACCAAGTGCGCACAGCAGAGAAGTGGCGGAGTCAGGACTTGAACCCTGGTCCTTCTGACTCCCAGGCCTGTGTTCTATCCACTAGGCTACGCTGCTTGTATCTACACCAGAGCTTAGTACAGTGCATGGCACATAGTAGCACTTAACAAATATCATAAAGAAGTCTTCTCTAAGGTAATTTTGCCTCATGTTTGCCAGTCAAATAAATGCTTTGCTTTCCACTAGAGACCATGGCCCTTATTTCCTCATAAAAGACATTGAAAAAGTCATGATGTGTCATTAGGCGAGAGGCCAGGCTTCTGATAGCAGTCTATCTCCTAACAAGTCTGAACATGTCCTTTCTGTAAAGGGGCAGTTTCCATTAGTTCAGGTTCAAAACTGATAGCAACAAAGTTGTTTTTTTGCAACAGGTGGCTAAAGAGAACTGTACCAGACAGACAATCCTTCCTTTTTCGATTGCTTCTGCAATAGGTGCCCATAATGATAATCATTTTTGTGGTATTTGTTTAGCTATGCTATGCTTCATGCACTGTTCCAAGCTCTGGGGTAAATACAGGATAATAAGGTCCCAGAGAGGGCTCACAATCAAAGTAATAGGAGAGGAAAAAAGGTATTGAATTCTCATTCTGGAGACGAGGCACAGAAAAGTTAAGTGATTTGCCCAAGGTAGCACAGCAGACAAGTGGCAAAGCCAGGATTAGAACCCAGGTCCTCTGATTTCCAAGCCCATGCTCCTTCCACTAGGCCATGTTGCTTCTCATCTAAAGATTCTTGTTGCACATAGCACTTACTACCTTACTACCCTTGGTGCCTGACACTGTTTGGGTTCCTCCCTAGGAATGACACCACCATCTAGAGAAGCAGCGTGGCTCAGTGGAAAGAGTGCGGGCTTTGGAGTCAGAAGTCAGGAGTTCGAATCCCAGCTCTGCCACTTGTCGGCTGTGTGACTGTGGGCGAGTCACTTCACTTCTCTGTGCCTCAGTTCCCTCATCTGTAAAATGGGGATGAAGACTGTGAGCCCCACGTGGGACAATCTCATTCCCCTGTGTCTACCCCAGCGCTTAGAACAGTGCTCTGCACATAGTAAGCGCTTAACAAATACCGACATTATTATTATTATCTTTCCAAAGCCTCTGCCGCAAGACGAGTCCCTTTTCTTCTTTCCGTTCACTGGGCTGACCGTATCAAGTGCTTCTGCATATCAAGTGTTCAGAGCTATGCCACGTCAGATGAGGTTTTGCTTCATAGTGCTTTGAGAGCATCTCTTCTGTCCTTACTGTTTTATGACCACCCCGTTTCAGCTCATCATAAAGCAACTGCTTGGCTATTCTATTATCACTTTCCCTGCCGTGAACTGGGCAGCCAGGTTGTGAGGTACTTGTTAAGCGCTTACTATGTGCCAAGCACCATCCTAAGCGCTGGGGTAGATACAAGTTAATCATACTGGACATAGTCTCTGTCTCACGTGGGGCTCATTGTCTAAGTAGGAGGGAGTAATTTAATCCCCATTTTATAGATGAAGTAACTAAAGGACAGAGAAGTTAAGTGATTTGCCCAAGGTCACACACAGCAGATATATGGAAGAGCTGGGATTAAAACTCAGGTCCTCAGACTTCCAGGCCTGTGCTCTGTCCACTAGACCATGTTGCTTCCAAGTTCATGAGCTTTGCTAAGATGGAGGAAGTCAAAATATGTATTCTAGGACACTACTGTTAAGGATCCTGCCTTGCCATTTGATGTTGAAGTACTGCATATAGGTGAAGGTCAACCTGGTCTAGAAGTTGACTGTAGTGTCTGCAGTAAATTGGCTACAGGTAGGCTTCAGGCTTACCACATAATCGGTTCCCGAGAACTCTGTCTGAAGTCTGATATTTTGTCACAGGAGTAATATTATAAATGATGGGGTTGGTTCCTGACCCAAGATTCCATACGCCATCTTTACCAAAATCACGCAGAATTGAGTACTGAATAGATATACATAAACTATTATAACTACAATCGTTTGTTTATATTGAGTCCTACTTAGGCTGTGAGCCCCATGTGGGACAGGGACCTCGTCCAAACTGATTAACTTGTATCTACCCCAGTGCTTAGAACAGTGCTTGGCACATAGTAAGTGCTTAACAAATATGAAATTAGTATTAATATTAGAAGTTCCATGATAGGGTAGCTGACTTTTACTTCATTAATCAAAGTGACTTCCTTCCAACTTTCTCCTGCCCTCTAATGCCCCCTCTTTATATTTTCCCTTTCTTCTCCTCATATGATTGCTTAAAAAATAGTTTCTCCATTTTCCCATGGTTCCTATGTTTCCTCCCCATCCCTCAACCCCATGTTCTAAAATAATCTCCCCAGTTCCCTCACACCCTCTGAATCCACCACCTCACTACCACTGCTGCTTTATGAATTTTATAAAATGCTTGTTTCATAGCCAGGTTGGTCCCTTGCCTGGGTGAGAACCTCCTTCACCGATACCCAAACCCTGTCTCTGACACATCTGTGAGATGAGAATTGGTCAGGTGGTAAGGGAGCACTGCCAACCTGCCCCTCTCCAATCACACCCCTGGCCCAAGACGGGAAGGGAGGTGGTAATAGTAAAAATAATAACAACAATAATAATAATGTTATGGTACTTAAGTGTTCACTATATGCCAGCACCATTCTAAATGCTGGGGTAGATACATTTTAATCAGGTTGGACACAGTTCCTGTCCCACATGGGGCTCACACTCTTATTCTCCATTTTACAGATGAGGTAACTGAGGCCCAGAAAAATGAAATGACTTGTCCAAGGTCACATACCCGACAAGTGGCTGAGTTGGGATTAAAACCCAGGTCTTTCTGACTCCCAGGCCAGTGCTCTAGCCGTAGGCCACCGCCTTGGGCCCCTCCTCCCCCCACCCCCCACCCCTAATCCATATGGCTGTAGCAGTTGGGGAAGTGAGTGGAGAAGACAGCTGTATCCTAACTGTGAAACAAGTAGGCACTCTGTTGTCTATAAATCCCCAAATGGAGCTGAGTGTGCCTGCAGATAGGGTGGGGGTGGATTTGGGGGCTGGGGAAAGGGAGTCTGGAGACACAGAAAAATGGGAAAACAATTTGTGAGGAAGAAGGAGAGAAAGTTCAAAAGGAATTGTGGGGCAGAGTAGGAGAGACTGGGGGCAAGAAGGGGATGAGTTGCTTTGATCACCGGGCAGTGTCAGCAAGGCAGGTGGAAGCAGTCCATATAACGTCCGCTGAAGCACTGTACTGTGAGTATTAAATGGAACCCGTGTCGTAAAGGAGGCCATGAGTGGCAAAGCTGAAATTGTGTATGTTTAGAAACATTGCAAGTAGGTTCACTGAAACTTGTTAACACTTTATGTTGAGGACTGCCTGTACTACAATTGCCTTATATACTTTCAGTTTGGCCTCAACCTTGCTTATTTCAAACACTTATATCGAAAATCAATGGGTCATAAATGAAACACTTTGAAAATCAAGGAAAAAATACATGAAATATAGCTAACATTATTTCATAATAGAGAAAGCCCCAACAAGATGTGGCTCAGTGGAAAAAGCCCGGGCTTGGGAGTCAGGGGTCATGGGTTCGAATCCCAGCTCTGCCACTTGGCAGCTGTGTGACTGTGGGCAAGTCACTTAACTTCTCTGTGCCTCAGTTACCTCATCTGGAAAATGAGGATTAAGACTGTGAGCCTCATGTGGGACAACCTGATTACCCTGTACACTCCAGCGCTTAGACAGTGCGCTGCACATAGTAAGTGCTTAACAAATACCAACATTATTATTATTATTAAAGAATTAGAATTCAGTAATCAATCCATCGATCAATCTATGTACTTATTGAATGCATATTGTGTGCAGAGTACTGTACTAAATGCTTGGGAGAGTACAACAGTGTTGGTAGACATGTTCCCTGCCCACAATGAGTTTACAGTCTAAACAATCAAAAATCCACAATCCTTACGTAAAGACAATGCATGCACATATGTATAAATACTTCTCTGTGTCTCATTTCCCTCAACTGTAAAAATGGGAATTAAATACCTGTACTCCATCCTACTTAGAACACAAGCCCTATGGAGGACAGGGACTTGAAAACGGGGGAAAAAATGCAGTCTGGTGGATCTCACCTGTAAATGCAATATATGTAAATGTGTGTGCACTGCATATAAGGAAACCAGTCATCTGCCCGCTAACAGATGTAGAACTATTTATTAAAGTTATGCTTCAAATAGATCAGTGGATTTGGTTGGGGGAAGGTTGAATTTTAGATGTGAATTTAAGATATATTGTATCACTGATATCGTGATCTTTGCCTTTTCAAAGAAGCAGTGAGGGAAATAATTGCTTCTAAAACTGAATGGGAAAATAGAAGAAAACAGGTGTGTTTCGCCCTTGTCTTACATTTAATAAAACCTGCCTCTGTTCCAAATTATATGTTTTTGACATTTTCTTCTTCCAAGAAACTATACTTGGACCATTTTATTTGGAGTTCTGCAAATGTTGTTTTTGGCTTTTCCACATCTGAATTTCCACCATCATAACTGCCTTTGATCCATATCAACAGAACTTCAATCAACTGTATTTACTGAGTGCTTACTGTGTGCAGAGCCTTGTATCAAGTGCTTGGGAGATACAATATGACAATAAACAGGCACATTTCCTGCCCACAATGAGTTACCTATAAACAGTTCCCAGACATTTATTTTTAATTTTATTTTTACCTACCCAGCATAATTTGGTCAAATATCTGTGCAGGTCAGGTGGATACGGAGGTTTCTGTCTCTAAATTCCTTGAAAGGAGACTCCATGCGTTGGTTTGTTTCAGCCTCCCCTTCCTATGGATTTTGTGTGTCTCCTGTTTAATTCAGAGGGAAAACTCTGTTGCTAGGAAATGGGCCCTAGCTTTCATATGACTGAACATCTTGGCACCTCTATGTTCTAATGTGAAATAAAATCTCTCAGGATTTACCTTTCTTTCTGAAATCTGGCACTTTGAGAATCATGGGCTAGTTTATCAGGAAGGCAGATGCAGACTGTTACTCCGAGCACCCAGCTCCGTTCAGTTTTGATGAGAGTTAAGGTTAGAGCCTCGTCATGAGTTAACATTAGGATTTGGCCTAGTGTTAACAGTTAGGAACAGATTAAAGGTTAGGGCAAGTCTAAGATCAAGGTTGAATTCAGGTTCAGGACTAAATCTAAGATTAAGGTTGAGGTTAGGGTTTAGATTCTCCCAGCCCCTTAGCGCTTATATACAAATCTTTAATTTATTTATATTAATGTCTGTCTCCCCCTCTAGACTGTAAGCTCTTTGTGGGCAGGGAATGTATCTGTTTATTCATTCATCCTCCCTTCCATCTCCACAGCACATTTGTATATAGCTGTATATAGCTGTTATTTATTTATTTATGTATATTAATGTCTCTGTTCCCCTCTAGACTGTGATCTCATTGTGGGCAGGGAATGTGCCTGTTGTTATAATACTCTACCAGGCGCTTAGTTCAGTAAGCACCCAGTGCGTGCTCAATAAAATACAACTGAATGAATGAGTGAATTAAGGCTAGGACTAAAATTAGGTTTAGGGCTTAGAGGAAAGGATGGTTTATTACTCAAAGTTTGGCTATGATCTGACCATTCTCAACTGTATGATTTTATTGGCGTTTGGGTCAGTTTATCATTTCTTTCCTTTCCTTTGGCTGAATGTTGTGAAATCTGGCTCTCTTCCTATCTACCAAAAGATGTATGATCAAATTCCACCTACTCCTGTTAGGCGGCCGGTGAGTTCAATAAATCTAAAAGTTATGAATTTATTCCCAAGTCCTCTAGTCCCATTTTCATTTTTCAGGTTCTTCCCCCGAGGTAGCCTGCTAACAAATGACTAGCTGTCGTTTCAATTCACCTGCCCATATCCTCTGGGTCCGCTAGAACGCGCCAGGATAGGCTAAACGAACCTAACACTCATTGACGCTTTAAACATGGTTGGAAACAAGTACACATTACCCAAAGGAATACAGTAGTGTAATGAGTTACAATCACCTCTCATCTTCAGCAAAGCTTCTTAATGGAAATAATGGGCCCTGGGCACAGGACTTCTTTAGGCCTCTGGAAGGAGTTAAGGCTGGGATTCACTCCCACACAGGTGCGTGGTGGGGGAAGTGACAAGGCAGAGCGAGGGACCGAAGACCCAGTCAGGATCTAAGGGTCAAGGCAGAAGTCTCACTAAGAACAGCTGCTCCAGAGGCAAGGTCCTCCTTGGGATGGAGCCAGCTGGCACCTTTAGCTGTTAGAAGACTCAAGTGAAAACCCAGGCAAGGGATTTGGCGAGGTTTTCCTGGCAACGTGAAACCAGTGTGAAGAAAAAGTATATCCTGCTGAATTCAGGGTAGAATTAACCGGATAACTGCTGTAGTGTGAAGACAGTTGCACCATTCCATAAGCTGATTTTCAGAAAGAGGGTGTTGGAGGAAACTTGCTGAGGCGCAGTGGTCAGAATTTAGATTCCCAACATTCTTGAGGCCAAGGGGCCCCGCCAGAGGACACCACCAGGAAATGCAAATCTTCTAGACCCAAGGCCCCAACATCCAGAGAGGACTGGCAGGTTGTAGCATAACCAGCATGTAACACAAGCTGAATTGACATGTGGCCCTGCTTTCTGGTACAACTCACAAAATGTTGCACCATCTCGATTGCCAGATCTACCTCTCCAGCCCAACCGCTCTCCTCTGCAGTTTCAGTGTGGTTTAGTGGAAAGAGCATGGGCTTGGGAGTCAGAGGTTGCGGGTTCTTATCCCTACAAGGCCACTTGTCTGCTGTGTGACCTTGGGCAAGTCACTTAACTTCTCTGTGCCTCAGTTACCTCATCTGTAAAAATGGGGATTAAAAAATGTGAACCCCATGTGGGATAATCTGATTACCCTGTATCCACCCCAGCGCTTAGAACAGTGCTCTGCACATAGTAAGCACTTCTTAATACCATAATAATTATTATGTTTCCTCCTGTTTTCAGAATATCTCCACTTGGACGTCCTGCCAACATCTTAAGTTTACCGTATCCAAAACAGAACCCCTCATCTTCTCACCCAAACCCTATCTTCCTCCAGACTTTCCCATAACTGAAGACACCACCACCATCCTCCCTGTCTCCCTAGGTTGCAATTTAGGCATTTCCTTGACTTAACCCTCTTATTCAATCCATATAATCAGCCTGTTACTAAATCTTGTCAGACTTGTCTTCATAGCATCTCTAGAATGTGCCTCTTCCCTGCCATCCTAACTGCTACCATGCCGATCCAAGCTCTTATCAGCCTCCTTGACTGCTGCTTCAAACTCCATGCTGACTTCCCTGCCTTCTGTCTCTCCCCTCTCCTGTCCATATCTCACTCTGCTGTCTGGATCAGTTTTCTATAAAAACTCTCAATCCACATCTCTCCTCTTCTCAAGTCACCCTGTGACTGCCAGTCCATTTCCACGTCAAACAGAAACTCCTTCCCGCTGGCTTTTTAAGGACTCAATTAGCTCTCCCTTTCTTACCTTGCCTCACTGATTTTGCTAGTATAACCCAACCCACACACTTTACTCCTCTAACACTAAACTACTCACTGTACCTCCATCTCATCCGTCTTGCTCCTGACCCCTTCCTCCCATCCTGGAACTCCCTCCCCATTTATATTTGGAAGAACACTTGTCTTGTCTTATGCCGTCGAGCCATTTCCGACCCGTAGCAACACCACGGACGCATCTCTCCCAGAGCGCCCCGTTCTCCATCTGCAATTGTTCTGGTAGTGGATCCACAGAATTTTCTTGGTAAAAATATGGAAGTGGTTTACCACTGCCGCCTTCGCGCAGTAAACTCGAGTCTCCGCCCTCGACTCTCTCCCGTGCCCCTGCTGCCCAGCACGAGGAGCTGTATGGCCTAGTGGCAAGAGCATGGGCTTGGGAGTCAGAGGTTCTGGGTTCTAATCCTGATCTGCCAGTTGTTTGCTGAGTGACTTTGGGCAAGTCACTTAACTTCTCTATGCCTCAGTTACCTCATCTGTAAAATGGGGATTGAGACTGTGAGCCCCACGTGGGACAATCTGATTACCTCATATTTACTTCAGTACTTAGAACAGTGGTTGGCACATAGTGAGCGCTTAACAAATACCATAATAATAATTCTAATAATAATAATAATGAGTGAGTTTTTACTTGTTTTAGAATGCCTTCCACTCGTTAGCCACTGCCCTGGCTAAGAAGACCACTACTCTTTCCTTATTCAAAGGCCTATTTAAATCATATCTCCCTCCAAGTGGCCTTCCCAGACTAAGTCCCAACTACCCCATTTGCTTTTCCTTCCGTGTCACCTACGTGCTAATGTTTTCTCCAAAACACTTAATAAAGTAAGAGACGTAGAACACGAGCCTAGGTATCAGAAGGTCATAAATTCTAATTCCAGCTCCGCCACTTGTCTGATCTGTGACCTTGGGCAAATCATTTCTCTGTTGCTCAGATATCTCATCTGTAAAATGGGGATTGAGACTATGAGCCCCATGTGGGACTGTGTCCAACCCGATTTGCTTGTATCCATCCCAGCGCTTCGTACAGTGCCTGGCACATAGTAAGGGTTTAACAAAAACACAGTTTTTATTATTTTAGTACTGTGAACACAGTAAGTGCTCAATAAATACCAATGATTGATTGATCACCACTATCAACAATGTTGACTGAGGTTTTATTTTGTCCCTCTTGTGTGCAGAGTCCTCTTTTGGGGGTTTAAGGGAAGGACAAGCACAAGTACAAAATGTGATTCACTGGACAAGCACACATAAATAGATTGATATGCCAGAGTTATAAGTGAATAGGTACACAAATTGATAGATAAGCCATAATAAATAAGCCGAAATACAAACTGCTAAGAGGTGGCTTGGGAAAGAGGGGTTACTGATCGGGGGGAATGCTTCCTGCAGTAAGCAGTTTTGAAATGAGAAATGGGTCAGAGACTGGGAAGCCAAATAAGCAGGGCAGTTGTGAAATATATTTAAAAGTAAGAAGAGCGCAAATGGGAGTGTAATGGATTATCCCCCTGTTAGACTGTAAGCACCTTGCGAGTAGAGAATATGTTTAATAACTGTGGCATTTATTAAGCACTTACTTTCTGTTACTGTACTAAGCACTGGGCTAGTTACAACATAATCAGGTAAAGCACAGTTGCTTGTGAAACATATCATGTCTCCCTCCTCTATTTTATGCTCACAAGTACTCAGAACAATCTTCTAATTAATCAGTCAATTAGTAACATTTATTGAGCACTTACTATGTGCAGAACACTAGGCTAATCACTTGGGAGACTACAATACAACTGAATTACCTGAAACATTCCCTGCCCATAATGAGCTGACAGTTCAGAGGGGGAGACAGACATTCATACAAATAAGAATTATAATTAATTGTAATAAAATTATAATCAATTGATAACATACAATTCAAAGATTTGAATTTGATACTTATACTATACTATAAATTACACACAGTGTCTAGGGTGTCGCTATGGGTCTGAAACTACTTGGCAGGATAAGACAACAGCAACGACAATTTGTTAAGTGCTTATTATGTGCTGTACTAAGCTCTGGGCTAGATACAAGATAATCAGGTGGGATATAGTCCCTGTCCCACATCGGTTTCACAGTCTTAATCCAAATTTTGCAGATGAGGGAACTGAGGTATGGAGAAATTAAGTGACTTGCCCATGGTCACGCAGCAGACGAGTGTGACTCCCAGGCCCGTGCTCTTTCCGCTAGGCCACACTGCTTCTCAATAGGTGCTCTGCTCCACTTATACTGTGCTGAGCACTGCATTGAGGACTCGGGAGAAAACAATAGAAAGGGAATTCCTTCCCACATGAGAGCTTACTTCTAATGAGGCATATACATCCTGATTTGCAGATAGAAGAACGAAGTACTTCAAATCAAAATACACAAAAGTGCAAAGGTTTTGATTGTGAATGTAGTTGGGGAGAGGAAAAATTTATTGGGAAAACTTACTGGAGGAGAAAGGCCAGTCCTAGAGGGGGCTGAGTTCAAACTATCCCACTGTCTCCTTACCCATCTCTCTGCCCCTCATATGCCTCTTTATCTCCACAGCACTGAACACTGTTAATTGATAAAATTACCAGGCTGAGGTCATCAGTGATGCTATATAAAGAGGTGGCAGGCTTCATTCTCGACTCTTCCTCCTCTGACCCTTTTGTGTCTACCAACTCTGTTGTACTGTACTCCCCCAAATGCTTAGTACTGTGATCCGCACGCAGTAAGTGCTCAATGAATACCATTGATAATGATGAAGATGATGATGCTCATATCCTTCTTCCTATCTGGAATGCCTTCCTCTTTCAAATCCAACAGACCACAATTATTCCAACATCAAAACCTTTATGCATTTTCTCCTCTTCCAGAAAGCTTTCCCTGATTAATTTTTCTCCTTCCTAGATTACAGTCTCCCAACTTTAAAATACCTCAGGACTTTTGCACCACCTCTGCCCTTAACCCTGTATAATTCCTTGAAGTACATACCAATTGACATACATTTATTGTTTAAGTACTTGCTTTTTCATGTATTCATCTTTCCAGTTTTTACTTCCTCCTGTTTTTAACTATTAACTATTTCTGTTTGTCTTCCCTGTTCAAATATCAACTTCTTGGGTACAGGGACTGTTAATAATAATAGTATTTCTTAAGCACCTATTTGCCAGGCACTGTTCTAAACCCTGGGGTAGATTCAAGATAAATGGATTGGACACAGTCTCTGTCCCACATAAGACTCATAGTCTTAATCCTCATTTTACAGATAAGGGAACTGAGGCACAGAGAATTAACTGACTTGCCCAAGGTGACCCAACAGACAAGTGGTGGAGCTGGGATTAGAACTCAGCTCCTTCTGACTTCCAGGGCCATGTTCTATCCACTAAGTCATATTTTCTACCTCAGTTGTACTAATCCAATTGCTTAGTAGAGAGGGCTATACAATTTGCCTGCTCTATGAACTTGAGCAGGTCACTTCACATCTCTGTGCCTCAATTACCTCATCTGTTAAATGGGGATTGAGACTATGACCCCCCATGTGGGACAGGGACTGTGTCCAATCTGATTGCCTTGTATCTATCCCAGCACTTAGAAGAGTGCTTGGCACATAGTAAGTGCTTAACAAATACCATAATAATAAGGTAACTACACAATAAATACACTATTGATTGCCTGATGGATTGAAAATTCAGATCACTCTAACACAGAGATAGGAGTGAGAGGAGTCACCAGTGGTCATCTAGTCCAGCCCTCTGAATCCAGGCAGGTGAAAGAAGAAACCATATAGGACAACTGATAATAATAATGATATTTAAGTGCTTGTTATGTGCCACATGCTGAACTAAGAGCTGATGCATGTAGAAAGGGAACATGTCTGCTAATTCTGATGTATTGTACCCTCCCAAGTGGTTAGTATAGTGCTCTGCCCAAGGTAAACACTCAGTAAATACCACTGATTGATCATAGGGTAAAAGTAAGACATGTCACAGATTCAGTAACAAAACGTAA
This sequence comes from Ornithorhynchus anatinus, assembly GCF_004115215.2. Classification (NCBI taxonomy): domain Eukaryota; kingdom Metazoa; phylum Chordata; class Mammalia; order Monotremata; family Ornithorhynchidae; genus Ornithorhynchus; species Ornithorhynchus anatinus. Next base: position 58,763,131 of record NC_041731.1, read on the forward strand.
GATAGTTATGGTAAATTTAAATTCAAGTCCTAGGAAAAATAGGTTTCATGTTCGTGGATTAAATATTTCTAAGAAAAACGATATAATATATTTAACTGATGGAACACCCATTGTGAAGGATTAGTAAAAATGATTTACCATCCTGGCTTAGTTAGGGATAATCATCCTGGATTAGTTAGGCCTCCAAGAGGCCTTTGCTGACTAAACCCTCCTTTCTTCGTCCCCCACTCCCTTCTGAGTCATCTTGACTTCTTCCCTTTATTCATCCCCTTCTCAGCACCACAGCGCTTATGTACATATCTGTAATGTATTCAGTTATATTAATGTCCGTTCTCCCCCTCTAGGCTGTAAACTCACTGTGGGCAAGGAATGTATTTGTCTATTTTTGTAGTGTACTCTCCCAAGTGCTTAGTACAGTGCTCTGCACACATTAGGTGCGCAATAAATATGACTGAATGCATCCTTTATTCAGAGTTCATGTGATACTATTCACAAATTTACATACTTTGAAACTGGGAGTAGGAGACAGAATAGGAATGTAAGAAAACTCACTATTTGGACTTTTAGATTTCTGGGATAATTTTTTTTTAAAAAGAGTCTCTTAAAAAGAACTGATATTTGGTGAAAACACTTCTGGGAATGTCAAATACTCTCACTGGAGAAGAAAGAGAGGAGTCTAAAGAGGTTCTTTTGAGAAAACTGGGATTTCTAAAGAGTCATCTATTTCATTGTTTTTGATGATTGATACTTCAAAGAGATTCCATTCCCTCTAAATAGAAGGCTAGAGACAGTCACCATACATTTTTAAAGCATAGATACTGCCTAGTCAGTTCCAATTTTGTTTCCAGATTCTACTTCACTTCCAAACCATCAGAAGAACACGCCATGGATATATGACAGACTGAGAGAATGATTTCAGAAATTACCTCCAAAATTTAAGTCAACTATGCCATCCTGAAAGTCCCTGTCTACTAGTGGCATGGAAAAACCCCAGACCCGGAAAATGATTTCAGAAACCATCAAAACAATACAGGCATAGTCAAGAAATGTTCAAGATGTTTTCAAGGTCTACGGGTTAAAGGGGAAAGATTTTTCTCTTCTAAACTCCAACCTCTACTGTGCAGGAGTGGCTCTTTCTCTTTTTCCTAGAGAGAGCTATTTTTCATTTGGATTTGGCCTGGAGGACCTTCCAGCATACAAGTGGTCACAATTATTGTCTTGGATCACCAGAGGCGTGACAAAGCTGATGATATTTTTCATTCGTGTAAAGCATGCTCCATTTACATTTGAGCTCAATCAAAACTGAGGCCCAAGTGAGTGTAGAGGGTTGAGAATGTTGCTAACAAACACCAACATCATTTAGATAGCCTTTTAAATGAGGACATACAGTATTGGCATGGAGTGCAGGCAGCTTTCTCCTTAGAACGATGTAACAGATCAGGTGCTGTTTTGCAAACTCAAAAGTAAAAAAAAAAATATGTGGCACTGGAAAAGATTCATAGAATGACACTGAAGTTAATCCTGAAAGGAAAAGAGTTGTGAGGAGAGTATTTGTATCTCAGCAATGAACACAATCTTAAATGACTTCTGCCAAATCCTGCCCTCAAATACTATCACCTAACACCCACTGAAGTCGTTTGGAATTCAGAGCTGTTGGGAGCTTATGTGAGAGGCAGGTTGAGAGAACAGCTTGAGATCTGCATTATATGGGATGTAGGTGGGGAGAGGAGCTGGAGAAAGGATTGAATTTTCAAAGATAAATTCCCTAATGGCATATGGGGGGAAAACGCCAAAGCCAGGTACTGATTATTTCTCATCTTTTTTTTTTCTGATAATGAGGCACTGAAGAAATGGGGCAATGGGCTGAAAAATTCAAAGCAGACACCAAGAAGTGATATTTGACTAAGAAATCACAAGAATGCAGGGGGAATTACTATCCCAGGCATAATTAGAAGGCATCCCTGGGGGAAGAAGGAAATGAATATAAAAGACATGAACCAGATTTATCATGCATCAATGCAGTGCCAAGTCCTTCCTGGGTTAAGCTACTGCTTACACTGTGCTCTTGCTGGATGTAGTTATCTACTTATCCATTCATTGCCCACCTCACCACTCTGTCACATAAAAGAAATTTGGAATTATAGAGTGTTTTTCCATTCTCTAATTAATCCTCCTAGAATTATAAATTAAGAATCAGGATCCTATGTAATGATAGGTTCCTTTATAACCTCCTCGACAAATGTGTCTTCATAGCTACTCGTAAGAGCCTTGTCATTACTGGTTCAGACTAGTGGTCCATTTAACCCAGAAGTCACTCTCCCACACTGGCAACAGAATCCTTCAGAGGGATGGTTGCCCTCCTGGACCTCCATCTCTTAACTCCCTTGGAAATGCAGCTAATCACTTTCTCGTGAAATGATATTGCCCTAGCTGGGAAGAGACAACATTTGATTACTGCCAAGCATTTGTACCTCATATCTGAGTTATTAGGAGCAATGCTTATTAGTAATGATGATAATGATGGTATCTGTTAAACCCATACTATGTGTCAAGCATTGCTCTAAGCGCTGGGGTAGATACAAGCTAATCAGGTTGGACAGAGTCCCTGTCCCACATGGGGCTGACAGTCTTAAACCCCATTTTACAGATGAGGTAACAAACACAGAGAAGTTAAGTGACTTCCCCAAATCACACCACAGGCGGCAGAACCGGGATTAGAACCCAGGTCCTTCTGACTCCCAGATCCATGCTCTTTCCACCAGGTCATGCTGCTTCTCTACTACGATAAAGAAAATGATCATTTTCACATCTTGAAGATTATCATCTGTGCCCAAATAAGGGGGAAGGAGATTTTAGTTTGTTTGTATTTGGTATTTGTTAAGCACTTACCACATGCTGGGCACTGTTCTAAGCACTGGAGTAGATGCAAGCTAATGAGGTTGGACATAGTCTCTGTCCCACTTGGGGTTCCCAATCTTAATTTCCATTTTACAGTTGAGGTAACTGAGGCATCGAAAAGTTAAGGATCTTGCCCAAGGTCTCACAGCAGACAAGTGGGCAGAGCTAGAATTAGAACTCAGGTTCTTCTGACTCCCAGGCCCGTGCTCTATCAATTAGGCTATGCTGCTGGTTGGAGGTGGTTGGAGGTCACCAACAGTTTTAAACTTGTATATTTGAAATGAGGTGGCCGAGTGGTTAAGGCGACGGATTGCTAATCCACTGTGCTCTGCACGCGTGGGTTCGTATCCCATCCTCGTCGTCTGGTTTTAGAGAAGCAGCGTGGCTCGGCGGAAAGAGCCCGGGCTTGGGAGTCAGAGGTCATGGGTTTGAAACCAGGCTCTGCCACTTAGCTGTGTGACTGTGGGCAAGTCACTTAACTTCTCTCTGCCTCAGTTACCTCATCTGTAAAATGGGGATTAAGACTGTGAACCTCACGTGGGACAAGCCGATTGCCCTGTATCTACCCCAGCGCTTAGAACAGTGCTCTGCACATAGTAAGCGCTTAACAAATACCAACATTATTAAATAACAGGAATTCTAGATTGGAGACTAACAATGCTGAGACCAAATTACTGATGAAATAAAGGAGAAGCATATGGAAAGGTGGGGTATCTAGAAAGATTATGTTAAGGTGAAAAAAAGAGAAAAAAATTGTTGAAATGGTATCCTTTTCCTTCACTAGAATCCAAACTTCTCAAGAGCAGGGGTCTTGTCTATCAACTCTGTCCTATTCTCCCAAGTGCTTTGTTCAGAGTGCTCTGTACACAGTAAGTGCTTAATAAATACCACTATAGACTGAATGCAGTTAATCCCGCAATGGTCACATCCCCTGCAAAGGAAGAAGTATTTGGAAAAAAAAAAGACTATCCAAAATTCAGTTTAATTCAGATATCTCAGTGAGGCTAATGGAAAGAGCATAGGCCTGGGGTTGAGAGGACATGTGTTTCTAATCCTGGTTCTGCCACTTCTCTGCTGTGTTACCTTGGGAAGGTTATTTAACTTCTCTGTGCCTCAGTTTCCTCATCTGTAAAATGGGGATTAAATCCTCTTCCCTCCTACAAAGACTGTGAGGCTCATGTGGGAAAGGGACTGCTTTCAACCAGATTATCTTGTACTTACCCTATTGCTTAGTACAATGTTTGGCACATGGTAAGCACTTAATCGATTCAATAATTATTATTAATGAATGAATTATGTCTTTTGCAAGATCTGGACTGACCAGAAACATTACATCAGATTTCCCGAGTAGTTTTATTAATAAACTAAATAAAAATAAAATAAATAAATTTTGGTATTTGTTAAGCGTTTACTATGTGCAAAGCACTGTTCTAAGCGCTGGGGAAGATACAGGGTAATCAGGTTGTCCCACGTGGGGCTCACAGTCTTAATCTCCATTTTACAGAGGAGGTAACTGAGGCTCAGAGAAGTGAAGTGCCTTGCCCAAAGTCACACGGCTGACAAGTGGTGGAGCCGGAATTAGAACGCGTGACCTCTGACTCCCAAGCCTGGGCTCTTTCCACTGAGCCACGCTGCTTCTCTAACCTACACACTATCTTCAAGTGACAAGATAGCATCACAAGAAAAATGGGGTCCAGGAAGACAGGCAGTCTAACACTGCAAACAGAACCATCGTGGCGAATTCCAGCTAAACCTGAACGAAATGTTGACTGAAGCAACCAATCAGTCATTTGTATTTATTGAGTGCTTACTGTGTGAGGAACACCGTGTAGAGCGCTTGGGAGAGAATAATACTGCAGAGTTGGTAGACATAAAACCCCTGTCCACAAGGAGGTAAAAGTCTATAGGGGAAGACAGACATAAATATAAATATATAAATTAAGGACGTGTATATAAGTGTTGTGGGGCTTAGGATGGAGTGAATAAAGGGAACGGATACAAGCGCAAGAGTGACACAAAGGAATTGGGAGAAGAGGAAATGAGGGGTTTGTCATGGAAGACCTCTTGGAGGTGACGTGTTTTTAATGAGGCTTTGAAGGTGAGGAGAGTGATGGTTGGTCAGATATGAAGGGGGAGGGAGTTCCTGGACAGAAGCAAGTAAAGGGTGGGCAGGGAAATACACAGGATCACGGTACAGTGATTAGGATGGCATTATAGGAGTGAATTTGCAGGCTGGGTTGTAGTGGGAAATCAAAATTTGCAGGTTGGGTTGTGGTAGGAAATCAGAAAGGAAAGGTAGGAGGGAGCAAGGTGATCGAGTGCTTTAAAAGCAATGGTAAAGAATCATTGGTTGACGCAGAGGCAGATGGACACCACTGGAGGCTCTCGAGGAGGGGTAAACATGGACCGAATGATTTTGTAGAAGAATGATCCTGTCAGCAGAGTGAGGTGTGGACTGGAGCTGGAAGAGATGGGAGGCTGAGAAATCAGCAAAGAGGCTGATGCAGTAATCCAGATGGGAAAGGATAAGTGCTTGGATTAACATGGCAGCAGTTTGGGTGGAGAGGAAAAGGTAGGTTTTAGTGATGTTTTGAAGATTGAACCAACAGGATTTGGGGAAAGATTTAATATGTGGGTTGAAAGAGAGAGATGAGATGAATCAGTTGCATTTTCTAAGATCAGCAGTGACCTCCTTCTTGTCAAATCCAATGGCTTCCACTCCATCTAATCCTCTTCCTCAACCTCTCAACACTGGACCATTCCCTTTTCCAGGAATCATTATGTAATCTTCGCTTCACTGACACGGTCCTCTCCTGCTTCTTCTCCTATCTTCCTAGACACTCCTTCTCACTATCTTTTGCAAGGTCCTCCTATGCCTCCTACCCTCTAACTGTGGGAGTCCCTCAAGGCTCAGTTCTGGGTCCCCTTCTTATTCTCCATCTCCATCCCTCCTTTGGAGAAGTCATTTACTCCCATGGTTTCAGCTACTATCTCTGTGCAGATGATTCCCAAATTTACCTCTCCATTCCTGACTTCTCTCCTTCTCTGCAATCTCAAATTTCCTCCTGTCTTCATAGATATCTCTACTTGGATGTCCCACCGATTCCTCGAACTTTACATCTCCAAAATGAACTCATCTTCCCACCAACCCCTGTCCTTTTCCTGTCTACCTAATCACTGTAGACAACGCCACTACCCTGCCTGTTTTGCAAGTCCATAACCTTGGCATTATCCTCGACCCTTCTCTCTCATATATATTCAATCTGTCACCACATCATATCAGTTCTAACTTCACAACATCGCTAAAATCTTCCCTTTCCTCTCCATCCATTCATCCGTTCATCCATTCATTCAATCGTATTTATTAAGCGTTCACTGTGTAAAGAGCACTGTACTAAGCACTTGGAAAAGTACAGTACAAAAATAAACAGTGACAATCCCTGCCCACAACAAATTCACCGTCTAGAGGGGTCACAGTCCAAGCTATTATTACACTAATCCAAGCGCTTAGTTCAGCTCACCTTGACTACTGCATCAGCCTCCTCACTGGCCTCCCTACCTCATGTCTCTCCCCACTCCAGGCCTTATTTAATTCTGCTGCCCAGATCATTTTTCTTAAAAAAAAGATCAGTCCACATCTCCCTACTCCTCAAGAGCCTCATGTGGTTGTCCATCCATATCCACATCAAGCAGAAAGTCCTTACAATCGACTTTAAAGCACTCAATCAGTTCTCTCCATCCTCTTACCTCGTCAATTTTCTACTACAACCCTGCCCTCACGCTTTGCTCCTCCAATGTCAACCTACTCATTGTACCTCAACAAACCTATCTCACCACTGACCCCTTGTCCACAGCCCTTCTCTGGCCTGGAACCCCCTCCCTCCCCTTCATATCCGACAAACCACCACTCTCTCCACCTTGGAAGCCTTATTTAAATCACATCTTCTCCAAGAGGCCTTCTGAGACAAAGCCTTCATTTCCCTTGCTTTCTCTCCCTTCTGTGTCACCTATGCACTTGGATCTGTACTTTTTAAGCACTTGATATTCACCGGACCCTCAGCTCCACAGCACCTATGTACATATCTGGAATTTATTTTAATGTCTGTCTCCCACTCTGTACTGCAATCTCCTTGTGATCAGGGAGCATGTCTACCATCTCTGTTTCATTGAACTCTCCTAAGAACTTAGTATAGTGTTCTTCACACAGAAAGTGCTTAATACATATCACTGATAGACCAATTGATTGATCAGGGAGTACACAATCTGAAAATCTGGGAGACCTGGAACGATCACACAATCTTCAGCAGCTTCAATAATAATGTTGGTGTTTGTTAAGCGCTTACTATGTGCAGAGCACTGTTCTAAGCGCCGGGGTAGACACAGGGGAATCGGGTTGTCCCACGTGGGGCTCACAGTCTTCATCCCCATTTTACAGATGAGGGAACTGGGGCACAGAGAAATTAAGTGACTTGTCCACAGTCACACAGCTGACAAGTGGCAGAGCTGGGATTTGAACTCATGACCTCTGACTCCAAAGCCCGTGCTCTTTCCACTGAGCCAGGCTGCTTCTCTACAACATTACCTACAGGTCACCCTCAAGCAGTATGGCCTAATGGAAAAAGCCCAGGTCTGGGAGTCAGGGGACCTGGATTCTAATTCTGGCTCAGCCATTTGCCTGCTTTGTGAACCTTAGGTAAGTCACTTCCTCTAGCTCATTATAGACAGCAGAGTGCAGTAAATCCCATTATTACTATTACCACTACTTGCTATGACAATCTTTTTGGTGGCATCATCTAATATTTCTATGAATTCACTCTCAAATCTGCTGGGAACACCTCACTTGTTCACTGGGAACTGACTCTACCTTCCATCATGAGCAGCTAGGCCTTTAAACAGTTCATTATAACAACTCTCATTCATTATAACAACTCTCACTTGGCTTCACCCAGTCACATTTTTCTACAACTCTTTTATGACAGTTACCTTAATGTATTTTCCTACATCTACCTTCTAGAACTAGAAAACTTAAGGGATGCTATTATCAGGTCAGATCGATTGCTCATCCAGACCTGTTGTCCCTAAAACAGTAAAATACTAAAAGGAACAGTGTGATCATTGCTCTTCTTGACATCCATTCTAAATGGATGGCTAAAGGGTCTAAAAGGCTATATCATTTCAGTGCAAAAAACTTTTCTTCTGCATTGCCTTTTCCTCTAGAATTCCCTTGTCCACAGATGTTCCCGAATCCTTCTTACATCTACTAAAGAAGCAGCGTGGCTCAGTGGAAAGAGCACGGGCTATGGAGTCAGAGGTCATGGGTTCTAGTCCCGGCTCAGCCACGTATCAGCTGTGTGACTTTGGGCAAGTCACTTAACTTCTCGGTGCCTCAGTTACCTCATCTGTAAAATGGGGATGAAGACTGTGAGCCCCACGTGGGACAACCTGATTCCCCTGTATCTACCCCAGCGCTTAGGACAGTGCTCTGCACATAGGAAGCGCTTAACAAACACCAACATTATTATTGAAGCTGCTGAAGATTGTGTGATCGTTCCACATTATTATTATTATTATCTACTGATATTTTTGACCTGAACGTATTGCCATGGTAAAAAAATTTACGACGTTCATCACTCACACTTTGAAAAAGTGTTTCTCTTCATTTATTGTTGACCTAGGGTCTTTGCATTTCAGTGGATGCTCCCTCATTTTGGTGCTGTGGGATGTGTGATCAACAGTTCCGTGTTCACCCTGTCCACACCCCTCATGGTTTGGGCAGCGGTAATCATGGTCCAATTCAGCCTTAACCATTTAGCTGAAAGAGTCCTACTCATACCGAACCAGCTCCAGCCCTCTTGCTATTTTGGTAGCCCTTTACTACAACTTCTCTAGGCCTATTATGTCCTTCTGCAGATTTGGCAACCAGAACAGTATGCAGTAATCCATCATTTCTGACAGTGACTCCAGGAGGTTTAGAGAAACAGTGCAGTGATTGTCCTCTTCTACATGCAACTGCTAGTTTAAGGATGCCTCTCTAAAACCCCAAAGCTTTTTTCTCCCCAAAAGTTCATTACAGAACTCTCACACTTAAATGTATACAGCCCTTCTTGGATCCTCTGATAATATTTGGCTGCACAACTTCTTGTGACATCACACTCCTTAAGTTTCTTTCCGCAGGGTAGAAACATGTTTCCTGTCTTTTGTTTTGAACTTACCACTTTCATGCTTCAGTGGGTAACTTCTAGTTCAGTTGTTGAGGGATTTGGTGAAGAGCTGTTCTATGTTCACCCTGTCCACACCCTTTGGTCTGTCTTAAAGTACTTGACAAATGTAAAATACTCTACACGTGTTTAATTGTAGGCATGCATTCAGAAAGGGAAAGCATCCAGAAAACTCACTGACCATAAAAAAATGTCTTCTAGTTTCCATGAAGTCATTTTTTTCCCTAGAACACTTGCCGTTGGTTGATGTGATCTGTGATTGAGTTAGCACTTGGTTAGCTTTTCTAGCATCTATACCTCATCACAGTAACCGTAGTGACAGGTTCCAATTGGACAGACGTTACTTGAAAATAAAGTGACTGAAGGCAAGAGTATTGCCATCTATATTTCAAGGAAAATGGGAATTCATTGCCCTCACACTCCTCAAAGAAAAGCTGTCTTGACTGGGATGAGGCAGCTTTTTTCTTCTAAGGGTTTGAGGACAATGAAGAGTGAGTTTTGGAAACGGCATAAATCCCAGGTGATTTCTTGCTTTCCATCCAGTGCCAACCCTTATGTAAAAAGCATCCAGGTGGACCCAGGCAGTTAAGACTGCAAACGAATTCTGCAATTGTTGCCATTTACTGAGCAAAATGGAATTGCACAAAAATCATCACTGTCCAGTCTTTCCTGAGATGAAAACTAACACCTGCAGATTTTATGAAACAAATAACTTAGTCAAAGAATAAACTTTTTTACAAAATAACCTACTCTGCTATATCTGCCATGGGCTTTGCTCTGATTGAAATATTTCCTGACCATGGTAGGGCCCTCTCTTACAGATATTTTACTCCATCATTCCCAAGAATGCATATTTTTTTTAATATTAACATTTGCTAATGGTTTTAAACAGTTTCCATTAGTTTTTACTTCCAAGTGATTTATGTAATTAATAGGTCATTGTTTGGCTTTACCTGCTAGGGACATTTCATCAGATGCTATTGTAAGAATTTTTTTTTAATTTGCTCATACTCTGGGGCACTTTTTAAGGGAAAAAATCTCTATGGAAGGCCAAAATTTTGACTAAAATCTTAGTAAAATTGCTTGCAGTAATAACGATAATAATGATAATAGTAATTGTATTTCTTAAGCACTTACTATGTTCCAGGCACTGTACTAAGCACTGGGGTAGAGACAAGATCATCAGGATGGACAGAATCACTGTCCCAAATGAGGCTCACTATCCTAATCCCCATTTTACAGATGAGGTAACTGCGGCACAGAGAAGTGCAGTGATCTGCCCAAGGTCACACAGCAGACAAGTGGCACAGCCTGAATTAGAACCCAGGTTCTTCTGACTCCCAGGCTCATGCTCATCTACTAGGCTATGCTGCTTCTCTAGTACAAATACAAGCTAATATTATACAATCATTTGTCACATATATATCAGGATGAATCTATAACATTTATAATCATATTTATATGATTATCTGAGGCTTTGAATAAGATCTCAACCCCTTCAAATTGCCAGGCCACAGCTATCCCCATCTTCACATCCTTTCTGATTTCTAGCAGATTACTGTAGAAAGTCTTTCCTGATTAATGTCTCCTTCCTGCTCAAGTTATAGCTCTCCAGTCACTTCAACACTTCTGCATCCTATAGGATGTCAACGGTGGGACTGGCACACACGGAGGACTGTGAGGAGGTGAGCGGCAGAGGAGCGGAGTGTATGGGGTGGGCAGTAGAAAGAGAGAAGGAAAGTGAGGTAGGAGGGGACAAGGGGATGGAAAGCTTTGAAGCCAAGAGTGGGGAGTTTCTGTTTTGTGCAAAGGTTGATAGGCAACCACTGGAGGTTTTTGAGGAGGGGAGTGACATGCCCAGAGCATTTCTGTAGGAAGATGATCCGGGCAGCGGAATGAAGAAGAGAGAAGATGATCCGGGCAGCGGAATGAAGAAGCGACTAAAGCAGGGAGAGACAGGAGGAAGGGAGATCAGAGAGGAGGCTGACACAGTAATTCATTCGGGATATTATGAGAGCTTGTACCAGCACGGTAGCAGTTTGGATGGAGAGGAAAGGGCAGATCTTGGCGATATTGTGAAGGTGAGACCGGCAGGTGTTGGTGATAGATTGGATGTGTGGGGTGAATGAGAGAGTAGAATCAAGATGACACCAAGGTTGCGAGCCTGTGAGATGGGAAGGATGGCAGTGCCGTCCACAGTGACAGGGAAGTCAGGGAGAGGACAGGGTTTGGGAGGGAAGATAAGGAGCTCAGTTTTAGACATGTAGAGTTTTAGGTGGCAGACAGACATCCAGGTGGAGACGTCCTGGAGGCAGGAGGAGAGACGAGTCTGGAGGGAGGAGGAGAGAACCGGAGAGGAGATGTAGATTTGGGTGCCATCTGCGTAGAGATGATCGTTGAAGCTGTGGGAGTGAATGAGTGAGTGAGTATAGACAGAGAACAGTAGAGGACCAAGAACTGACCCTTGAGGAACCTCCCTCCTGTAGCTGAGACTGGCAGTACTGGAAACTCTCCAGATGTGATGGTGAGAGGGGCTTCCTCGGTTACCTCATCTGTAAAATGGGGATGGAAACTGTGAGCCCCAAGTGGGGTAGGGACTGTGTCCACCCTGATTGCCTTGTATCTATTCCAATGCTTAGAACAGTGCTTGAGACATACTAAACACTTAACACATACCATATTATTATGCACTCAGTTGACACTATTAATTATCCTGACATTTAATACAAAATTTCGATCATTTTATTACGCCTCTATTTTTGTTGGGTTTCAGTACCCAAATACCCGTACCAAATGATGAGCCAGGTTAACTTGGTTTAAAATTGTAAAGAATTTGAGCAACTAGGAGTCAAAAACTGTGAATTAAAATCTCTTCACTACACTTCACTCATTATCAATTAAGCAGTTAATCAATTATTCATATTCACTGAGTGCTTACTGTATAGAAAGTGTTATATTAAGTATCTGAGAGATTAAAATATAACACAGTAGGTATACATTTTCCTGCCCACAATGAGCTTACAGTCTAGGGTGGTGATAGACATTAATATAAATTATTATAAATCACAAATTATTATAATTATAGAATATAATGTAATATATAATCTTGTATATTATATTATATATTATTTATATATTAACATATTATACATTATTACATATTGTATGATAATTATATAATACATAATTATAATTGTTACTGATTTGTACATTCCAAGTGCTTAGTACAGTGCTCTGCACATAGTAAGCACTCAATAAATACTATTGAATGAATGAATGAATGAATTAATTAAATTACAAGTATGTACATAATCAATCAAGAGTATTTACTGAGTGCTTACTATGTGCAGCGTGCTGTACTAAGCTCTTGGGAGAGGACAATACAACAGAGTTAATAGATACATTCCCTACCCATAATGAGCTTAGAGTCTAGAGAACGTAAGTGTTTTGGAGCCGAGGGAGGGGTAAATAAAGGGTGTAAATACTAGTGCAAGGGTGATGCAGAAGGGAGTGGAGGAAGAGGAAGTGAGGTGCTCAATCAGGGAAGCCTTCTAGGAGGAGACGTGCTTTGAATAAGCCTTTGAAGGTAGGGAGAGTCAACATCTGTTGGTTACGAAGCGGAAGTTTCAGGCCAGAGGCAAGATGTGAGGGAGGGGTCGGTGGTGAGATAGACAGGATCAAGGTACAGTGAGCAGATTGATGTTAGAGGAGCAAAGTGTGCGGGCTGGGTTGTAGTAGGAAATCAGGGAGGTGATTGAGTGCTCTAAAGCCTATGGTAAGGAGTTTCTGTTTGACTTGGAGATAGATGGAAAACCACTGGAGGTCACTGAGGAGTGGGGAACATGGACAGAACGGTTTAGTAGAGAAATGATCCAGTCAGCAGAGTGAAATAAGGACTGAAGTGAGGAGAGTCAGGAAGAATGGAGGTCAGCAATAGTCAACGAGATAGGACACGTGCTTGGATCAATGCAGTAGTGGTTTGGAGGAAGAGAATCGGGTGGATTTTAGTAATATTATGCAGGTGGAATTGAAAGGATTTGGTGACAGTTCAATGTATGGGTTGAATGAAAGAGATGAATTGAGGATAATGCCAAAGTTTTGGGTTTGTGAGACAGGAAGGATGATGGCGCTGTTTACGGCGATGGGAGAGTCAGGGGGAGGGCAGGATTTGGGTGGGAATATCAAGTGTTCTATTTTGGGCATGTTAACTTTGAGGTGTTGGTGGGACACCCAAGTAGAGAAGGCCTGAAAGCAGGAGGAAATATTAGACTGTAGAGAAAGAGAGAGATCAGGGCTGGGGTTGTAGATTTGGGAATCAGAATCATCTGCATAGAGATGGTAATAATAATGGTGGTATTTGTTAAGCATTTACTATGTGCAAAGCACTGTTCTAAGCGCTGGGGGGATACAAGGTGGTCAGGTTGTCCCACATGGGGCTCACATTTTAATCCCCATTTTACAGATGAGGTAACTGAGGCACAGAGAAGTTAAGTGACTTGCCCAAAGTCACACAGCTGGCAAGCGGCAGAGCCGGGATTAGAACCCATGACCTCTGACTCCCCAACCCGGGCTCTTTCCACTGAGCCACGCTGCTTCTCTTGGTAGTTAAAGCCAAGGGAGCAAATGAGTTCTCCAAGGGAGTGGGTGAAGATGGAAAACAGAGAAGAACCCAGAACTGACAGTGGAGGTGACAGAGGGCTATGGGATAGTGGAGTGAGATTGGTGAAGGGATAGGGGAGCGAATGAGTTGAATTCAGTAGAAAGGGTCCTGTTGAGGACATTTATTTGGCCACCAAGAGAAGGTAGTTTGGGTACAGAGACTAAACGGGGCACGATGACTTGATAAAATTGGATGAGGTCAAAAGATTGGAGGTCTCTGAAGGGGAACAGGACAGATTTGTGGGGAGGGGGTGTGTAGGAGAGAAGTCAGGTGTGGAGGTTATGGTCAGATAAAAGGATTTCAGAGCTGGTGAGGGAATAATAATAATGTTGGTATTTGTTATGCGCTTACTATGTGCCGAGCACTGTTCTAAGCGCTGGGGTAGACACAAGGGAATCAGGTTGTCCCACGTGGGGCTCACAGTCTTAATCCCCATTTTGCAGATGAGGTAACGTGGCTCACTGGAAAGAGCACGGGCTTTGGAGTCAGAGGTCATGGGTTCGAACCCCGGCTCTGCCACTTGCCACCTGTGTGACTTTGGGCAAGTCACTTAACTTCTCGGTGCCTCAGTTCCCTCATCTGTAAAATGGGGATTAAGACTGTGAGCCCCACGTGGGACAACCTGATTCCCCTGTGTCTACCACAGCGCTTAGAACAGTGCTCGGCACATAGTAAGCGCTTAACAAATACCAACATTATTAAGTGACTTGCCCAGAGACACACAGCTGACAAGTGGCGGGAAGATATTGTACAGTGAGGGAAGATGTTGAGAAGCAGCATGGCTCAGTGGAAAGAGCCTGGGCTTCGGAGTCAGAGGCCATGGGTTCGAATCCCGGCTCTGCCGCTTGTCAGCTGTGTGACTGTGGGCAAGTCACTTCACTTCTCTGTGCCTCAGTTACCTCATCTGTAAAATGGGGATTAACTGTGAGCCTCTCGTGGGACAACCTGATTACCCTGTATCTACCCCAGCAATTAGAACAGTGCTCTGCACATAGTAAGCGCTTAACAAATACCAACATTATTATTATTACAGTGACTAGAGAGGATGAGATTGAATCCAAGTTGGTGAGTGGGTGAGGTGGAATGGAGCAGGAAGTCAGTGGATTTGAGAAGTGATAGAAAGAGGAGAGCGGATGCTGTAGTTACCAAACTACAACATAACCAAGGGAACCACAGTAGGAAATTAAAACGATCCTAGAGAAACTAAGGAGACAGGGGGTCTGAGACAGAGCTACTGTCAGAAATAGAATAGGAAAATTTTAAGCAGATTTACCACAATGGCAATCACCGGTTTACTCTGTATTTAATCTGAAAGCAGTGTGGCCTAGAGGAAAGAGCACAAGCCTAGGAGTCAGAGGACCTGGGTTCTAATCTGCATCCACCACTTGCATACTTTGTAACATTGGGCAAGTCACTTAAATTCTCTGGGTCTCAGTTTTCTCAGTTGTAAAATGGAAATTAAATCTTACTCCCGCCTACCTAGACTGTGAGCCCCAAGCTAGACAAGTGGCATGAGAAGTGGCATGGCTTAGTGGAAAGAGCTTGGGCTGGGGAGTCAGAGGTGTTGGGTTCTAGTCCCACCTCCGACACTCGTCAGCTTTGTGACGTTGGGCAAGTCACTTGACTTCTCTGTGCCTTAGTTACCTCATCTGGAAAATGGGGATTTAAGACTTTGAGCCCCACATGGGACAACCTGATTACTGTGTATCTACCCCAGCGCTTAGAACAGTGCTTGGCACATAGTGAGCACTTAAATACCATCATTATCTCATTATTATCATTATCATTAGACAGGGATTGTGTCTAACCTGATAACCTTGTATTTACCCCACTGCTTAAAAGTGCTTAGCATACAGTAAGCACTTAATAAATGCCAGAATAATAATAAATAATAGTTATACCTTCTCTCCAATTTGGGAAAGTACAACCTAACTTCCAGTGGACCTAAAGTCAATACCAATGGGGACCTCTCAATTAAGATAAAGAAGAATGAGAAGGAAAGATGGGGTTCCTTAAAGGGCACCCCAGAGACTTGACTTCCCCTTTGAGGACGTGACCTAAGACTGTCTCAAAGAGGGACTATGGGTCTGGTTGGTTCTGGAGTAAGGAGCGTCTTGCTTTCAAAAACATCCCCAAGCCCATACCACAGAGCATAAGAGTGCAGCCGCACTTTGAATTTTGGGAAATTACTTGTAAAATCCTAAATATTCCATCTCAGGATCACATCTGGAGAGTTTCTAGTACTTTTCCAGTCTTGACTATGGGAGGGAGATCAAGCAGAAGCACACCCGTTCCGAGCTTGGGCAGTGGCTAGCGACTGGAAGGTCATCTGCTACAAAGCAAAACTCACCTGTGTTGGACAGCAATGACATGGGAGAGAGTCGAGGGTGGAGACTCAGGTTTACTGCATGAAAAGAAGTAATGATAAGGCACTTTATTTTTACTAAGAAAACTCTACGATTACACTATCAGAATGATTGCAGATGGAGGTGGGGCATTCTGGGAGAGATGTGTCCATGGAGTTGCTATGGGTCAGAAACAACAGCCTAAGACAAGATCAGGTCACTGGTCAGATAGTCAAATGTATTTACTGAGTGCTTACTGTGTGCAGACCACTGTAGTACGTGCTTGGGAGAGTACTATATAACAATAAAACAGACACATTCCCTGTCCACCATGAGCTTACAGGCTAGAGGGACAGACAGGCATTTATATAAATAAATAAATTACAGATATGGACATCAGTGCTGTGGGACTGGGAGGGGGTCTGGAAAAAGGGAGCAAATCAGGCTGACACAGCATGGAGTTGAAGAAAAGGAAAAGAGGGCCTAATCAGGGAAGACATCTTGGAGGTGATGTGCCTTCAGTAAGGTTTTGAGATGGGGGAGAGTAATTGTCTGGCAGATAAGAGGAAGAAGGGCATTCCAGGCCAAAGGCAGGAGATGGGCGAGAAATTGATGGCGAGATAGATGAGACTGAGATAAAGTGAGAAGGTTAGCATTAAAAGAGCAAAATGTGTGTGCTGAGTTGGTAGAGTAGTAGCAAGGTGAGGTAGGAGGGGGCAAAGTGATTGAATGCTTTAAAGTCAATGGCGAGGAGTTCTGCTTAATTTAGAGGTGGGTGGGCAACCACTGGAGGTTCTTGAGGAATGGGGAAAAATGGTGGCCTGAACATTTTTGAAGAAAAGTGATCTGAGCAGCAGAGTGAAGTATGGACTGGAGTGGGGAGAGACAGGAGGCTGGAAGATCAGCAAGGAGGCTGATACAGTAATCAAGGCGGGAGAAGACAAGTGATTGGATTAATGTGGTAGTTAATAAATCATAAACCTCAAGGCCTGCTCAGTCCGACCTTATTATAACTGATCGGTCACGCTTGTGAGCCAGGGCATGAATGGGTTTTCTGAAGGATTACTGTCCTTATAAACTGTGACCCTCTTATTTGGCAAAGTCTTTTGGATAAGCTGTGGCAGTCTTTCAGATAAGTTGTGGAAATATCTCACTGTCACATCTATTGTCTAAATAGTTTAAACTATGTTAGTAGCTGGCCAGCAGTAAGGAGGCTGAGCAGGGGGAGAGATAGGGTAGAAAATTCCGCAAGCTCAGTCTGCACCCTTTCCGGAGCAGCATCTCCGTCCCTTTCCCGACCCTCCATACCCACCAAGAGCCTCTCTCCACTTCCTCTATCATCCCTCCACCATCAAAACCCTCCCCAGAGCCCCGACCCTCCTCTCTGTCCACCTCCACTGATCCGACCCCTCTCAGAGCCACCCTCCACCTGCTCTCTATCCTTCCTCTGTGACTATGGCACAAAACAGTCTTCCTGAAGCCCTTTTGGGCTTATCTAACACAGTCACAGTGTGTTATGTGTAAATAGTAAGCATATAACAGGTATTATTATTATTATTATTACTGCAGCTCCCTCGTATTAATGGGATCCTGTAGGAACACTGAATATGATAAAGGACAGATTGGGGATGAAAGTGCATGTCTGTGAGCATTTGCATTTTCACTGACAGAGGAAAGTCAGTCCTCACTGTTACTGTGTCTGTGATGCCTGTAGTTCTCCTGTGGTTTTTCTATTAGTAATAATAATGATAATTGTTGCATTTGTTAAATGCCTACTATGTCCCAGGAACTGTATTAAGTGCTGGTGTGAATTCAAGTAAATCAGGTTGGACACAGTCCCTGTGCCACATGGATGTAACAATCTTAATCCCCATTTTACAGATGAGGTTACTGAGGCACAGAGAAGTGATTTTCCCAAGGTCACACAGCAGACAAGGTGGTGGAGCTGGGATTAGAACCCAGGTCCTTCTGACTCCTAGGCCTATGCTTTCTAACAATTAGGCCAAACTGCTTTAGTCGTCAACTAAACCTTTCTATAACTTCATCTTTTGACAATACCCTTGAATTTACAGGAATTTAAATTCCAGGGCTGGGACTGTCACTAGTTGGGGAGGGGCTGTCACTAGTTGGGGACCACTTCCTTTCAGCTACCTGCCTTTGGATTGGCTGATGGAGGAATGGCGGGCTTCGAGGACTCGATGCCACCTCCGTCTCTCACCAACAAGGGTACTGACCATCAGAGGAAGAACCACTGGCCCCAGGAAGTGAAGGTTTGGGAACCTCTCTTGTTGGAGAAAGTAGAAAGAGCTTAAACAAAATCCCATTACTACTACCTAGATTTTTTTTCTTTTTTCCTTTGGTAGTTATGCTATGATGGCCATAAATAACAATATAAGGTAGGAGAGATTCGGGTTCCTAGATCATCTTGCAAGACTCAGATTCGCCTTCAAATACAAAGGGGCTTTGTAGAAAAGAGAAGGAAAACGCTCAGAGCAGGAAAACTCCCATGTCCTGAAGGAACAAACCAGTCGGTCGGGTTCTGTGCCAGGTTTTTCTCTGGAGGCCCCGGGAACCAGGCCTCTCCAGCCTGCAGGTGGAAGTGTATGGCTAAAGATGTGACCCATCACTCAGAAGCCGCTACAAACATTCCATTAATCAGCTCTCGCTGGCAGGTGGTCGGGGCACTGAAACAGTCTGGAAGGGAAACACTGCCTTGACAGCAAGAGAACTGTCCGCCAAAGTTTGGAAGAGTCTTGTCGTGGAAAAGCTGACACTTTGCCTGAACAACAAATTCCAGGCACATGTGGCAATTTGGTTTCATTTTACGAGACTGTGCAAGAAAAATGTTCTGAGGCTGTCGAGTCTGGGTCATCTGCCTTCTGTGGGATCTCCACGGTCGAGGACAGGAAGATGAGTGAGAGACTCGGCCTCTCTGTTACAGGGGCACCATGCACGCTACACCTAGATGTCCGCACCCCAAAATGCTACACTACTTTAGGGTTACGGGTGATCAGTGCTGACCTCTTACCCCCATCCTGCCTCTGGTCTGGAATGCCCTCCCTCTTGATATCCGACAGACAATTTTAACCTTCTCACGGTATCTTGAACTCATCTATCTTGCCACCGACCCCTCGACCACATCCTCCCTCTGGCCTGGAACGCCCTCCCTCCTCAAATCCGACAGTTAATTACTCTCCCCCTCTTCAAAGCCTTATTGAAGGCACATCTCCTTCAAAAGGCCTTCCCTGACGAAGTCTTTCCTTCCTCGTCTCCCTTCTGCATCACTCTCACTTGCTCCCTTTATTAATTCCGCCCCTCAGCCCCATAGCATTTATGTACATGCATTTAATTTATTTATCTATATGAATGTTTGTCTCCCCCTCTAGAATATAAGCTCATCATGTGTTATACTGTACTCTCCCAAGAGCTTAGTAGAGTGCTCCTCACAGAGTGAGTGCTCAATAAATATGACTGCCTAATTGCCCTTGGCCATTTATACCTTAGAGAGAGGTTTAAGTGCCCAGGAATGAAGTTGCCCTTTGTCTCCGGTTCCAGGAATCTCCACATGTGAAGCTGAGAATTTGGAGGCCTGACTGACTTCTTTGAAGAAATACAGTCTCTCTCACCAGCTCCAACAGCCCCTCCCAAGCTCAAGACAGGGAGGTGTCCTCAGTGCAAGGAAGGGATGAGTCAAGGGAAAGAGAAAGCAAGTAAAACTCTGCCTTAGAAAGATATTGGAAAAATCCAGGCTGGATTGGGCTGAGGAACCTCTGATTCTGAAGAAGCTGGAGAATTAGGCATCCCATCCTCATCACCTGATAGTGGGAAAAACCAGATTCATTCACTCAATCACATTTATTGAGCACTTACTGTGTGTAGAGCACTGTACCAAGTGCTTGGGAGAGTACAATACAACAACAGACATGATTCCTGCCCACAACGAGCATACAGTCTAGAGAGAAGGGGAGACAGACATCAGTACAAATAAGTAAATTACAGAAATGTACATGAGTGCCATGGGGAAGAGCAAGGGGAGAAAGTCAGGGTGATGCAGAAGGGAGTGGGAGATGAGGAAAGGTGGGGCTTAATCTGAGAAGGCCTCTTGGAGGAAATGTGCCTTAAATAAGGAACCCCGCCTCTAGATTTCCTCAGCAGGACAAAGTAAGGTGGTGTGGAAATATGCTATTGCGTAGTATTACTCCTTTTTAGTCCTTTCTCTGTTTTTTTTGTTTGTTTGTTTCCCCACTCAGCCAGCTGTTGATTTTAAGCTCACTAAATTTTACCATGTTTTATGCTGTCTCCTGAGTGCTGGATTTCGAAAAAGGCAATTGTCCTCCTCACTCACGAACAATCTGGCTTCCCTAGCAAAAAGAATCATGAGATAGTTCTTGAAATCGCTTTTCCCTTTCGCTTGGGATTTCCTTCAGTTTAGTCACTCTCACCCTATCTCTTGTGCTATGACTGAGCCGATCTCAGGTGAACTCAAGTCAGAGAATGAGGCAGAAGGTTATTTGTGAGAGTTAAAACACTAAGGTTTCTTTTTCTGCTTCCTGAATTAACTGATGCTCGGATAAGACTCATATTTCCAAAGGGGTTAGATTCTTTTAAGATCATCACACATAATAATTAATGTCCCCCAATGGGTTTCATGAATTTACACTCAAGCTCAAATTCATTAGAGGGTTCTTTGAGTCTCTGGAAATAATCATGTGAAATGTCCACTGCTTAAGCTGGTGAAAATGACCTAGAGATATTTTCATTTCATTTAAATATTAACTTGCAAGACAAATTCTATTTAAAATGAGTGTTTCAGAGCTTAGTTGCAACATTAAATTTCAGTTACAATTACTGCATTTTTTTCTTGTATAACTAGAATGAAATAATTGAAAAATACACTTTTTAATGAACTATGATGCTAAAAATCTTTCTGAAAACAAGCAAATTCTTTTGAGAGCAAAACCACTTAGTTTTTTGGTGTTTTTTTTTTTAAAAAGGAGCCTGGTTGGGATATATTCTCAAATCTAGTAACGATGTTTGTCTCCTCCATTAGAGCATAAGCTCTTTGTGAGCAGGAGCTGTGTTACTTCATTGTGTGCTTTCCAAGTGACTAATTCAGTACTCCAAACCAAGGACTTGGCCTAGCGGAAAGAGCAAGGGCTGGAAGTCAGAGAACTTGGTTGCTAATCACAGCTCTGGCACTTGCTTGCTGTATGACCTTGGGCAAGTCACTTAACTTCTCTGTCCTCCATTTCCTCATCTGTAAAATGGGTATTACTAGTCTTTCTACTTAAACTGTAAGCCCTATGGGAGACAAGGATTGTATCCAACATGATTATCTTCTATCTACTCCACACTTAATATAGTGCTTGGCACATGGTAAGCATTGAATGAGTACCTCAATTATTATTATAAGTGGACATTTGATACTACTACTTGACATTTCCCTTAGCAGCTGGGAATGTTTTCATACTTTGAGTTCCTCTCTTAGACGGTGAGCCTGTTGAGGGCAGGGATTGTCGATATTTGTTGTTGAACTGTTCTTTCCAAGTATTTAGTACAGTGCTCTGCAATAATAATAATAATGTTGGTATTTGTTAAGCGCTTACTATGTGCCGAGCACTGTTCTAAGTGCTGGGATAGACATAGGGGAATCAGGCTGTCCCACGTGGGGCTCACAGTCTTAATCCCCATTTTACAGATGAGGGAACTGAGGCACAGAGAAGTTAAGTGACTTGCCCACAGTCACACAGCCGACAAGTGGCAGAGCTGGGATTCGAACTCATGAGCCCTGACTCCAAAGCCCGTGCTCTTTCCACTGAGCCACGCTGCTTCTCAGTAAATACAATTGAATGAATGGTGTATTAAAAAAGACAGTTCCAACAAGTAAAGCATTCTTTTTGCAGCTGGGAAGAACTCCCAAGCTGATGCTTTTTGATAATAGTGTTCTGTGACCTTGGGCAAGTCACTCAACTTCTCAGTGCCTCAGTTCCCTCATCTGCAAAATGAGGATTCAATACCTGTTCTCCCTCCTGTTCAGACTGTGAACCTCATGTGGGAACCGATTGCTTTGTATGGGCCTCAATATTCAGTGCAGTACTTGGGATTTACTGAGCACTTAACAAATATTTCAGTTATTATCAATTAAAATAATAATATTGATGATTACAATAAGAACCCCTGCTCCTGGCAATAGACCATTTTCAAATTTGTGTAAATATAGGTCCTTGACCACTGGACTTTTAAAGTTAGACATTTCTGTGGATTTTTAAAGCTAGATACTGCTGATTCCTCTAGAATCAGTCACTTCATCAGTAGCATTGACTGAACGCCTACTCTGACCAAAGCCCCGTAATGAACACTTGACTCCTCCTCTGCCTCCCACTCCCTAACTGTGGGGGTCCCTCAAGGTTCAGTTCTAGGCCCCCTCCTATTCACCATCTACACCCACTCCCTTGGAGAACTCATTCTCTCCCATGGCTTCAACTACGACCTCTATGGAGATGACACCCAAATCTACCTCTTCAGTCCTGATCTCTCTCCCTCTCTGCAGTCTCGCCTTTCCTGCTGCCTTCAAGACATCTCTAATTGGATGTCCTCCCGTCACCTCAGGCTTAACATGTCCAAAATAGAACTCTTAATCTTCCCTTCCAAATGTTGTCCTCCCCCTGATTTTCCCATCACTGTAGATAGCAGCACACCATCCTTCCTGTCTCACAAGCCCATAACCTTGGCATTATCCTCGATTCCTCTCTCTCATTCACACATATTCAATCCATCACTAAATCCTGATGGTCCCACCTTACAACATCGCTAAAATCTGCCCTTTCCTCTTCATCCAAACTGCTACCATGTAAATCCAATCACTTATCCTATACCACCTTGATTACCGTGTCAGCCTTCTTGCTGACTTCCCAGCCTATTGTCTCTCCCCACTTCAGTCCATACTTCACTCAGCTGCCCAGATCATTTTTCTACAAAAACGTTCAGGACATGTTTACTCCCTCCTCAAGAAACTCCAGTGGTTGCTCATCCACTTCTTTATCAAACAAAAACCACTCACCATTGGCTTTAAGGAAGTCAATCATCTTGTCCCCTCCTATCTCACCTCACTAGTCTCCTACAACACAGCCCACAGACTTCGCTCCTCTAATGCTAACCTTCTCACTGTTTCTTGATCTCATCTAACTTGCCACTGACCCCTCATCTACATCCTCCCTTTGACCTGGAAAGCCCTCCCTCCTCAAATCCAACAGATAACTACTCTCCTCCTCTTCAAAGCCTTATTGAGGACACATCTCCTTCAAGAGGCCTTCATGACTAAGCCCCCCTTTCCTCTTCCTCTCCCTTCTCTGTCGCCCTGATTTGCTCTCATTATTCATCCCTGCCCCCCAAACCCCACAGCACTTACGTACGTATCTGTAATTTATTTATTTATATTAATGTCTCTCTCCCATTCTCCACTGTAAACTCACTGTGGGCAGGGAATGTATCTATTCATTGTTTATACTATACTCTCCCAAATCCTTAGTCCGGTGCTCTGCACACAGTAAGCATTCAATAAATATGACTGAATGAACAAATTTGGAATAATACAGTACTTAGACTGTGAGCCCATATGGGACAGGGACTGTGTCCAACCTGATTAATTTGTATCTACCCCAGCACTTATTAAAGTACGTACCACATAGTAAGCGCTTAACAAATGCCATAATAATATAAACCAATCATAACAGGCAAAGTCTTGATCCATTGTAGGATTTTCCATGGAGATAGGGCAATCCTGTGTCTTATTTTACTGATGAGGAAAGGTTAAGTGATTTGCCCAAGGCTAGAGAGGAGGTGCCCCTTTTTATGGTATTTGTTAAGAGCTTACTATTTGACAGACCGTTCTAAGCCCTGGGATGGATAAACTAATCAGACAGAATATAGTCCATGTCCCACATGGGGCTCACAGACTTAATGCCCATTTTACAAATGATAATAATAATAATGATGTAACTGAGCCACACAGAAGTTCAGTGACTTGCCCAAGGTCACACAGCGGACAAGTGGCAGAGCCAGGACACAGGTCCTTCTGATTCCCAAGCCCATGCTCTATCTACAAGACAATACTGATTCTCTTCTTTTCTCTTGCTCTGACTCCCAGTTCTTTTTTAATGGTACTTGTTAAGTGCTTATTATGTACCAAGCACTACACTAAGCATGGAGTAGATACAAAATGCTCAGGTTAGACACGGTCCCTATCTTCCATGGGGCTCATAATCTATGTAGGGGGGAGTAGGATTCATTCCCAATTTTACAGATGAGGTAACTGAGGCACAGAGGAGCAAGTGACTTGCCCAAGTTCACACAGCAAAGAGGTGGCAGAGCAGGGATCAGAATCCCTGTCTTCTGACTCCTAGGCTTAAGCTTTTTACATTAGGTCACACTCTCTTGATAATAATAATAATAATGATGGTATTTGTTAAGTGCTTACTATGTGCCAAGCACTTTTCTAAGTGCTGAGGTAGATACAAGGTAATCAGGGTGTCTCTCATGGGGCTCACAGTCTTAACAGCATGGTTTAGTGGAAAACGCACAGGCTTGGGAGTGAGAGGTCACGGGTTCTAATCCCGACTCAGCCACTTGTCAGGTGTGTGACTTTGGGCAAGCTACTTAACTTCACTGGGCCTCAGTTGCCTCATCTGTAAAATGGGGATTAAGCCTGTGAACCCCACGAGGGACAGCCTGATTACTCTGTACCCACCCCAGCACTTAGAACAGTGCTTGGTACATAGTAAGCGCTTAACAAATATCAGCATTATTATTAATTATAATTTTACAGATGAGGTAACTGAGGCATAGAGAAGTTAAGTGGCATGCCCAAGGTCACAGAGTGGACAGGTGGTGGAGCTGGGATTAGAACCCATGTCCTCTGACTCCCAAGCCCAGAGTCACTGAGCCACACTATCTTCTTTCCACTGTCTGTAGTTCTGCGCTCAATCCTTACATCCATCTCAAAAGAAAAGGAGAGGGAAGACTGAACAAGTGAAAGACTCTCGTTTCTGAGGTAATCTGGCTTTGGAATTTGGAGAATAATGGGTAGCAATGGTTCTTATAATAATCTTTTTGATCATCTGCTCAAAGAGTGGCTCACGTGGCTGGATTTTGGCTCCAGGCAGAAACAGCCGGAAAGGCAGAAATGGGAAGGGGAAAGCAAGGTTTGAAAAGTGGGAATCAATTTCCTTGCGTCAAAGATATCTCCATGCAGAAGTGCTGGATAATGTAGCCAGATGTCCCAGAGAGGATGAAGCAGTGATGAATACTGCATTTTCTTCCACCCATTAGGGTTTGGCCTCTGTCCGGGGTTCGAGGGAGGAATGTCCAGATCCATAGTTGTGGCAGGCCCTCATTTTAGCTGCTGCAGTTCTAGCTGTCACCACTTTTGCCATAACAGTCCAATTACCTGGATTGTGGCCATAATAATAATAATAATGATGGTATTTGTTAAGTGCTTACTATGTGCCAAACACTGTTCTAAGCCCTGGCACTGCTCTAAGTGCTGATGCATGTTGGGAGCTTTTGGTATGGTTAGAAGTAGGTATCTGTCTTCCCCACCTCGCCCTAGGGTGGGGCACAGCAGCAATGATAATAATAATAATCATTATGGTATTTGTTAATAATAATAATAATGATGATAATCACAATTGTACTTTTTAAGGACTTACTATGTGCCAAGTAATGTTCTTAGTGCTGGGGTAGACACAAGGTAATCAGGTTGTCCCACATGGGGCTCACAGTCTTAATCCTCATTTTACAGATGAAGTAACTGAGGCACAGAGAGGTGAAGTGAGTTGCCCAAAGCACTTATATGCCGGGCATTGTACTAAGCTCTGGGGTGGATACAAGCAAATCGGGTTGGACACAGTCCCCATCCCCATTTTACAGATGAGGTAACTGAGGCCAGAGGTGAAGTGACTTACCCAAGGTCACACAGCAGACAAGTGGAGGAGGCAGGATTAGAACCCATGACTGTCTGACTCCCCAGCCCGTGCTCTATCCACTATGCCATGCTGTTTCTCTAGAAAACAGGATTGCTAGATTGCAAACTCCTTGAGGGTAGGGAACGGATCTACCAACACCTTCGTATTATACTCTCTCCTCAGCAGATAGTACAGTGCTTTGCACACAGTGTGTGGTGAGCCCACAACAAGCTGCCTTATTAATGACTGTTTGTGATTCCATGAATGCCAACAAGGAAGAGACTTTGCAAAGCCACTGAGGGGCTCCACCTGAGACCGGTGATTGCTGGCCTGTGGGAATGGAGCATGGAGGGAGACGTGGCTTTCTCTCACTGTTTTACCCAGGAATGGGTCTGGATCAATCAATCCAGCTGCCAAGTCTAAGGCAGATAAAAGGCGCTCATTTTGAATGGCAACGGGGCACGCTGAGACACAGGGTACCTGGAGGCAGCACAGTGGCATGTGGAAAAAGCAGGAGAGCAGCACTTAAAAGCCACAGAGGGCAGCAGCACTTGGAAGCAGAAGAAGAAACACTGGCAGAACGGGCTCCTTTGAGCACAGACTGGTATTGGACCCTTGGGTGGTGGAGTGAGTGAGTGTATGCATGTGTCACTCCCTTGCACGTTGGTAAAACTAATTAAGAAACTTTTCACGGTAACCTTGGTGATCAGAGGTGTGGTTTGACTTCTATTACGTGTCACCGAGGCTGCCCCGGTCCAGGAAGGTCTTGGTTGGTAGGGACCGGGGGCTTGTGACACAGTATTTAATAACTGTCTTGATTGATTGAAGTATGCATTCTAATTAGAATGGAAATATAGTGGCCCCTGTTTAGAGTGAAAATGGACCATATTTGAGTGCTTGGAATAATGACACTTCTTGAGTCAAAGGCTTATTTTGGCAACCTAGGCCAATAGCTATGAGACAAGGCTTCCCACAAAATCAGGAAAAAAATTGAATTTTCCATCTTTCTCTGGATGACCTGCCTTCAGATATATACTTCAGATGTGTGCTTTCCCCAACGTGGACATTTTGAATTTAAGGGTAAACCAAAGTGAAAGACAGTGTTGTTTGGGCTTGGATCCACTGGCTTGCAAAGCATTAAATTCCACATTCAGAAATGGTAGTAGATGACCCCAGCTAATACAGTGTGGTTACAACAAAGAGAGTCCTTGAGCATGTAATAACTTGAGGACCAAATGTTATTTTCTATCCTTTCTTCACTGGAATTCACACTCTACTCATCACCGACTAGCCACATTATTCAGTTTGGTCAAGTTCTGGTGTGTGGTTTTTTTTTTTTTCATTGTGGTGCCCTGAGTTTTTCCTAGAATCCCCATTAACCACACCTGATGAAAGCTCAACTCACTACTCCAACACAAGGATATGAAAACCCTCAGGTAGCCCATAGAGCAAAAATCATTAAACTATTGGATTTCCCAGGTTTTATTGTGAAATAGAAAATCATGTGAAACAACCAATTTTTTTTCTCCAGGAGGATGTTATTTCTGGCTGGGCGCCTCCCATCCTCCCCTCCTACCCAGCCCTTTTCCAGATTAGTTAAGTGGTGGATGTTTTTACTTTGAACCCTTAGAAAGAGCTTGCTTGAGGCTCAAAATGCATTTTTATATTTCCAAAGAAGCTTTCAAAGTACAATTGCCAAATTATTTGAAAAATGTGTCCCTCTGGTGATGTCATTCTCAAGGCAAAACATACTTCTGATATGAAGTATTCCCATCTGAAATCTCAGACATCTTACATCTGTATGCTTAACCCCAAGAGGTTATCAAATGATAATAGCTGATTATAAAAAGGGATGACTTCTAATGGTCCATTGGCAGGCGTGCAGGTTAATAGTTATGGGTCATTGCACAAATATTTAGAGAGGAAGTGAAGGCTTCGTTTCCCGTTAACTAGCAGACAGTTTACACGAATAAGCAAGAAGAAAATAATGTTCAGGATTAGAATACACTTGTAAATGAGAAAATCCAGAAATCAGAAGGCTTCTTGGCCGACTCACCCACTGGGACAAATCCAGGGCTCAAGATCACTCACAAATGTGAGTAAATTGGGAAGCAGTGTGGCCTAGTGGAAAGAACTTGGACCTGGGTGTCAGAGGACCTGAGTTCTAATCCCTGCTCTGCCACTCATCTGCTGTGTGACCTGTGGCAAGTCACTTAACTTCTCTGTGCCTCAGTTTCCTCACCTGTAAAAGAGGGATTAAGACTGTGAGCCTCATGTAAGATATGGACTGGGTCCAACCTGATCATCTTCTGTCCAGACCAGCTCTTAGTACAGTGCATAATAATAATTGTAATGATAGTATTTAGTGCTGGGGGAATATAAGGTGATGAGTTTGTCCCACTTGTGGCTCACAGTCTTAACCCCCATTTGACAGATGAGGGCACTGAGGCACAGAGAAGTTAAGTGACTAGCCCAAAGTCACACAGCTGACAAGCGGCAGAGCTGGGATTATCATAGTACATAAAAATGTGCACTAGCTCAAGGATCTGCATTCAAAGAGGGGAGCCTCCCAAATAAATAGACAAACCCAAGACAGCCAGTCAGATTTCAGTGCAAGAGGAAGGATTTTAAGAAAGCAAAGACATTAATTAGAAATACGTGTTGAAACATCAGTCCCACTGATTGTACCAGGAAAGTGGCCAACAACAAACTCACTGCTGACTTAAAGAGTCAGGGCACTCTGACCTCAAGGAAAGCCACGTCCATCAGAACAAAGGTATAAATTGGGCAACAAAACCTGGGACAGGATTGGAAGAAATATGGACTTCTAAGCAAGACCTGAACCCCAGAATGAAAGTCAGCTGGCCGACTCTCAAGGAAAGCAGAGAAGCACCAATTTATGGACAGAAATTTTTCTCTGACGTTGTCGCTTTCTGGTATGGAATGGACAGAAGGCATCATCTTTCCCTGCTTTCAGTTGGAGAGGGACTAATCGAGCCTTCTCAGCTGTCTGTGCTACTGCCTTCAGCTATACGGTGCTCATTTCAAGAGTATTTGGGCAACAGACTGCACAGCTGCGAGATGGAGAGGAATCTAATGAGGCTGACAGCTGCCAATTTCAAATCTGGCTCAGGATATAGTTTAAGTTGCTTTTTATCCTTATCACCATGAGTGACGATGACTACCGCTACAGTAAGACTGGATCTCAGCGTCGGCAACAGAAACGAGATTCTGGTGATTGATTCACAGAATTAGATGCATTAAATCACGTGAGATTCCACTCCCCGGCCAAGCAGTTGACTGTGTTCTGCATTCTGAAAGGATGACAAATGAGGATTCATCAGCCCATATCCGGGTATCAAAGAAAACAACACAGCCAAAGAAAGGTGCTGCTTTCAAGCCTATGGTATTTTGGATCTCCATTTCACAAACAAAGGAAAAGTGATCTTCTCATTCAATGTACCTTTCTTCCAATTACATGGCCCACTGACAATTGGGTTTTCATCAATTCCCTTTAAACTACTCCTGGAAAATCTTCCCATATTCTCTTTAAAATCCAGAAATTTCACTGCTTCCCAGGTGCCTCTTGTAGAACTATGCACATACTGTACATTCACTGCTACTTAAGCACAATCTCTTATATTTAAATGCCCCACCGACACTTCAAATTTCACATGCCCCAAACAGTACTCATCTTCCCACCCAAACCCTGTCCTTTCCATCTTTTCTGTCACTGAGAAACACCATTATTTTCCCTGGCTTGCAAGCCCACAACCTTGATAGTGTTCTCGAATCATCTCTCTCATTCAACCGCATATTCAATGTCACCAACTCCTGTCAGATCTCTACCTTCACAACCTCACTCTTAAATCCTCCCTTTTCTCCCTATCCAAAATGGTACCACACTGATCCAAGCACTTGACTGATACTTTAACCTTCTCACAGACCTCCCTGTTTCCTGTCTCCCCTCTCTCCTGTCTTTATTACACTCTTTTGCCCAGATCATTTAAAAAAAAAAATCTTTCAGGCAAAGTCTCCCCTCTCCTCAAGAATCTCCAGTGGTTGCCCATCCACCTCCACATCAAATAGAAACTCCTTAACATGGGCTTTAAAGCGCTCGATCAGCTTTCCCCCTCTTATCTTACCCTGCTGATTTCCACCGCCCAACCCCCACATTTTGGTCCTTTAATGCCAACCTCTTCAATGTTCCTTGATCTTGTTTATGTCACCTCTGACCTCTTGCCTATACTGTCTTTTTGGTTCAATTAATTAATTGATTGGTTCATCAATTAATCAATCATAGTCATTAAGTGCTTCCTGCGAGCAGAGCACTGGATTAAGCGCTTGGTAAAGTATAATACAATAGAGTTGGTAGGCATATTCCCTGCCTACAGTGACTTTAGAGTCTAGGGGGAGACAAACATTTATATTAATATAAATTACTGATATATACAGTAATTAATATAAATTACCGATATGTACCTAAGTGCTGTGGGGCTGAGGTTGGGGTGAATAAAGGGTGCAAATCCAATATCAAGGGCAATGCAGAATGGAGTGGGACAAGAGGAAATGAGGACTTATCCAGGGAGCATATCTTGGAGGAGATGTGCTTTTAATTAGGTTTTCTTTGAGCCCCAAGGGAGACTTAACTAAGAGGGCAGGGCAGAGACCACTGTTAGATCCTCTCATGGCGAACAGCCGACTTGACCTTCCTGTACCACAGACCACCACTCTCCCCACCTTCAAAGCCATATTAAAATCACATCTTCTCCTAGAGGCTTTCCCTAACTAAGCCCTCATTTTCCTATTCTGTCTCTCCTCTCCATCTTCTATGCACTTGGATCTGTATTTTTTAAGCACTTGTATTTTTTAAGCACCCCACACTCAGCCTCACAGAACTCATGGACATGGCTGTAATTAACTTTAATGTCTGTCTCCCCTCTAGACTGTAAGCTTTTGGTAGGCAAGGTAATGCTGCTGCTGTGATTTAAAGAGGACACATATTGTAATTATTCATTCATTCAGTTGCATTTACTGAGTGCTTACTGAGTGCAGAACACTTTACTAAGCACTTGGGAGAGTTGCCCAGGCACCTCATCATAAAACAGAAACCCCTCACCACTGGCTTTAAAGCACTCGTTTAGCTTGCCCCTGCTACTTCACCCCACTGCTCTTCTACTACAACCCAGCCCACATATTTCACCCTAATGTCAAAGGACTCACTGTTCCTCGATCTTGACTATTTCACCTCATCCATGTCCTGCCTCTGACCTGGAACTTCCTCCCCCTTCATATCCAAAAGCTGAACACTCTCCCCACCTTCAAAGTCTTATTAAGAGCACATTTCTAAGAGACGGTCCCTGACTAACCCCTCATCTCCTCTCCTTCTACTCCCTTTGTGTAGCCTTTGCATTTAGATTTTCAGCCTTTTTTCACCCTACCCTCAGCCCCATAGCACTTATGTACGTATCCGTGATTTAGTTATTTAGATTAATGTCCCGCTCCAGACTGTAAACTTCTTGTGGGCAGGGAATGTGTTCACAAACTCTGTTAATAGTAATAATAACAATAATGGTATTTGTTAAATGCTTCCTATGTGCCAAGCACTGTTCTAAGCACTGGGGTAGATACAAGGTAATCAGGTTGTCCCATGTGGGTCTCACAGTCTTAATCCCCATTTTACAGATGAGGTAACTGAGGCACAGATAAGATAAATGACTTGTCCAAAGTCACACTGCTGATAAGTGGTAGAGTCAGGATTAGAACCCACGACCTCCGATTTACAAGCCCATGCTCTTTCCACTAAGCCATGCTGCTTCTCTGTTGAATTGTACGCTCCCAAGCATTTAGTACAGTTCTCTGTACACATTAAGCAGCATGGTCTAGTGTATAAAGCACAGACCTGGGAGTCAGAAGGACCTGGGATTTAATCCTGGTCTGCCACTTGTTTGCTTTGGGAATCTCGGCAAGTCACTTCACTTTTCTGTGCCTCAGTTCCCTTAACTGTAAAATGGGGATTAAGACTGTGAACTCCAGGTGGGACATGGACTGTATCCAACCTCTTTAGGCTGTATCTACCCTTGTACTTAGTACAGAGCCTGGTACGTAGTAAATGCTGAACAGATATCTTAAAAAAAACAACCCACAAAAAAACCCTCAAATAGATAATCCCTTTGGTTTCCTTTTCTTTCTCACTACTCCATCAAAAATAATAAATAAAATAAATGCAATGTTAGAATTATTGTGCCACTATCTAACTACCTGATGTCTGTGACCTTTCCTTCTTGGATTGGCTGTGAGAGTCATTCCTAAACTTCATCCTCACCTATTCAGAAATCGAATGCTATGCACAACAAGCTATTATTTTTTGCTCAAGTGAAATAACATGTTCTTTATAAAAAAGAAACCCATCCCTTTCCACACCTAAAGGGCAAAATTGGGTCTTTTGACTTTCCACCTTTCCAGATGTGCCACTCCATATCAGACACCGGCCTGGGATAAGTGTTTTTATAGGTTATCTTTCGCTGCCTTTGTCCGTTCTTACCAGCTGCTAATAAATTCTGAATGGGCTGCACTGCTACTGCTTCTGACAGTTCTGCCTGTGAAATACCATGGCCTGTTGCAGGTGACCTTTCTTTTCAACTGATGCTTTCTTGAAGAGCAGGAATGAGAAGTGGATAAGATGGCATAATCATTCATTCTTTCTCTCCCTTCCCCCACTCTAGACCAATTAATAGGAATATTCATTTTAAAATGACTATTCAGAAAGTATTTTTAATATCACCTTCAAGACAATACCAAAATTCATCTTTATAACTTGAAAAAAGTTTTTGGGTAAGTTCGTTGTGGGCAGGGAATGTGTCTATTTATTGTTGTATTGTTTTCCCCCAAGTGCTTAGTACAAAGCTCTGGACACAGTAAGAGCTCAATAAAAGGGATCGACTGACTAATTTTCAAACTTTTTAGGCAGAACTATTGAGGGAGAAGATAACATACTCTAAAAGACCTATTTGGAAGATTCCATTCTTAATTCCTCTTTTCGGTAAAATGATCTATTCTCTCTGTCGAGGGGATTTTCCCAATTTTTTAGAGCAAGGAAAAGTAACCTAGTTTTTCATGGAAAGTGAATTTCAGTGTTGAGAAATACAGCCCCTCTGTATATTTACCACCTCCCCGAATTCTCCCTCCAAGAAGATCACACATATTAAAATGAATGCTACCTGAGCTGTTTCATCAGACACTTACAAACCGTTCTTAAGTGAAGTGACAGGATGAAGTCAACACAAATTAAGTTCTGGAACCTGGGCGGCATCAAAGCCATGCTCTTAGCAATTTCATTTCACTGGGTGGGGCACGTGAAGGAACGGATGACAGCAGAAAGCCAAAGCAGCGGTCGTAAGGAGACGTGACATGAAAGCGGGGAGGGAAGAACAAACATTTCAGACATTGTTGAAGACTTCAAATGATGCAGGGTAACAAAAGACTTTGGGGAATGACAGCAGCAGAGAGCTCTGACTGGAGTGTGGCAATTAGAAGAGGAGGGACTCCTCTAATATAGACTTTGGGAATGCTGTGGGAATGAAAAAAAAAATGAAAATAGAACCGGGCACGTCAAAAAGCAAATGCAACTGCAACAAAAGGATGACCTTTACTTATAGTAGTAGTGGAGGGGGCTATCAGTCACACAATGATCTTTTTTTTTAATGGTAGCTGTTAGGTGCTTACTACGTGCCAGACACTGTCCTAAGAACTGTGGTAGATATAAGTTTATCAGGTTGGACATAGTCCATGTCCCATGTGGGGCTCACAGTCTTAATCCCCATTATACAGATGAGGTAACAGAGGCACAGAGAAGTTAAGTGGCTTGCTCAAGGCAGGCACGTGGCGGAGTCGGAATTAGAACTCGGGTCCTTCTGACTTCCAGGCCCATGCTCTATCCACTAGGCTATGCTGTTTCTCTTGGTCTTTTTAGCCAAACCCACGCTCATGTATGGATTTACTCTTGGGAGTGTTTTGGACAACTGCATGCTTCCTACACACACACACACACACTCACTTCTGGATTCTCTATTCTGCTTCTTAACATTCATTTTTCTGGGGAACCTATGTGTTCACATGTTTTAATCTCCCATTTCTCTGCCGGTGACTCCCAAATCCATCTCTTTAGTCCTGCCTCCTCATTTGCTTTATAATTCCATATCTTCTCCTCCTTCCACAGAATCTCCTTATATTTTATCTGACAAAAAATGAACTACTCACATTCTCCCTTAAACTATATACTGTACTGTACCCACTTATCATTCTCAGTAACTCCATATTCTCCCTCTCCCAAAAGTTCACAACCTTGCTCTCATCTTTGATTCCTCTCTGTCTTCTGCCTTCAAAATTCAGTCTCTAAATCCCATTTCCTCTCTAATATTTCTTATATCCGCATGAGCTTCAAAACGAATGGACAGTAATATACACACAAAATGTATGTTATGATTAAGATCAGCATTCTTTTTTATTCACTTGGTATGAGCTGTAGGCCAATATATGGAATACAAAAACCCACCCCATAATAAACGTGTATGTTCTTGGAGTTGAGTGCCCAATCTGCCTTAAACAAAAAACTTGGGAAATGAAATTCAAATCTTAGTTCATCGACGTCACATATCAGTGCTTAATTAGTATTGTGAATATAAACTACTAATTTTCTCTTTTATAGAAAAGAGATTGTCAGAGCAACACCTTCAAGGACAGAGTGAGAAGAGAAACACTAGAAAAGCAGCATGGCCTAATGGAAAAAGCATGGGCCTGGGAGTCGAGGATCTGGGTTCTAATTCTGACTCTACCATTCTGCTGTGTGACCTTGGACAAGTCACTTAATTACTCTGTGCCTTAGTGTCCTCATCTGCAAAATGAGGAGTCATTCGATCATTCAATTGTATTTATTGAGCACTTACTGTGTGCAGAGCACTGTACTAAGCACTTGGAAAGTACAATACAGCAATAAAGAGATACAATCTCTGTCCACAATGGGTATACAGACTGTTTTCCCTCTTAGTCTGTGACACCCGTGGGACCTGATTATCTTGTCTCTATCCCAGTGGTTAGTATACAGTGCTTGACTCATAGGAAGCACTTAGCAAATGCCATTATCATTACCATTACTGTTATTAGTAGTATTATTAATCATAATAATAATAGTTATGAAGGACTGAAATACTTTCAGGGCAGTATTTTAATTTTTTCTTAGAATGAGAAGACCCCAGGCAGGCAAAGAATAAACAGCCATCTCTTGGGGCAGCAGTAGTAATTACAAGGGAAAGAAAAAACCGAGGAAACTTTGATGAGAATAGTGTAGTAGGAGAAAAGGAAAATTAATGTATCACCAAACTCCAGTGAAGGACACTGGTCTTGTAACTGTTAGACAATGAATCAATCTCCTTATTGGCCTCCCTGATTCCAGACTCTCTCCACTTCAAAACACACTCCATGCTGCTGCCCAGATCATCTTCCAAAAACACCACTCAGCACATGTTTTGTCCATTCCACAAAAACCTTAACGCTGTCCATTCCATGCATCAAACATGAACTCTTTACCAATTGTTTTCAGGCTCTCTACCAGCTTTCCTCATCCACCAATCAATAGTACTAATTAAGCGACTATTAGTTGCAGAGCATTGGACTAATAATAATAATAACTGTGGTGCATGTTGAGCACTTGCTATGCGCCAAGCACTCTTCTAAGCACTGGGGTAGAAACAAGTTAAACAGGTTGGACACAGTCCCTGTCCCACTTGGGGCTCATGTTCTTAATTCCCCTTTTACAAATGAGGTAACTGAGGCCCAGAGAAGTTAAGTGACTTGCCCAATCTCCCATTCCAAGGTCACACAGCGGACATATAGCAGAGTCAGGATTAGAACGCGAGTCCTTCTGACTCCCAAGCCCACGCTCTATCCATTAAGCCATGCTGCTTCTCAGACTCAGTATTTGGGGGCGTACTAGAGTTAGTAGATATGATTCCTGCTCTCAAGGAGTGTACAGTCAAGAGGGGTACGTTTTCCATAATCAGCCATCTTTGCCTACAACTATGCAGCTTTCACTCTTCACTCCTCCCAAGTTCATCTCTGAACTGAACTCCACTCTCATCTTGTTTGCCTCTGACCCCTTCCCTGACACTGATTCCTCAGCCTGGAATCTGCCAAACATCTTCCTCCCTACCTTCGAATCAATGAAAAAATCAATCATTGGTATTTAATGAATGCTAATTGTGTAAAGACCACTTATTAGCGTGGCTCAGTGGAAAAAGCCGGGCTTGGGAGTCAAAGGACATGGGTTCAAATCCCGGCCCCACCACTTGGCAGCTGTGTGACTGTGGGCAAGTCACTTCACTTCTTGGTGCCTCAGTTCCCTCATGTGTCAAACGGGGATGAAGACTGTGAGTCTCATGTGGGACAACCTGATGACCCTGCATCTATCCCAGTGCTTAGAACAGTGCTATGCACATAGTAAGTACTTAACAAATACCAACATTATTATTATGGTCCTTGCTAAGTGCTTACTATATGCCCAGTAGTGTTCTTAGCATTGGGGTACACACAAGTTAATTGGGTTGGACACAGTCCCTGTCCCACGAGGGGCTCTCACTCATCCCCATTTTACAGATGAGATCACTGAGGCACAGAGAAGTTAAGTCACTTTCCCAAGGTCACACAGCAGACACATGGTGGAGCCGGGATTAGAACCCAGCTCTAATTAGAACCCAGAAGGACTCCCGGGCCTATGCTTTATCCACTAAGTCACACCGCTTCTGAACTTGAGCACTTGAGAAAGTACATTATCATAGAGTTGTTAAACCTAATGTCTGCTTGCGAGGACCTTACAGCCTAAAGTGTCCCAAATTTAGGGCATGTTTAGGACTTTTTGTGGGCAGGGAATATTCTTGCCCCTCTCTTATACTTCCCCAAATGTTTAATATCAAATCAATCAATGGTATTTAATCAATCAATGGTATTTATTGAGTGCTTACACTGTGCAGAGAACTGTACAAAGCGCTTGGAAGAGTACACTACAACAGAATTCCCTGCCCATAACAAGTTTACAGTCTACAGAATACTGCATTCAGAAGGCGTGCAAAGCGGAACATTTTTCACTACTAACGTCGTGAGATTAAGCCTCCTTTCAAGATGCAGTTTATAGGCTTGGAATAGACACAAGGTATAATAAACTATACCATTTTTTTTGATGCTCATATCTGATAGGAAATGCATCCTGGAACCGTATCCTGGCAAAGAAGGACTTGGAGCTCAAATTTGGCATAAGAAAAAGAGGGAGGCAGTGAGAAAGATTTAGAGAATAGAGTGACTGGAAAAGAACACCAAAACCGATCCTTTCAAGCCAGAGAGAAGAAAAAGAAGAGGGAGTCTAGTAAGAACCAGTCCTCTTATGATTTGAGCAATTTAAGAACAGAATGAAAAAGAAGAAACTTGGGAAGTTTGGGGATAGGAGTAAACATGTGAAAAAGACCTTTAAACTCCAGCCAAATGTAGGATCTAGTTTGACAAGGAGAGTGAGAATGTTATCAGGGGGCTTGAGTACGGTGTGAGGGACAAAGAGAGTGTCTGATTTTAACTGAGGCAGAGAAATAGCAATTTGGAAGCTCAACAGGCTGAGTTAATGATAGAGTCTTTTGCTGCAACTCTAAATTTCCTTGATTCTAGCAGTTGAAGCCAGGCTGCCAGCATTACTTTAGTGTCTATTTGGTAAACGTCTTTGCCTGTGACTTTCGGCTACAGCCCTTGTTGAAATCGCCACCTGAAAAAGCAGAATAGCCTAATGGAAAAAGAACAGCACTTAAAATGCTGTTTTCTCTCCCCTGCTTTCTAGTATAAAGCAAGTTGTAAAAATACTTCAAATGTTTTTCCTTGTGGTATTAACTCTTTGTTTTTTCATCATCATGTGTTTCATATGTATTTATTTTCAGTCACTAGGGATATTTAGAGAAACTGAATATTGTGTCTCCAAATCCGGAGAACCCATCAAAGAAACCCCCCTGGAATACTAGTTAATGTCCTCATGACTCTAGGCCTGAGTGCTGCATCTTACATAATCTAGCATGAATTTGAAGGGCTATCGCGTGTATTTGGGCTCAGTGAAAAATTACATTTGCCTGAAAACTCTTCAGGTGAACTCTAATCACAATGCTTTGAAGAGCAAACACTCAAGGTAATAATAATGTTGGTATTGGCTCTGGCTCTAGCTCTGCCTGTGACTCACTGAATGACCTTGGCCGAGTCATCTGCCCCTGAATTAT
Organism: Ornithorhynchus anatinus; assembly: GCF_004115215.2. NCBI lineage: Eukaryota > Metazoa > Chordata > Mammalia > Monotremata > Ornithorhynchidae > Ornithorhynchus > Ornithorhynchus anatinus. Next base: position 58,801,513 of record NC_041731.1, read on the forward strand.
CCTTTACAAAATAGACCTAATCATACCTACCTAATAATGGAGTGGAAAGCTTTAGTGCATTCAGTCAAGACTCTAAAGAATGAGGAGATTCTTGGTAGAATGCTTGCTAAAACATCTGTTTTTACATGGTGGCTAAATTTGCTACATTAGACCAGGTCCTATCTGTAGCAATCCTGCCATTTCACTTCAGGAGGGAAAAATTATCATCTTGGGCAAGGATATGTGTTGGAATAGGGTAAATAAGAGACGTGGGTAGGTAAATGTCATATTTTTCTCCTTCCAAAATCTTAATCCAGATAATAATAATAACAGTATTAATAGTTCTGCCCTGAAAAACCCAAAGAATCACTCTAAGGACCAATCCAAAAATAAAGTGGCAATGTGCAAACCAAACCTTTCTAAAAAATTTAGTCCAACTTTTAATGGACTAAACTTGAATTAGTTTAATGGTCATATTTCACTACTGCTTAGAGAATAGGCCACTTCACCACTTCAACATCAATTACTTGATCTGTAAGATGCCCAGATGACAAATTTTCCATCAAGCCTATAAGTGTCAGCACCATTTCCTCCTGAGAATTCTATCGAATTGAAGGGAAGTAATGACTAAGGATTTTATCCATTGTAAAAAATGGGGCCTGGAGTCTCTAATGAAATACATGGATGAAATTCAGAAAGGAAAAGAAATGCCAACAACATGCCGTATGCCCAGGGTTCATCCAAAAAAAGAAGAAGAGCTCTTTTTTTGTGAGATGATTCAGGAAAAACATCCCGGCTTTTATGTAATAATGATACCAGGGATGTTTAAGTGCTGATCATGCATTGAGCCCTGTAGTAAATGCTACAGTAGATAGGAGATAATCCGACTGGGAAATAGGTTATTTTCTCCCTATTTTAGAGGAAACTAAGAAACAGAGGAGCTAAATGACTAATCCAAGATCACGCAGCAGGCAAATAGTGGAGCCAGAACTATAGCATTCATCTGACTCTTAATCCTGTGCTCTTTCTACTAAGCCATCCTACTTACCACTAGGCAAACAGGATTAGGGCAGAAAAGATTTGAAGCATGACTAGTCCCACATCAAACAATTCTATACCCTACACTACAAATTTAGATTAATCAAACATATCCACACCAGATATTCTCTCCTGTAGAGAAATCTTTTGGCATTACGTGAATTTTCCCATTTTTCCACGTACAGAGAAATCAATAGGTAGCACTCAGACCCTTCTTTAAGAGGGTCGATCCTTGTAAGAAAAATGGATTAGCTACCCAGCCTTGGAGAGCTCCTTCTTCTATTTTTCAAACAACCCACATCTTGACTAAAATAACCAGTTATTTCTCCCCCTCCCTCCTCCCAGTCTTGTCCAAACACCTCAAATGGGTTGTATACTTCTGCTGTCTCCACTTCTTCTCCTCCAACTCCCTTCTTGACCCTCTGCAATTGTTTACTCTTCCTTCATGCCACTCAGCATTTTCTTTCTTATTTATCCACTTTCTTCTCCCTCTACACCCAAAAGACATATTAAGCAATGCTTTTCCATAGCAGAAATAAATGACTAAATACGACACAAAAATATACAAATGTTAAAATTTTCTATTTGAGTAATTATTCTTGAATAAAGCATTTTTTTATGTCTTTATAGTGAACTTTGTATTCACTGCTGTAAGTTTTGTTTTCTGGTTTTACTGCCCATTGAAAGGAACTTGGAAACTCATACCAAATCTCAGAACTTTTCCTAAGTTCCCAACTTTACTTTTGAGCAGGCATCTTTTCTTCCTGGGTCCTGGAATAGAAGCAATATTGCCTAGTGGAAAGCAGGCCTGGGAGTCAGAGGACTTGTGTTCTAATCCCAGCTCTGCCACATGTCTGCTGTGTGACCTTGGGCAAGTCACTTAACTTCTCTGGGCCTCAGTTACCCCATTTGTGAAATGGGGATTAAATCCTACTCTCTCTAACTTAGACTGTAGCCCCAGGTGGGACCGGGACTGCGTCCAACCTGATTTACTTGTATCTACCCCAGTGCTAAGTAAGTAGCCCATAGTAAGAAGCACATAGTAAGGTGCTTAACAAGTCCAATTATTACTATTATTATTATTAAGATTCTTGAGAACACTTGGAACAGTATCCTTTGGACACCTGATGTTCACACTCTCAGCCCCACAGCACTCATGTACATATCCATAATTTATCTATTTTTGTTAATATCTGTCTTCCCCTCTAAACAGTAGGCTTGTTGTGGGCAAGGAATGTGTCTACCAACTTTGTTGCACTGTACCCTCCCAAGCACTTAGCATAGTGTTGGGCACACGGTAAGTGCTCAACAAATGCCATGGACTGATTGATAGCAATTATGTCCACTAACTCTATTGAACTCTCCTAAATGTTTAGTTCAGTGGCCTGTTCACAGAAAGCACTCAATAAATACCATTTAATGATTCATTGCTAAGAGTTTAATGCAATTTCATGCTTCCAGCCCAGGTAAATTTGCTCCTCACATTTGACTAGGAGGAGGCTAGGGTGACTGAAATCCTTCTCTATTGCAGCCATTATTTCAGGATGTTTGGGTCCTTCAGTGGGTTACAAGTTCCCTGGAAAGAGTTAATGCAGTTTGGAGAGCTATGAACACCAAGTTTCAGGGAGGGGCGGGGGAGGGAGGATGAGGGGGAAGGCGGTTATCAATTGGGCCCTGGAAAAGAAAATGATACCGTGTAAATAAACAAGTTGGATCGTCGTCCAACTCTATCTCTTGCCAAACCGCTGTCCCAGCCCCTAAGTGTTCATTTCACCCACTTGACCTGTCTCACATGTCCCCCTCCATGCACATTTTCCCTGGACATTTATGGAAAGTTTTTTTGAGAAACAGGATCTCTTTGCCAAGGGTGGCATCCCATCTCCTTCCATCCCCTGAAATAGTTCAGATCATTGGCTAATCACGTCTGTGCTGCCTGCTGAGAGTCCCTGATGGTTGTTCTGATTGTGCCTCCTCTCTTGATTGAAAGCAGAAGGGTCTCCCCTTCAGTTATGAAGTGTCAATCCATTTCCCGCTCCCTTGCCACTAATTCGTTCCAGGACAGAGCTAAGATCAGAATGAAGGACCCTGCTTTTCAGCGCTTCCTTGAGATGGTGTTGACGGGAGTAAGTGTTTGCAGTCTGCAGGTTCCTGATCAGGCTACCATAATGATGGCTTTTTAGCTGTGAGGGAACTGAAGTCCAGACTAGGAAATCATTATTTCAACTCAGTGCCCCTAAATGTTTAGGAACTCACATCATCTTTTCCCTGAAGCATCAATTCCCCTATTTTCTTTCCCATTTTAAAAATCAAAGCGGAAGAGCTCCAACAAGATTGCAAGCAAGAGGCAAGTGTCCCTTTGTTCTGCTTGAATCAATCAGAATCTTACATAAATGAAAGGTTTCATGTTACTACAAGGAATGCATTTCAAGAGGTGTTTTCCCTGCCTTTTCGCTGGAATAAAAAAAAAAAAATGAGATAATCAAAAGTTAAAGGCAACTTCTCATATAGCCAAAAACTGGGGATTTCTTCCCACAGATAGACTCTGAAGTCATAATGAAACATCTCCAGGAAAATATCTATATGAAGAAGAATTTCTTTTTGTTTCTCTTTGAAGAATGGTATCATTTTGAGGAAAACAGGAAAGATATTCTTATAATTCTGACAAAAAACACATCTGATTGCCCTTAGGACACATCTTTGCTTCTTTTGTTCAAATTCAGGTACTAACTTCACATATTCTTTGCTTTCATGCAAACCCCCAAACAAACCAGCCATTTCTGTTGGGAGCCCTATCAAGAATTCAACTAGCCAGGATCTCCAGAAACACAGAAGATATGATTAGATTGTTGTCTTCCTCTCTTTTCATCCCATTTTATACTTCCAGTATTGCCTTAATTTTTCAGTTACTATCTTGGTACCACCTACAAGCAAGTTAATGTTCAAAAACGTGCATGTCTACATCATATCTAGTCACTTCCCAATTCTCTTTCCTTCTACACCAAAACTGCTGAAATCATACAGGGCTGGTTCTTTTTGGACTCGCACACATTTTTTTCTCTCTCTGTAGCTCTCCCCCACTTTCTCTCTCTCTCTGTCCTTCCTTCTCTTTTTCTCTCTTTCTGATTCCCTTTCTCTGTCACTAGGGACTAAATCTTTTTTTTCCAATAACCCTGCTATCTGATTTTTTCATTGTCTCCCTCTTCTCCTTAAGCTAAATTTGAGGATGCAATCAAAGACCTGAAAGCTGAAGCCCAAATATGCTTCCAATTCATTGGAAAACTCTTTTCATTCAACAGGATACCAGCCCCCAAAATTATGGAGACAGGAATTCAGTCATGCAGACAACTGGTATTCCATCAGAAACCTACAAGCAAAAAGGGACTTAGAGGTTAGATATCTAACTGGGGTTTTCCTCAACATATGGGATACTATGGAAATTCTACAGAGCAGTCTATCCTTTAGATCATATATGAAGTGGCCAAACTAAACCAGCAAAGCACTGATCTGTGGCAAACCAAATTATTTTCAGTTCTCCCTCTTGAATGCTGACCACTTACCCTTTATAGTTTTTAATATTACTATATGTTATACTAATGAATAGTAAGAGTATATACTATTGTGGGCCCCACTCTTCTAAGCATTACGGTAGACACAGGATAATCAGATCAGACATAGTCCCTGTTCCACCTTTAAGAAGAAGGGAGAGTAGGTAAAAACTCCCCTTTTTACAGGTGAAGAAACTGAGATCTATCAACCAACTGCACTTATTGAGAGTTTATTATGTGTACAGCACTGTTCTAAGTGCTTGGGAGGGGCATATTCCCTGCCCACAGTGAGTTTATAGTCTAGAAGGGGAGACAGATATTAAAATGAATTATGGATATGCTCATAATTGCTGTAAGGGGTGAGGGTATCAAGCGCTTAAAGCATCCAAATCCAAATGAATGGGCAACAGAGAAGGGAGAGGGAGTAGGAGAAATGAGACCTTAATCAGGAAAGACCTCTTGCAGATGGGGTTTTAATAAGGTTTTGAAGGTGGGGAGTGTGACAGCCTGTCAGATATGAAGAGGAAGGGAGATTCAGGCCAGAGGCAGGTTGAGAGTGAGGGGTCATAAGTGAGATTGATGAGCTTGATGTACATTGAGTAGGTTAGAATTAGAGGAATGAAATGAGTTTTCTGGGGTGTAGCTCAGTATAATAATAGTACAGTCCCTCTAATAATACTTGTGATATTTGTTAAGCACTTACTATGTGCCAGTCACTGTACTAAGTGTTAGGGTGAATACAAGCAAATCAGTTCGGGCACAGTCCCTGTCCCACGTGAGGCTCCCAGTCTCACTCCCCATTTTACAGTTGAAGTATCTGAGGCCCAGAGAAGTTAAGTGACTTGCCCAAGGTCACACAGCACAGCTGAGAATAGAACCCATGACCTTCTGAATCTCAGGCCCATGCCCTATCCACTACGCCATGCTGCTTCTAGACTGTAAGCTCGTTATGGGCAGGGAATGTGTCTGTTGATTGTTGTATTCTCCTGAGTACTTAGTACAGTGCTCTGCACACAGTAAGCACCTAATAATTACGATTGAATGAATCGCTCCCCTTCTTAAAAACCTCCAGTGGTTGCTTATCAACCTCTGCACGAAACAAAAACTTCTCACTCTCGGCTTCAAGGCTCTCCATCACCTTGCCCCCTCCTACCTCTCCTCCCTTCTCTCTTTCTACTGCCCACCCCGCACGCTCTGCTCCTCTGCCGCCCACCTCCTCACCGTCCCTCAGTCTCGCCTAACCCGCTGTCGACCCCTGGGCCAAGTCCTCTCGCGGTCTTGGAATGCCCTCCCTCCTCACCTCCGCCAAACTAATTCTCTTCCCCTCTTCAAAACCCTACTTAAAGCTCACCATCTCCAAGAGGCCTTCCCAGACTGAGCTCCCCTTTTCCCTCTGCTCCTTCTGCTCCCCCTCTACCCCCCCCTTCACCTCTCCTCAGCTAAGCCCTCTTTTCCCCCCTTTCCCTCTGCTCCTCCCCCTCTCCCTTCCCCTCCCCTCAGCACTGTACTCGACCGCTCAAGTGTATATACTTTCATTACCCTATTTATTTTGTTAATGAGATGTACATCACCTTGATTCTATTTATTTGCTATTGTTTTAATGAGATGTTCATCCCCTTGATTCTATTTATTGCCATTGTTTTTGTCTGTCCATCTCCCCGATTAGACTGTAAGCCCATTAAAGGGCGGGGACTGTATCTGTTACCGATTTGTACATTCCAAGCGCTTAGTACAGTACTCTGCACATAGTAAGCGCTCAATGAATACTATTGAACGAATGAATGAATGAATGAATAGTAGAACATCAGTGAGGTAAGGTAGGAGAGGGCAAGGTGATTGAGGGCACTAAAGCTAAGGGTAAGGAGTTTGTGTTTGATTTGGCACTGGATAGGCAATCACTGGAGGTTCTTGAGAAGTATGGAAACTTGGACTGAGTGGCTTTGTAGAAAAATAATCTGGAGAGCAGAGAGAAGTACAAACTAGAGTGGGGAGAGACAGGAGGCAGGGAGGTCAGCAAGGAGGTTGAAGCCATAATCAAGGCTAGACATGTTAAATACTAAGATCAGCATAGTAGCAGTTTGGATGAAGAGCAAAGGTCAGATTTCAGTGAAGTCGTGAATGTAAACTGACGGGATTTTGTGATAGATTGCATATTAGGGTTGAATGAAAGAGATGAGTCGGGGATGATGCCGAAGTTTCAGGCTTGTGAGAGAAGGAGGATGGTGATACTGTTTACATTAATGGGAAAGTCATGGAGAGGTTAGGATTTGGGTGAGAAGAAAAGCAGTTCTGCTTTAGACATGTTAAGTTCCAGGGCTCGGTGGGACATCCAAGTAAAAATATTCTGAAGGCAGGAAGAAATACAAGACTGCAGAGAAGGAGAAATCAGGGTTGGAGATGTAGATTTGGGAATCATCTGTGTAGATATGGTATTTGAATCCATGGGAGGAAATGACTTCTCCAAGGGAGTGAGTGTCCATGGAGAATAGAAGGGGACCCAGAACTGTGCCTAAAGGGATTTCCACAGTTAGGGGGTGGAGAACAGAGGAGAAGCCTGTGAAGGAGAGTGAGAACGGGCAGCCAGAAAGATAGGAAGAGAAGTAGGAGAGGACAGTGTCAGTGAAGACAGGGTTGGGTAATGTTTCCAGGAGAAGTGGGTGGTAGACAGTTTTGAAGGCAGCTGAGAGGTCGAGGAGGACTAAGATAGAGAAGAGGCTGTTGGATTTGGCCAGAAGGAGATCAATGGTGAGTTTTGAGAGAGCAGTTTTCATGGAGAGAATGGTTTCGTGGTCAAGGAGGAAATTAGAGGCAAAGAAGTGGAAGCATTGGGTGTAGATAACTCACTCATAGAGTGTGGAAAGTAATGGAAGGAGGGAGATGGGCTGCTAACTGGAGGGAACTGTGGTGTCAAGGGAGGGTTTTGTACTGAACAGTGGTACAGTGACTTGTCCAAGGTCACACAACTGGTCATCATCAGAGTAGGGATTTTTTATGGTATTTATTATTAGGTGAACTGGGATTAGAAAGTGGTTCCCCTGCCTCCTAATCTAGTTCTCTGTTGACTAGGCCATACCTCTTTCAGCCAATTTTCGGTCCACGATAGAACAATCCTCCAACCACATTTCTGAGCTTTCTATGAAGTCTTTTGGTTTGGAACCTTACTTAATATCTAAAAATATATGATATGCCCTCATTCCCCTCTATCCACATTTTACTGATCCCCTCAAAGAATTAGAGATAAATGAGTCATGATTTTCCTTACAGAAACCACATTACCTCTCTCCCATCCAGTTGGGTTTTTAGAGATTGTAAATCCTTTGTGGGGCAGGACCATGTCTACCAACTCTATTGTATTTTTCTCTCCCAAGTGCTTAGTACAATGCTTTGTACATGGAAAGCACTCAATAAATACCACTGATTGAGTCAAAATGCTCACTGATCCTCTGTTTGGATTGTAGTCTACTCATTCACCAGGTTTATGTCCCAAAGCGCTTACTTGCATATCGGTAATTTATTTTATTGTCCGTGTTTCCCTCTAGAAAGTAAGCTCCTTGCACTCAGGGAAATGTGCCAACCAACCCATGCTTACTACAGTGGTCTTCACATGGTAAGCACTCAAAAAGTACTATTGATCAATTGACTGATTGATTGATTGATATAACTTGAAACTTGGTCTGTAACTCTCAGGATCACTTCTGGAACACTTCTTATAGATGATGGGGTAATTCCCAATCTTCCTGCCCACAGGTAAGGTGACAATTTATGATGATAGACTGCATCCTTACAGGGATTCTTCAGTGTCCCCTCTGATTGCCTTTAAAGTTCTCAAATGGAGGTCACCCCTTCCTGGTGATTTGCTTGATTTGTTTTATCAAACTGACCTAAAACACCGTGTGTGGCTCAGCATAGCCAGGTTTGAAGTAACAGGTCTCATGTTCACCATATCCTTGGTGGCATCCCAAACAATCCCAAAAGATAGTTTTGAACTTGAGCACAGGCTAAGATTGTTTTAACCTTCAAGGAGAAATTTGAAACCTCTATTTTTCAAGAGAAGCAACAGCCTGAATATCAGTTTCACAGAATTAAGAGGCTATACCGCAAAAGTTCATTTTGAGGGAAACCTTGAAATTTCAACTTCCAGGGATTACTTTAGGGAATTCAGTTTTCTAATGCTAAAATTAATCCAAGTAATTCAATTTTATGTTTAGAAAGAACACCCATCACAGTGCTACATTTCTTAGAGAAAAATTGCTTTTCCCTCAGTAAAACAAATACCAAGTTAGAAGTAAAAGTAACCGGGTCAAATCCTTCTTCCAGATACGCATGTGCAATTCCCATTTAGGCAAATGGGAATTGTGTGTGATTTATCTGAGGGCAGGCTCTGATCGCCTCTGGTAAGTCAGGTTTTTTAGAAATGTGTCCTGCTAACCAGGAACAGGTTAAAAGCTCACTTACTGCATCTACTGGGCTCAGCTGTTGCCAAGAATTTGATACACACATTGATTTGGATTTATTTTTCCTGTAACCGTGGTTAGCAGCACCTAATTATGATTTGCTCACATACTTACCATCTAAAAATATATGCGGAGGGCAGCCTCAGTCACTTGAAATTCCCACAGGCTTCCAGTGGATGGGAACTGAGCCTATTTACCATGGCAAGAATATCCCCAGTAGATTGCCCCCTCTAGATAGAGCAATAAATATGGATGTCACTTCTATTGGTTTCTGGCAGTTAGCTTGTGGGGGTCAAGGGCAATAAAAACCAGTTTCACTGCAAATCAAGTTAATACTGAGCAGGTCAGATTTTGCCATAGATAGATAGATGCAGAGATAGAAAAGCACATCCCAGTTTACAGTACACAATACATGTAATACACAATACACAATACACAGTACACAATATATGTAAATCAGAGTTATAAGCACTGGTTTTTGCTACTTTACCCCAGCTAAAGCCACCCTAAGTCAACACTGTTTGACACCTTACCCTTCGCAAAAACCCATCTACCCCATTGTTTCGGTAAATCAATCATATTTATTGAGTGCTTACTATGTGCAGAGCACTGTACTTAGTGTTTGGGAGAGTTCAATAGAACAGAATTGGTAGATACAGTCTCTGTCCACAAGGAATTTACAATCTAGGGGGCAAGCGCTATAGGTCAGTAAATCCATTCCCCACCGGGGTTGAGATTAACCAATAATGAATAGATCTCGGAGGTAAGTCTCCCTACAGTTCTTGTCAGACTTTCAAGGCATAAAAGAGACACCAAGAGCACAAAAGACATTTTTGATCTGGGGAAGCGACTTAAATTAGAAATGCAAGATGTTAGTGGCAATGAGCTAACTGTATCTCACTGGGAAAAACATTAATAATGATGGTAAATGTGGTATTTGTTTAGCACTTACTAAGAGAATAGTAATAATAATAATGTTGGTACTTGTTAAGTGCTTATTATGTGCCGAGCTCTGTTCTAAGTGTTGGGGTAGATACAGGATAATCAGGTTGTCCCACGTGAGGCTCACAGTCTTAATCCCCATTTTACAGATGAGGTAACTGAGACACGGAGAAGTTAAGTGACTTGCCCAAAGTCACACAGCTGACAGGTGCCAGAGCCGGGATTAGAACCCATGACCTTTGACTCCTAAACCCGGGTTCTTTCCACTGAGAAGCGATGTGGCCCAGTGGAAAGAGCACAGACCTGAGAGTCAGAAGGACCTGGCTTCTAATCCCAGCTCTGCCACTTGTCTGTTGTGGGAACTGGGGCAAGTCAATTCACTTCTCTGGGCCTCAGTTTCCTCATATGTAAAATGGGAAACAGTGTGAGGCCCCATGTGTCCAACCTAATAAGTTTATATGTACTTAGTACCATCCTCATCATCATTATTATTATCATGGGCCAAACACTGTGCTAAGTGTTAAGGTAAATACAATTCAGTCAGAACCCACCCAACTCCCATCCCCCACAGAGTTCACAGTCTAAGAGTTTGTAATCTTGTGATTAAAAAATTGGGCATTGATTGTAAAAAAAAAAAAAAAAAAAAAGGAGAAACTTACCAAAATGATTGAAGACTCTGATGGAGAACACCATTCAAAGTTGCCCAGAGGTCTTCAGATCTGCTACCAGGTACTCTAGGAAAACAAGAATATGGCTGTTGTTCAACTGAAGTTGAACAAATTCTTAACTAGAGTTGAAAAGTCCTCCCACAGACAGTAGACCAAGTTTCTATTTCTACAACTTAATGCAAAGTTTCACATTCACACTATAACAAATTTAGTTAACAACAAGATTTAACACATTTAATTAGTTTTAATATAATTGAGAGGCACCATGGACTAGTTGATAGGGCATGGGCCTGGGAGTTAGAAGGACTGGGTTCTAATCCCGGCTCTGCCACTTGTCTGCTGTGTGACCTTGGGCAAGTCACTTCACTTCTTTGTGTCTCAATTATCTAATCTATAAAATGGGGATTAAGACTGTGATGTGAGACAGGGACTACATACAACCTGATAAACTTGCATGCATTCCAGTGCTTAGTACAGTGCCTGGCACATAGTAAGTGCTAAAAAATTCCATTAAAAGTATTAAAATAAGGATTAACAGTAGTTTAATGATGTTTAATAGTAGAATACATAGCATATAAAATGCGATATTTTTTTGCTCAGAGGTTCACAAATGGATCACAGTTTATAACATGTAAAAATCTATTGCAAACATATCCCATGATACAGCCAGGCATGGAACTGCTATGTTTTTGAGGAGCACATTATGGTTGTTTCATGGAGTACAGTACGTAAAATCCACTTGCTAAATGTCCCTAATAATATCCATGTGAATTCTAGACATATCAATCTACCAAAATTCGCCTTGAGTTTTTGAAGTCCAAGTAGCATCCTATTAATGCTAGCATTAGAGGGAATTTCCGATCCAGATTTGGATGATGCAGATGAAAGAGCAGATGAAGTTAAATTGAAATGGTTTAGACACAAAGCTGGTGATGGAACCCAATGCAATTTGTCTGGCCTTTGCTTGCCTCTAGAAAAATCTGGGATTCATTCATGCCCTATGCCCTGGAGGTTCTCCACCTTCTTCCCAGTCAATTGTGGTATTTACTGAACTCTTACTCTGGGCAGAACACTGCACTACTAGGGAGTATACACAACCAAAGAATTGGTAGACACGATTCCCATCCTCAAGGAGTTCATAACTTGAGGGGGTGTGAGAGGAGGAAGGTTTCTGTCTCCACTATCACCGGTCACTCCTTTTTTGGTAATTCAGAAGTTCCCTATAAAATCCCCTTTTCTTTTTTATGGTATTTGTTTAGCACTTACTAGGTGTCAACACAGCCCTAAACCCTGGTGTATATGTAAGATAATCAAGTTGGACAACTGTCCCTGTCCCATACGAAGCTTCCAGTCTGAATCAGAGGGACAAGGGTTTAATATACATTTTATAGGCAAGGTAACTGAAGCCCAGAGTAGTTAAGGTCACTCAGCTAAGTGGCCGAGCTGGAATTAGAACTCAGGTCTTCTGACTCTCAGCCCTTTGCTCTTTCCACTAGGCTACACTGCTTCTCTTCTGTTTTCCCAGTGGGGAAGTCAGTCAATTATATTTTATTTATTGAGCACTTACCGCAACCAGAAAACTGTAATAGGCACTCACTTGGGAGAGTACAATATAACAATACATGGACACATTCCCTGCTCAGTAAGAGTTTACAGCCTACTAAAGTTGCTGAGAAGACAATTTAGAGGAATTGTAGGCATAGGAGAGTGGCAGGGAAAAGGTACTTAGCCTCTATTTCTTTTTATGGTATTTGTTAAGCGTTTACTATGTGCCAGGCACTGTATTGAGCACTGGGGAGATACAAGCTAATTAGGCTAGACCCAATCCATGTCCCCATGGGGCTCACAGTCTTAATCACCATTTTACTGATGAGGTAACTGAGACCCAGAGATGGTAAGTGACTTGTCTACGGTCACACAGCAGATAAGTGGCAGAGCCGAAATGAGAACCCAGGTCATTCTGACTCCCAGGCCCGTATTTTATCCACGCATTCTGGGTAGGCCAATGTCCAAGTAGGTTGGCGATCCCTGAAGCATGACAGCAGGCTTTACCTTCAAGTTCTCAGGTTATTTCCAAATGCTTTGTGTTCCTCCATCTTGACCTTCACCCATAACTTAAAGTGGTAGAAATAACTTACTGTCATATTCGGTGGAGTAATTCAGTGAGCTGCCTCACACTGCAACAATCCCGGTGTACCCAGTAACCCCCGCCCAAACTGAAAAAGTAAACACATACTGGAAAATGGAGACTCAAAGTCACTGATGGACCTGCCCACTTTCTCTCCCAAGCGCTCAGTACAGTGTGCTGCACATAGAAAGCATTGAATAAATTTCACTGATTAATTGGAGAAGCAACATGGTGTAGTGGATAGAGCACAGGCCTGGAAGTCAGAGGATCCTGGGTTCTAATTCTGACTCGGCTACTTGTCTGCTCTGTGTCCTTGGGCAAGTCACTTCAACTCTCTTGGCCTCAGTTACATCATCTGTAAAATGGGGATTGAGACTTTAAACCCCACGTGGGACAGGGACAGTGTTCAATCAGATTTGCTTGTATGCACCCCCACTTATTAGAACAGTGTCTGGCACAAAGTAAGCGCTTAACAAATACCACAATTATTCTTATTATTACAGCTCAAAGCACAACACTGTGAAGGTGACCTCTCCCAGAGGACGCTGAAGTACAGCATCTGCTTTCATTCTTTGGCCAGAAAACACTCAGAGGTGATTGCTGTGTTCCCCTCTCAAGGTCTCACCCGGAGAGTTTGCAGCACTCTACTAGTCTTGGCTACGGGAGGGAGAATCAAGCAGAGGCCTACCCATTCCATTCCTAGCTTGGCCAGTGGCTAGCGAGTGGAAGGGAATCTGCTACAAGTCAAAACTCACCCATGCTGGGCAGGAATGGCACCAGAGATTGTCGAGGGAGGAGACTCAAATTTACTGAGCGGAAGGCGGCGGTGGTAAACTACTTCCGTATTTTTACGAAGAAAACTCTACGGATACACTACCAGAACGACGGGAGATGGAGAGGGAGGCTTTCTGGGAGAGATGCGTCCGGGGTGTCGCTACGGGTCGGAAGCGACTCAACGGCATTAGACAAGACAAGATTCCTCAGTACGCAAGTATCCACAAATATTTTCTTGGAAAATAATCCTAGTGTCCGTCTTCTCAATTCAGGGTAGGGACTTCTGAATACCTTCGCTGACAGATTGACCAGGACTATGTTTTCCCCCTATTCAGCGTGCGATAGATTCTTATCACGTCGACTCGTTGACTGACAGGCTTTCAGAGTTCCAATGCACCGTTTGATACTTTAAAAAGACATATGCCCCTTTGTCTGACTTAAATTAGGCCACAGAAGTGAGCGCGAGGCTCAGGCTTACTGAAGTGTCTCGGCAACTTGCGATTTTGGTGATTCTCCATCAGTCTTGTGTTTTTATTTGCCTGTTAGGAGAAAGCTTACAGCCCTCATAAAATGGTTTTCTTCTAGTCAGGTTTCTAGACCATATACTGCGTTTATAGGCCTAGGGTCTTGAACCAAGCTAAGATTGGGTTACCTTCAGGTAAATACTTCCAGACACTTTATCTGCTATGTCATTATGACTCGCCTCTATTTGTTACTGTACTATGTAACACAATCCTCGCATTATATTCCACATGAAAAGATGATTCTGCAGCATCTTGTCATCGTTTCATGAACTCCGCTTTGAAGCCGTTTTGAGTTCTGAACTCAGTGCCTCACAGCAAAGGCTCAAGTGCACGACACAGTATTATTTACTCAGATGGGGTTAATTGTTGGATAAAAGAATGGTTCCTTTCAGTTTACCTTTTTGCAATCTCCCTCACACTGGATACGGAAGACAGGAAAGTCTACGATAAATATCAAACTTTCTAATCAGAAACGAGTCCAGTTGTATTTGAAATCTTGAACTTAATCCAGAATCAGGAAATGCAGTCACTTGTGTGACTGTCGCTGAAAGAAGAAAATGACCTTTTTATTGTAGCTTACATTCACTATTGTCCTTGTGAACAAGGGGGAATGGAGCAGGTAAATGCCCAAGCTTAAGAAGATGTTTTTTCTTTTAACAAGGAAGTGAAAGTTTAGGGCAACGATTACCATATACACTGGGATAAACTCTGGGAAGTCTTCTCCTAGGAGGAAACCCAAAGATAGCCCTGAAAAATGTTTTCCCATCCAACAGGAACCGGAATGGTATGGAATCCCTTATTACTTGTCTACTGTCTAAATAGGTAACGTGGCTTTCAGCATTTTAGAAACCCTGGTGTTTTAGAATCCAATCAAATATGAAGCAGCGTGGCCTAGGGGACAGAGTACAGTACTGGGAGACAGAGGCCTGAGTTCTAATCCCAGCTCTGCCATCTGTTGGCTATGTGACCTTGGCCAATTCACCTAACTTCCCTGAGTCTTGGCTTCCCTATCTGTATAATGGGGGTGGAATTCCTGTTCTCCCCCTTACTTAAATTATGAACTCCATGTGGGACAGAAACTGTGTCTTCCCTGATTAACTTGTATCTACTCCAGCACTTTGAAAAGTGTTTGACACATAGTAAGCGCTTAACAAATACCGTAGTTATTAAATAACATCCAATTTTGCAAGGCAATCCTCAAAGTAGAATACATATTTGCCCGGGGCTGATTTCCCAGCCAGCAGTGATACAGGGGAGGTTTCAGGGGAGATATATAGATACATTACATTGAAATATCACCCACGGACAGCTAATTTGCCACTAAAATATGATCTGGGATTAAACAGCAGGAAACCCGGAGTTAGATTCAGTAAAATCTCTGCTGGACTCAGGCGTTCAGGCAGCTAGCACTAAACTATAGAAGCACTTAAATATCAGAGCTGGGGCCGCCTAGTCTCCTGAGAGGAGTGAGCCAGGGAGGGTTTAGATTGATTCTGGCGTATATTTACTGGCAAGGCTTTAGCAAACGATTTTACAACCATTTATTCCTCCGGGCCCCATCAGCAAGTGCTAGGTGACGTTGTGCTTAGAGTAGCTGGCAAGTGGAGCTAAAGAGAGGGCAGGTCCCCCTTCCAACCAGCTGGCACATCCAGACCAGCCACACCCAGGGGGTGTGAGGGCAGGGGGTAGGAGGAGCAGGGCTACGCCCGGCCCCAGCCCTGCTCTCTGGAACAGGTTGGGTTTTCGCTGGATGGTAATGTAGAGGTCTGGGTGATTCATTTGGAGATATGCCTCCCTCCCAAATGGGCCAGACCCACAGAACCTGGGTCAATGGCGGGGCTTGGAAGCTCTAAAATTTATCCTTGCACACTTGGTTGCATTCTTCAGGCCTGCTGGATGTGAAGCAGCGGTGGAATCCAGTGGAAAGAGCATGAGACTGGGAGTCAGAGACCCCGAGTTTAATCCCAGCTCCGCCACTTGCCTCCTGTGTGACTCTGGACAAGTCAGTAATAATTGCAATATTGTTATTATTATTATGGTATTTAAGCACTTACTGTGTGCCTGACACTGTTCTAAGTTCTGGGGTAGACACAGCTCCTGTCCCACTTAGGGTTCATAGTCTTAATACCCATTTTACAGATGAGGGAACTGAGGCCCAGAGAAGTTAAGTGACCTGCCCAAAGTCACACAGCAGGCAAGTGGTGGAGTCAGGATTAGAACCCACGACCTCTGACTCCTAAGCCCGGGCTCTTTCCACTAAGCCACGCTGCCTGTCTTGGCACACAGTAAGTGCTCAATAAATACCACTAGTGTTATTCAGTAGATTTAAGGAAGCCGTTCGAGGAGAGCAACTTTATCCGTCTAAGAATGCTTCACAGCAGCTCTTCTCACCCAGGATGCTGGGGCGGAAAGACGTCATAAATTCAATCGTATTTACTGAGCACTTACTCTGTGCAAAACACTGTACTAAGCACTTGGGAGAGCGCAGTATAACAATAACGCATTCAGATTCCTTACCCATAACAAGCTCAGGATGGATTGTAACTGGATCTTTTACACCCCCCCAAGCATCCCATCACCTTGGAGACTAAAGTCCTTGCCTCGCAAATGTCATTATTTTGTATATTCGCATACCATGTGCCGATTCATCATGAGCATTACAGCATAAACATAATCCACTAAAATGAGTTACTGAGGAAGGCTGGGGAATCTCCTGTTGTGGAGTTAACGCAGAAGAGATTTAAAATAATAATGATGGTATTTGTTAAGCGCTTACTATGTGCCAAGCACTGCTCTAGGCGCTGATTTAAGTGCGGTTTCAGAATCAACAGGGTTTACCCTCCTGCGGAAGAGGCACTTGAGGAACATACGAAAGAAACAGCGGGATCTACAGGAAAGAATACAGGCCTAAAAATCAGAGGAGGTGGGTTCTCATCCCAGCTCTGCCACTTGCCTGCTGTGTGACTTTGGGCAAATCATTTAACTTCTCTGTACTTTAGTTTCCTCATCTGCAAAATGGAAATGCAATACCTGTTCTCCCTTCTACTTAGACTGTGAGCCTCATGTGAGACCTGATGATCTTTTACCTACCCCAGCACTTAGTACAGTGCTTCGCACAAAGTAAATGCTTAATAACTACAATTATTATTATTAAGTATAAAGTGCAATCCCTGCCCTCAAGGATCACAGCTAAAAGAAAGGAAGTCTACGTAAAAAATAATAAGCTCAAGTGGATAAACCAATAATTTGGTAATTGCTTACTCTGTGATTAGACTTGTTCTAAGCACTGGAGTAGATATAAGATAATCAGATTGGACACAGTTCCTGTCCCACAAAAACTCACAGTTTACACTCCCTCTAAGTAGGAGGGAGTAGGATCGAATCCCCATTTTACAGGTGAGAAAACTGAGACTCATAGAAGTTGAGTGACTTGTCCAAGATCACAAAGCAGACAAGTGGCAGAGCTGAGATTAGAACACAGAATCTCTGACTCTTAGGTCTGTACTCTTTCCGCTAGGCCATGTTCTGATCATCTTGTTGTCCCTGTTGGAAGCTTATTATTGTGATGGGCGGACCATCAATCTAATCCAGGCCGAGACTCAAAGTGGAAAGTGATCCAATTAGTGGGGGCATGAAGGATCACCCTTCCAACCCGAGCATATCACTGTGACAAAGGGGAAGTTGGGGTTGGCTGAATTATCTTGCTGGGCTGGAAAAACACAGTAGGATAGTTGCTATGCTTTTGGCTTTGCCTTAGATTTGTAGATATGGTAGCTATTTATACACAAGTCAAGTGATTCCAGATGATCATGGGTTCTAATCTCAGCTCTGCCACTTGTGTGCCGTGTGACCTTGAGCAAGTCACTTCACTTCTCTGTGCTGCAGTTACCCAGTCTGTAAAATGGGGATTGAGACTGTGAGCCCCAAGTGGGACAGGGACTGTGTTCAACCTGATTTGCTTGGATCCTCCCTAGAGCTGTACAATGCCTGGCACATAATAAGTGCTTAACAAATACCACTATTATCATTATTATCATTATTCCAACTTGAGCAATGCCCTAGACAAGATAAAGCAGTAATAATAGTAGAAGTAGTAATAGAATTTATTTAGTGCTCACTGAGGGCAGTGGAAAGTGTGAAACAAGCAAATGACACATTCCTTGCACATAAGAAGCTTGCATTCTACTGGGGAAGACAGACATAAAAATAGTTAAATAGTAATTGCCATTAACAGTTGAATGTGTCATTAAAGTAAGGTTTACCTAAGTGCTAAGGATAAGGAGGCTAATTTGGGAAGAATGAAAGTGGTTTTGGGGCTAGTGGGTGAGGGGAATATACATATCTCGGTATATATGAGGGGGGTGAGTTGTTGGAAAGCCTTAAAGCCGGTGGTGAGGAATGTTGGCTTGGTGCAAAGGGACACGGGGAGCCAGTGGAATGTTTTGAGGAGCAGAAAAGTATGTCCTCTGTGACATTTCAGGAGGGTGATCCTGGAAGCAGAGTGAAGTATGAGAGTCTAGAGGAGGGAGACCAGCCAGGAGGCTGATATATTAGTCTACGCATGATTTGACCAGACCTTGTACCAGTATGGTAATTGTCGGGGGTGGAGAGGAAGGAATGGATCTGGGAGATGGTACATGTAACAAGAACCGGCAGGATATGCCAGTAGATTGAGAGTGAGAAATGCAAGACTGAGGCCAAGATAACACCAGTGTTTGGTGAGGATTTCTGGAACAGGGTAGATGGCCGTGTGATAGGAAAGTTAGGAGAAGGAAGAGATTAAAGGGAAAGAAGAATAGGTCAGTTTGGGTCATACTTATTTGGAGTCACTGATGGGACGTCCAAATGGAGACATCCTGGAGGCAAAAGGAGATGTGGAATTGCAGGTTAAATGAGAAATCAGGACTCCAGAGGTCGATATGGGTGCTTATTTACCCAAATAAGAATATAAAGCACAAAGCACAAAAGCACAAAGCAAAAGTATACTTGCTGCTGAATTGTACTTTCCAAGCGCTTAGTACATAGCTCTGCACACAGTAAGCGCTCAATAAATATAATGACATGAATGAAAATGAATGAATGAATGAATATGGGTAGATTCTGATTCCCCACCCAATCCGTTTTAAAACATAGTCTCATCCTAGCTGGGAGTCTTGACCACTGTCTGAAGCTTTAGACTCTGAACCTGAAGGAAGCAGAGAGCATTTTGTCTTTTCCTAAGCACTTAGTATAGTGCTCTGCACACAGTAAGCACTCAATAAATAAGACTAACTGAGCATCTAGCGTGACATGATATACTGATTTCTGCGAGAAATGAAGCTCTTTCTAGTGAACGGAATTTTCATTAAGATATGCCGATTCCTCTGGTGCAAACAGGCAGAAAAATACCTCTTGCCCCATAAGGAAGTTTTAAAAGCTCTATTGTGTCAGAGAGACTGTAGAGCTTAAGGAGAAAGTGGAGGTTCCAGACGAGTGACTGAACAGCTCAATTGTCAGTGAGAAAATGAGCGTGGGACGCATCGCGGGTTTGGAACATTAAACCTAGCCATCTGCAGACTGAACCCTTCTGCATCGCACGAGAAAATTTCCAGGATTTAGCCAGTTAAAGTAATTATCGTAATAGTGGATGAAAAAACAGTCCTGCTATGTTCTCTTTATTCTCCCTCGAGACACTCTAGATTCATAGACTACTACTTGGGATTGAGTCAGCCTGAGAAATATTCCAGAAAAAGAAAAATAACGGTTTTTGCTGACGCTCTCGGAGAGAGGGTGATAACCGATCACTTCGGCCGTAGCAGCTGAGGAGTCTGAACGGGACGGCCTCCGGCTTGAGGCACTTAACGTGAAGGTACGGAGATGGAATCGGTAAGTTCGGCTAAGACGAGGTATGTTTAAAAGTTACAGAGGTAAAGGACAGAGGTCAAACAGGGATCCTCAGGGACTGAATCCAGATTGGGGAAATTTCAGGAACGTTGACTTTAAGGTTTCCAGTTGGCCGTATGAAGTCCAAATGAACCAAACCAACACATATACCGCCGTGCTTCAGAATTTAGAAACAGCGCAATATTAAAGGAAAATTGTGCACCTCGTGTTGCCAAAACTTGCCTATGCGGTCATTTCAGCAGGCCCAGGAGCAGGAATTAGAGAGGCCCCCGGAAGATGCCCCAGACCCGTAAAATTGATTTTCAGCGACAGGGAAGTCTGCATAAGTCGGGGGGAAGAAAGGTAATTGGCAGGAGTATGTGCTTTAAGAAAGATCTCCATGCATGAATTTGGCAGAGGCAAGGCCGTTCAGACAGATCACAAACCACTAGGCAACACACCTGCTAGACTATGGAGAATGTTATTACAATTCTAAAGATATGATTTATGAGTAATCTATACCCCAGGCAAAGGCATGCTTATAGCAGACATGCTGTCCAGAACAGTTGTGGACCCTCCAGCTGAGGAAATGACACACCGACTGAAGAAACGGCAGAACACGCCATGGAAAGAACCAAAACACTTGACTCTGAGGTCAACAAGAGACCGAGATCTGAGGCAGGAAAAGATGCACTGCTGTAGCTACTTATCCAGATGTTACAAGATGGACCAGATGGGAGGAAACAAGAGCGTTCCAGACGTATTGGGCCGGACAGGGGTTCTTAAAACAGCAGATAAGGTAGAGTGGATCATGCGAGGAACTGGAAAGAGCAAACCCTTTTCTCCTTCTGCTTTTCTCCTGTAGGGTCTTGTTGCAAAAAGTCCTGACTTCATCCTTTGGTTTGGAAGCAGATGGAGGAATTTTGTTCCTGGAGAATAAACACGATGATTAGAAAGGTGGCAGAAGACTGGGATTAGTATCTGAATGAACAAAGTAGAGATATACAAGAGGTAATAGTCATAGGTTAAACACTAACTCTCTTTAGTTTAACGGTGTACATAAAGTAAAGGTTCAGTAAATACCACTGACTGATGGAGTGATTGATTCCACCTGTAGGGCCTCAGATGCAGGAGGATGAGAGCTGATGTTGCCAAGAGAAAGAGAGTTTGGCTACATTTGGGACAGAGGGAAGCTTTGGAATATGTACAGAAGAAGCTGGTTCCAGAAACATGATTGGCAGGGTTAAGAGAGTGGAAGGGATGTGATTTTCTGGTCCTGAAGTCTGAGGACTGAAGCTCATCTGTAGTACATAAAGGGAGACTCCATCAGAATATGATCAGATTAGGTTTACTGAGAGCTTACTGTGTGCAGAGTACTGAACTAAGCACTTCGAGAGTACAACCGAGTTGATATCAACCAACCAATCGCATTTATTGAGCACTTACTGTTGTGAAGGGCACTGTACAGCTTCAACGTCAACTCTACCCAGCTGACACCAAAATCTACATCTCCTCCCCGGTTCTCTCCCCCTCCCTCCAGGCTCGTATCTCCTCCTGCCTCCAGGACGTCTCCAACTGAATGTCTTCTGCCACCTAAAACTCAGCATGTCCAAAACTGAGTTGCTCATCTTCCCTCCCAAACCTGTCCTCTCCCTGACTTCCCTGTCACTGTGGATGGTACTACCGTCCTTCCCTTCTCACATGCCCACAACCTTGGTGTCGTCCTTGACACTGCTCTCTCATTCACCCTACACATCCAATCCGTCACCATCGCCTGCCGGTCTCACCTTCACAATATCGCCAAGATCCGCCCTTTCCTTTCCATCCAAATGGCTATCGTGCTGGTACAAACTCTCATAATATCCCGACTGGATTACTGTGTCAGCTTCCTCTCAGATCTCCCTTCCTCCTGTCTCTCCCCACTTCAGTCTATTCTTCATTCCGCTGCCTGGATCATCTTCCTTCAGCAGGGCTCTGGGCACGCCACTCCCCTCCTCAAAAACCTCCGGTGGTTGCCTATCAACCTCTGCACGAACAAAAACTCCTCACTCTTGGCTTCAAAGCTCTCCATTCCCTTGCCCCCTCCTACCTCACCTCCCTTTTCTCTTTCTACTGGCCACCCCGTACACTCCGCTCCTCTGCTGCTCATCTCCTCACTGTCCCCCGTTCAGGCCTATCCCGCCGTCGACTCCTGGCCCACATCCTACTCCTGTCCTGGAATGCCCTTCCTCCTCACCTCTGCCAAACTCTCTTCCCCTCTTCAAAGACCTACTGAGAGCTCACCTCCTCCAGGAGGCCTTTCCAAACTAAGCCTCCCCTTTCCCTCTGCTCCCTTTCCCTTCACCCCCACCCTCTGCTCTTCCCCCTCCCACTCCCCTCCTCAGCACTGTGCTCATTTGTATATATTATTTATTACCCTATGTATTTTGTTAATGAGGTGTATATCTCCTTGATTCTATTTATCTTGATCATGATGTCTTGTTTTGTTTTGTTCTGTTTTGCTTTGCTGTCTGTCTCCCCCGTTTAGACTATGAGCCCGTCACTGGGCAGGGATTGTCTCCATCTGTTGTCGAATTGTACCTTCCAAGCGCTTAGTAAAATGCTCTGCACATAGTAAGTGCTCAATAAATACTATTGAATGAAAATGAATGTACTAAGCACTTAGGAGAGTACAGCACAACAATATAACAGACACATGCCCTGTCCACACTGAGTTGACAGTCTAGAGGGGAAGATGGAAATACATACAAATAAATAAATTACGGATATGCACCTAAGTAGTGTAGTGGTGGGGGTGGTGAATAAAGGGAGCTAGTTAGGGTGACGGTAAAGAGGAAATGAGGACTTAATCAGGGAAGTTCTCTTGAAACAGGTGTACCTCCAACAAGACTTTGAAGTTGGGGAGAGTAATTGTCTGTTGGATTTGAAAAGGGAAGGTGGTCCAGGCCAGAGACAGACATAGGCCAGTGTTGAGATTGATGAGAACGGGTTATAGTGAGTAGGTTGGCATTAGTGGAGTGAAATATGCAGGCTGGTTGGTAATAGGAGACTAGTGAGGAGGGGGCAAGGGAATTGAGCGCTTTAAAGCCGATGGTAAGGAGTTTCTGTTTGAGGCGGAGGTGGCTGGGCAACCACTGGAGGTTCTTGAGTAGGGGGGAACAAGGATTGAATGGTTTTGTAGAAAAATGATCTGGGCAGTAGAGTGAAGTATGGACTAGAGTGGAGAGAGGAAGGAGGCTGAGAGGTCAACAAAGAGGCTGATAGTGTAATCAAGGTGGGATATGATAAATGCTTGGATTAACATGGTAGCAGTTTGGATGGAGAGGAAAGGGTGGATTTTAGTGATTTTGTGTAGGTTGAACTGAAAGATTTACTGATAAATTGAATAGGTGGGTTGAAGGTGACGGAGGAGTCGAGGATAATGCCAAAGATAAGGGCTCGTTAGGAAGCATCGTGATGCTGTCTACCATGATAGGAAAGTCATGGAGAAGACGGAGTTTGAGTGGGAAGATAAGAAGTTCTCTTTCAGACCAGTTAAGTTTGAGGTGACAGCAGGACATCATTCATTCATTCATTCTATCGTATTTATTGAGGGCTTACTGTGTGCAGAGCACTGAATTAAGTGATTGGAAAGGAAAGGACAATTCAGCAACAAAGAGAGTCAACCCCTGCCCACACCAGGCTTACATGTCTTGAAGGCAGGAGGAAATGCTGGTAGACACATGCCCTGCCTACAAGGAACTCACAATCTAGAGGCTTAAACAAAAATACCATAGTATAAGTGATCAGTAGGTAATAAGAATGAGAATGGTATTCGTCAAGCACTTATTATCTGTCATGCAGTGTTCTAAGCCCTGGGGTAGATACAAGATAATCAGGGCAGACACAGTCCTTGTCCCACACAAGGTTCACAATCTAGGAGGAAGAACAGGTCCTGGATCCTCATTTTACAAATAAGGAAACCGAAGCACAGAGAAGTGAAGTGATTGTCAAAAGTCACAGAGCAGGAAAGTGGCAGGGTCAGGATTAGAACCTCTGATTCCCAGGCCAGTGATTCTTCCACTGGGCCAGGAATAAAGGCTAGGCACCAATGAAACATAGACAGACACACCCAGATACCGCACATTACAGCCATTGTATGCTCTTCAAAAATGAGAATGTATCATGAATAGTTGCACTGTGACATGTATTCATTCGAGGACTTCCATGTTATAAAGTGGTATCCATTCCAGAACCCCTGGCTAAATAATCATCATCAATATTTATAATGATGTCTGCTCCCCATCTAGACTGTAAGCTCATTATGGGCAGGGAACATGCTTACCTCTGTAATATTGTACTTTCCCAACTGCTCAGTGTTCTGCACACAGTAAGTGCTCAACAGATATGACTGACTGATTGTGTGTGCACAGCACAGTATTAAGCACTTAAAAATCTGTAATTTCTTTACAGGCACTAATCTGTAAGATAAAACTTTACTAAGCTATTATTTATTCTCTATTAAAATGATGCAATGATAGCATTAACTAAATATGGAGTTGTAGCATGATTATTAGCCTTTGCCAAGGGCCGCAGAAATAGAAACTCACTCTGCTGACTTTAGTAGAGGCTTTTCATCTTTAGGGAAAAATTTGTCCAGTTTAGTTTAAGAACAGTCTTCTTTTTTTTCATAAAGTCCCTTGGAGTAGGCTAAGTGTTTCTGAACTCTGAATCCCTTTGAACTTCTGTCTTCATCTGAGTCTTTTATTATTTTTAGAATTCCATCTGCTTTCATGAAAATAGTGGAGTTAGGTGAGCTGGAGGTGGATTTAGGTGAGAAGATGTGTGGGTCTAGTGGAAAGAGCTCAGGCCTGAAGTCAGAAGCCCTGAGTTCTAATCCCCTCTCTGCCACATGTCTGCTGTGTGAATTTGGGCAAGTCACTTCAGCTTCCTGTGTTCATTTGTAAATGGGGTTTTAATATCTGTTCTCCCCTCTACTCAAACTGTGAGCCCCGGGTGGGACAGGGATCATAACCAACCTGTTTATACTGCATCTATCCCAGCACTTAGTACAGTGCTTGGCACAAAGTAAATGTTTAACAAATACCACAGTTATTATTATCATTAGTGACTGGCATTACAACCACCAGGAACAGGAATTTCTTCACTTGATCTGTAAACAGCAGAGAATCAGATTGAGGTTGAAGGGCAGAGATTTTAGGGGTATTTAATCAGTTTTTTCTATCTTGCTGCACTTCTGTACTCCTCTTGAATGAAGAAGAGAAGCCAGATTCCAGACTGTGGTGGGAAGAGGCGGGGAGAATGGTGAGGAGGGAGGAAGGAACAGAAAGAGAATTGAGTTCCCTGCAGTGATTGGATTTAATCTGGGGCAAAACTTTTATATCCTGAGCTTTGTCGGCAATGTGTGCATGACCTCTCTCTGATTTTACAAACCGGGGTCAACCAGAGCCAAAGTATGACTGCATCCTGTAGTATCAGGGGGTATATTTGTGGCAGAAGTTGGTCTGTTTTGGAAATTTCCACTACAAGCGTTTTGCTGCATGAGATTTGGAGAGGAGGCCAACTATGGAGTTGATCTGGAACTGGGAGTTAACAGGACAAGAGTGACAGAGGAACAAGGAGAAAAAAGTGATAAATTTAGTGATAAAAGCATGGACCTTTGTGTCTAGCAAAGGGAGGTTGCTAGTGCAGTGAGGGGAAGTCAGAAAGGCAGCATGGTCTAGTAGATAGAGCACAGGCCTGGGAGTCAGAAGGACCTGGGTTCTAATCCATCCAGGCTCCACCACTTGTCCGATGTGTGACCTCAGGAAATCACCTATCTTCTCTGTGCCTCCGTTACCCTGTCGGTAAAATGGGGATTAAGACTGTGAACCCCAAGTGGGACATGGACTGTGTACAATCTGATTTGCTTGTATTCTGTGCTTAGTACAGTGCCTGGCACATAGTAAGCGCTTAACAAAGACCACCATTACTATTATTATTATTTGGGTACTATAGCTTAGGCCAGAGAGGGAGAGGATTCAGAGAATTGTTAGGGTTGAAGAGTATAAAGTACATTTACATTAATGCCTGTTTACTTATTTTGATGCGTGTATACTCATAATTCTATTTATTTATATTGATACCTGTTCACTTGTTTTGATGTCTGTCTCCCCCCTTCTAGACTATAAGCCCGTTGCAGGCAGGGATTGTCTCTCTTTATTGGTGAATTGTACTTTCCAAGCACTTAGTACAGTGCTCTGCACACAGTAAGTGCTCAATAAATGCGAATGAATGAATGAATGAATGAATGGGAAGGGGAGGGGAAGCAGGTGGCATGGGAGGGTAGAAGGCGGTGGTGGGAAAGTGATCATTACGAATTGGAATGGTAGGGGATGGAGTTTGTGATATTGGCAGCATTATATCACCTGGCAGTTATAAAACCCAAATGTGTCCATGGGGAATGTGTGGAGGGGGACACAGGGGTGGCCGATGTGGAGTGAATTTAAGGATCAGCAGAATCGAGTAGAGAACCAGAGCGGATGGGGGGGATCAGGAAGAAACTCCACTCGGACACTGAAGTCTCCAAGGATTAGTGTGCTTTGATACCCACCCCAGCCCCACTCTACTTACGCAAATATTCTTATACTCTACTATTTCCCCATACCCGTAATCTATTTTAATGTGTGTCTGCCGCTTGGGCCTGTAAGCTTCTTGTAGGAAGGTATGGAGTCCACCAACCCCGTTGTAACATCCTCTCCCAAGTGCTTTGTAGAGTGCTCTGCCCAAAGTAAGTCCTCAATAAATATCACTGATTGGCCTCAACCGTGTTTATAAAGGTAGCAGAAGGCCCCGGTTGGCTGTAGATGATTACCGGTAGCAAGTAGCTGCTGTCCTTAAGAAAGCAACCATAATGTTTGTTTCATTAAAGAAGAATGAAGCCTAATCTATTTGCCTACTTGTTTGCTTTAGATAACAGTTGGGTCTCTGAAGTAGAGATTTATTCACCAGAAAAGACTGCTGGGTCCTGAAAGTGTCTTAGTGTTTCATGCCAAGTATACTTTCTCTTCCCCGTTCCCAGAAGGCAGCTTGTGGGGGCGGACCAACTTCAGACAATCAGCAGCCCTGATGTGGATTCGAACCAGCCTTTCCCCACATTTGGCAGATCTGTCATACTCATTCATTCATTTATTCAATCGTATTTATTGAGCACTTACTCCACGCTCATGTGACATAATTCATTCAATCATATTCACTGAGCTCTTACTATGTGCAGAGCACTGTCCTAAGTGCTTGGAATTTACAATTCGGCAACAGACAGAGACAATCCCTACCCAACAATGGGCTCACAGTCTAAAAGATATCATACGCTATAGTATGTAACGGGTAGCACTAACTTGAATTCAGCGATCCAAGTTCATATCTCGGGCAAACCTATTTCCCTACAGGCTGTGAGCTCCTTGTGGGCAGGGAATGTGTCTGTTCGTTGTACTTTACTCTCCCAGGTGCTTAGTACAGTGCTTTGCACACAGTTAGCACTCAATCAAAACGATGGAACGAATGAATGCTACATTTTTCTGAAGTGTTTTTCTCCATCCCCACAGCAGCCTGAGTGCTTGGCTGCTGAGCACTTTAGGTACACTGGGCCTCCAAACACTAACCGTTTTTTTATGGTATTTGCTAAGCTCTTACTATGTGCCAGGCACTATATTACGCTCTGGGGTCAATACCATCTAATCAGGTTGGATGCAGTTCATGTCCCAAATAGGGCTCAAAATCTTAATCCCCATTTTACCGATGAGGGAACTGAGGCCCAGAGAAGTTAAGTGACTTGCCCAAGGTCACACAGCAGACATGTGGGGGAGCCGGGATTAGAACTCAGGTCCTTCTGACCCCCAGGCCTGTGCTCTTTCCACTAGGTCATGCTACAAAAACTTAATTCATTCAGTTGTTTTTATTGAGCACTTACTGTGTGCACAGCACTGTACTAAGCACTTAAGAAAGGGAACAGTACAGACATTTTTGCGGGAATCCATATGACTATCATTTTTGAGGGAATTCTACATGACTGACATCTTTGAGGGAAACTACATGGTTTCCATTTTTTAGGGAAATTGTAGAGCTGCCATCTTGGAGATGTGCTGGGTGGCCATTTTAAAGCAATTACAAAAAGCCACCCCTGACCTCGTACAACCCCCTAAGCCGATGCCTTACCTCACTTACCATTTGAAGCTAGCAGTGTTTGATGAGACAAGATAGAGTACACAATAAAATAGTAATAATAGTGAAAATAATAATGATAATGGTATTTTGATAATGTGCTAACTGTGTGCCAAGTACTCTACTAAATGCTAAAGTAGATACAAGATTATCAGGTCAGACACAATCTCTGTTCCACAAAGGGCTCGAAAAGGGATTGAATGACCATTTTACAGATGAGGAAAGTGAGGCACAGAGAAGCTAACTGACTTGCCCATCTTCACCCAGAAAGCACTTAGCAGAGCCAGGATTAGAACACAGGTCCTCTCACTCCCAGGCCAAGGGACCATTAGGCACTAGACATGACAAGCTCTTTATGGGCAGGGGATGTGTCTGCTAATTCTGTTGTACTGTACTCTCCCAAGTGCTTAATACAGTGTTCTGCACATAGTATGCTCTCAATAAATATGAGTTACTGTTTGACAAACACTGTTTTAGCTCAACAGTGGGGTGAGCAGTAAGTAAAAATGGGTCACGGCTCCTTTAGGGTAATTAAAGCTTCAACGGATCTGTTGATCTCCCATTCAAACCATAATTTTCAATTCAAGAAAATGGTTAATGGTAGAAAAATTAAGAAGCACAGGATCCAAGGCAAGAAACACTACATAAATATGCCAAGAAAAAATTAATAATTCATTAGAGACCATAAGAAAGAGCCCCAAAAGATGCCACAAACACAATGATAAACACTGCCTGAAAAACTGGAGCTAAATGATACAGCTATTCCACATTGTAATGGCAACCATAAGCTATCACAAGAGCATACATGAAACAAGCCTGGTCCAGATTCTAACACAATTTAGGGAAGACCCAATGAAAGCAAGAGATGGGGAATAAAAGACATTCAATAGACTCTGCCTTTTTCCCCCACAGTCCTTTTGAATTTGATTTTCCTGGAGATTTATTTCTGTGAGGAGTATTTCCCAGCATTGGCTGCAAACAGAAGATGGTGTTCTCTAGGTCGGGTGACAGGAGGACAAGGAGAATAGGGTGGGAGAAGGAAGATAGTGCCATTGGTGATATTTTTAGAGACAGGATAAATAGCCAGTCAGTTGTATTTATTGAGCACTTATTGTGTGCAGAGCACTTTACTGAGCAATGGGGAGAGTAAAATATAACAGACACATTCCCTACCCACAGAGAGCTTACAGTCTTGAATCCTGAAAACTCAGCCTAATACTCCTTGGATTGTAATTCCTACAAGTCATCGGGTTCATTCATTCATTCAATCATATTTATTGAGCACTTACTGTGTAGAAAGCACTGATACTTGAATGTCACAAACCTCAAAGAATTGCAGGAGCTAGGTGATTTGGAAATTCTTAGCAAGTTTGGTCTTGCCAAAGGATGGGGAGGAGAATCCCAGAGACTAGGAAAGGTAGTCAAGCGCAGAACAGTCTTCACCCACCCATAAACCTAACAGGAGGGGGAGGCCCCATTGGTAAAGGCAATGGCTGCTGTTACATATTTCTCACACCTCAAGGTAAAACTCATCAAATATGTGGTTTGTCATTGCCAGCACGATTTTCCTTCCTGCCAGACTTCTTGGGATTATCACTTTGCGCGGCATACGCTGAGAATGCTTTGAAGGTTTCACATGTAAGACGTTTAGAGTTCCCCTCGCTGGGTGCTGGCTTCATTGGAGTTGAACCCCACACACTTTCCATGGAGCTCTGAAAGATGGAGTCTCCTTCCTCTAATCAAACACAGGCTTTCGTGCTCAACGATCATAACTCCCACTGAAAGGGATACAGAAGAAGCTTCAACTATGGCCCCTTAAGTCATCTCAGAGCTTCCAAGATTTTCTTTGGGACTTTTAATCAAATCATCCTCACAAATACAATCCTCCAGACTGTAAGCTCACTGTGGGCAGGGAACATATCTGCTAATTCTGTTGAAGTCTACTCTCCCAAGTGATAAATATTTGCTTTTTCCATTGGAATTGCTCAATAAATACCACTGATTGATTGATTGATTGATAATTCAGAGCGAGAACTGGGTGAAAGTAGAATTGCATTCACCAAACTCCACCACCACAGGCAAGAGGCCACCCACTGAAGATTGAAGGTGGGAGTAATATAAAATAAACAAAACAGACCACTTCTTCGCATGGAGGGTTGGGGGAAAGCATGTGGAATTCGTTACCATAGGAAACTGCAGAGACTGATACAACGGCACAGATCGTTCAAGAAGGATTGGCTGAAAATCCATATCTAGGACATATGTGATTGGAATTAGAAGGATATTAAGGGAAATGTTAGGGTCGCTGCATAGCACATCCCAAATAACAAAATGGATGTCACCTGTTAAACGGTTTCGACAAACAACAGGATGTCACTGTCGGAAGCATCGGTTGGAGGGATTAATGGTCTGAACCAATAGCATTATTTACTTACTATGTTCTTAAATTAAATCCAAATATTACGAGAGACTGGTATGCAGGATAAAGTATTATGGTCTCCAAACTGCCATCTTTAGTACTCTGCTCTGGTACACCGGTTGTTGCTTCCTACACGGTGTTGGCAGAGAATTTAAATACTTCATGGGAAACCACCAGTTCACAAATACGATTCCTGCACCTTAGTTTTCCTAGAGACATTTCATAAGTTCTCCCAACTCACTGAGTAATAATTTTGGAGTGCAACCTTGGAATTGTTTCCTCTGATCTGGGTTCTGTGGCCAATTCTATCGCCAACCCTGATGGGGGAACTTCAACAAGTCCTTTGATTTCATTTCCAGTTTCAGTTGCCATATCTAACTGGAAAGAGGAAAGGTGTAGTTTTATAGCCTGTCTTAACCCCCTAATTGTCCAGGGTGCTGTTCCACACATCTTTTAAAAGATGAAAAAAGACCTGGCGTTCCATTTTCTTAGAAGGCATTCCAGTATTCCTTGGGCATTTACTTGGGTATTATGACCTGCTGATATGAACCAAGCAGACCTCAGACTGAATTGTGGAGAAGGAAGAAGTAAAGAGGACTGCAAGGTGAAGACAAAGATGGTTGGAGGTTTTGGGAGATGATGATGATGGTGTTCGGTAAGCACTTACTAAGTGTCAAGCACTCTTCAAAGCGCTGGGGTAGATAATCAGGTTGAACACAGTCCCTGTCCCACATGGGACTCACAGTCTAAGTGGGAGGGAGAACAGGTACTGAATACTCATTTTACAAATATGAAAACTGAGGCGCAAAGAAGTGAAGTGACTTGTTCAAGGTCACACAGCAGGCAAATGGTGGAGCCGAGATTAGAACCCAGGTCCTCTGACTCCTCGGGCCATGCTCTGTCCCAGAAATGCTGTGATATGTGACACAAAAAATTTTCAGGTGATCTAGACAGTAGCCTGTACTGGAAACTGAAGGGGAGGAACCCTCCAATCTTCTGCAAGGACTTGTTTTTCTGCTCATCCTCAGCTTCTCTGCTGGAAGTGGAGACTGACAACAAAATGAGCCCTACTGGTCCCATACACAAGTGGGAAGATACGAGTCTGGCAGCACCATCGGCAGCTGGGACAGCAAGAGATGCCAAAGTATGGTGAGGCACCCATTCATCTGCCATTCAGCAGCAAGCACTCTGAGGGCCATCAAATTACAAAGTTTCCTCCCTAAGAACAGATGTAGCGACTTCCTATTTCCAATGTGGGTGACAAATGGGCTCTCTTTGTTTAATTGCCTTCTAGACTGTGAGCCCAATGTGGGCAGGGATTTTTTCTCTTTAATAATGTTGGTATTTGTTAAGCGCTTACTGTTTGCAGAGCACCGTTCTAAGTGCTGGGGTAGATACAGGGTAATCGGGTTGTCCCACATGAGGCTCTCAGTCTTAATCCCCATTTTCCAGATGAGGTCACTGAGGCACAGAGAAGTGAAGTGACTTGCCCACAGTCACACAGTTGACAAGTGGCAGAGCTGGGATTCGAACCCATGACCTCTGATACCCAAGCCTGGGCTCTTTCCACTGAGCCATGCTGCTTTCCTCTTTGTTGCTGACTTGCACTTCCCAAGTGCTTAGTACAGTGCTCTGCAAATGGTAAGCACTCAGTGACTAGCAGTGACCGATTAATTGATTAATTCCTTATTGCTGAGGTTTGAATCTTAGTGTTCAAATGAATTATTGGCCTAACAAAGAATAATCATTTACTTGGAAGTGATCCTAGAAGTTTGTGGCAGACTCGAGATGACATTTTCTCTCACAAGTCTTTGTCCACACTGAGAAGCAGCGTGGCCTAGTGGACAGAGCACAGGCCTGGGAGTCAGAAGGACCTGGGTTCTAATCCCAGATCCATCACCTGTCTGCTGAATGACC
Organism: Ornithorhynchus anatinus; assembly: GCF_004115215.2. Lineage (NCBI taxonomy): Eukaryota > Metazoa > Chordata > Mammalia > Monotremata > Ornithorhynchidae > Ornithorhynchus > Ornithorhynchus anatinus. Next base: position 58,833,962 of record NC_041731.1, read on the forward strand.
TTTGGCAATTCACTTAACTTCCCTGCTCCTCAGTTACTTCATCTATAAAATGGGGATTGAGACTGTGAGCCCCACGTGGGACGTGGACTGTGTCCAACCTGATTAACTTGTACCTACCCCAGAGCTTAGTACAGTGCCTGGAACAGGGTAAGCACTTAACAAATGCCATTAAAAAAGCAAAAAGCAACAACAACAACAACAAAACACTTCCTAGCTCAGCAGCAATGCCAATCAGGTGCTTAAATCTGCTCCATTGCTTTGAGGTCGGTCACCATTTTTAAATTGGCTCTCCAATTTGGTCAGTTCATTCATTCATTCAATAGTATTTATTGAGCGCTTACTATGTGCAGAGCGCTGTACTAAGCGCTTGGAATGTACAATTCGGTAACAGATAGAGACAATCCCCGCCCACTGACGGGCTTACAGTCTAATCGGGGGAGATAGACAAAAACAACAGCAATAAATAGAATCAAGGGGATGTACATCTCATTAACAAAATAAATAGGGTAATAAAAAATATATACAAATGAGCGGACGAGCACAGTGCTGAGGGGAGGGGAAGGTTCTCTATAGTACTAGCTCATTTCTGACCTCTAGTGGGAAGAGAGCTAGGGAATGGCTGGATTTTGCCAAGAGGACCACAGAATTTCCACAATCAGAAAACAAGGAATGAAAGAATCTCATGGTCTAGGAATGTAGCATCAAATTCTGTCCACACCAACTCCCATAAAAGAAAATCCAAGAGAAGCCATCTATAGGACCAACTACCCCAGTGACTGATATTTCTGACATGTAGGGGACAGTAAAGAAATATAGATTGCTTTTGTTTGTCCCAACCTGAGAGACCTCAATGAGGTTGTTTCATAGGCAGAGGTTAAATGAAACATTCGTACGCTTTACTGACCTTGGTTTGGAACTTCCTGTAAAATGGCAAAATGTGTCCTCTACTCATCTCTCATTCACCCCACATATGAGGTCATCACAAAATCCCGTCGGTTCTACCCACATCTCTAGAAGAATCCACCCCTTCCTCTACATCCAATGTGCTACCATGCTGGCACAAGGACCTGTCATATCCCACCTCGACCACTGCATCAGCCTCTTCACCGACCTTCGGTCTTTCCCCTCTCCAGTTCACACTTCACTTTGCTGCCTGGATCATTTTTCTAAAAAAAATCATTCAGTACATAGCTCCCCCTTCCTCCAAAATCATCAATGGTTGCTCATCCAACTTTATATTAAACAGAAACTCCTCACCTTCGGCTTTAATGTATTCTTATGCACACTCTCTCATTTCCCACTACAACCCAACCTGCACACTACTCCTCGAATATCAACCTATTTAGAATAGTCAATCTCATCTCTCTCACCAACAATCGCTTATTCAAGCCCTTCCTCCTTCCTGGAACTCCTTCCTCCTTCATATCTAAGAGACCACCATGCTTTCCATCTTCAAAGCCCTACTAAAATCATAATTCCTCATCTCCCTACCCAGTCTCCTTCCCCTCTTGCACCACCTATTAACTTGGAACTGTACTTTCTAAGCACTTTGAAACACACACCCCCTCAACAGAACTCCTTATATTCTGCTGTTTCCCTGCCTGTAATTCATCTATCTCCACCATAGATTGTACACTCCTCGAGGGAAGGGATCATATCTACCAACTCTCTTGTGCTTTCCAAGTGCTCAGTGCAATGTTTTGCATACAACAATCGCTCAATAAATAATGCTGATCGTTTGGTGGATTAAGATAAACTGAGGCTGCATGCTGCAGCAAATCTCTGCCATTATTTCCACTTGCCCACATCCAGGGAACCATGAGACAGGGAACTGAGAAAAATGGACACAGAGTACCTATACTTTCAAGCAGTGATGTAATTTATGTAGCTTTTGGCTTCAAATATACTTACTTTACATGTATTTGAATCCAGACTATTCCCCAGTGAAGCCGGTTAATGGAAACACACTAGAAGCCTGTTGTATATTCATTACCTGTCAAGGATGATTATCTCTTAGGATCAACTAGAAATCTGCACAAAGGATTCCAGATGATTATTCCCCAACCTTGTAACAATACATTTTAAAGAGTATCTTGTGCATTTACGATTACACTGGTTTAGCTTTTTCTGTTCAACTCACCATGATCTCAAAACGTTAGGAATTTAGCTGTCTGAACATGAAGGGAACAGTTAATTTCAGCTAATGCAAACATTAAAATTCTGCCAAAATATGAACAAAAACTTAGACTCCTATTTTTATGTCAAAACAAATTATGCTAATAATTAAAAACATTTCCCCCTGATAAATCACTGAATGGAAATTATCCATACAGGACTACTTAAAGAGGCAAGAATTTCATATTGATTGAAAGAATTTCACAATGATGGCTTTTTTCTAAGCATACATAAGATTCTTGACAGTAGAAGTACAAAATCTATGCTTGGTAGGACTATGAGATGAAGATTCTTATGAGATCACAAAACAGTGATACTTCAAATGAATATTTTTAAAAATACATTGTTTCATTTTTATTAATGAGATTAAATGTTTATAATAACAAGATTGGTTTCGCCTTGCCAATGTGCTGTCACGGTCAATTTGATTTGAAAGAAGGAAATAAACAAAAGCCTATTACCAGGGATCTGCACTAAAAAGCTCAAGCTTTATTATGTAGATGATTACCATTAAAATTAAAGGTTGGATGTCAAAGCCAAAACACTGGCACAGAACTGCAAGTTTCTGAAGAATCTTCTAACCTGAGGTATATATTTCAGGGCAATATCATCTAGTCAGAATAGCAGAAACATGTAATATCTATTGGGGAACAGCATCTTGATAACCAACTTATAAGAACTTACTATATATATTGTCAGACCTAAGAATAATGAACACGGTACAAATACAAACCACATGGCCCATAAGGAACATGTCCTTTCAGATTTGGGATTCTTGATTTTTTTTTTTTGGCTTTTGGAGCTATAAATTATTCCTTCACACTACCAATAAAGTACTGAAGAAGTAAGGTCAGATGACCCTAAAGTATTCAGATATAGTGCAAGATTCATGTGCATTCAATCATTCTTGGTACATTCAATTATTTTTTCAGCTGTTTCATCCTGATGTGTTAGTACTGTTTCTTAGTAATAGCTGTTCTTCATCCAGCTTTTAAACAATCTGCAAATAACTATAAACATTATTTGTCTATCATCCCCATTAGACTGAAAGCTTGACTGTGGGAAACTTCCTCTAGATTGTAAACTCCTTCAAGGCAGGGATTGTGCCTTCTAACTCTATTGTATTGTACTTGATTCTATTAATTGCCATTGTTCTTGTCTGTCTCCCCCATTAGACTGTAAGCCTGTCAAAGGGCAGGGACTGTCTCTATCTGTTACCGATTTGTACATTCCAAGCGCTTAGTACAGTGCTCTGCACATAGTAAATGCTCAATAAATACTATTGAATGAATGCTCTCCCAAATGCTTAGTACAGTGCTCTGCACCCAGTAGGTTCTCAATAAATCCTACTGATTGATTAGTGTTTAATATAGAAGCAGACACTCAGAAGTTGCTCAATAAATGCCAGTGATAAGGAGAAGAACAATATAGGCTAATACTTGATTCAAATTATTTATTTACATTCCATTTTTATTTCTTTCTACTTTGAATTTTACTTTCGGGAAAATTTGGCACATTTTCTATAAGGTAGATTCTCCACCTGATCCAAGACGATTTTTTTGTACATGAGAGTAAGCCATACCTTTCCCTGTAGGAGTCAGGCTACAGCAACTAGAATTTTTATGTAGTCTCCTACAGCAGACTATAATGATAATAATAACAATAAGAATAATAAATATGGTATTTATTAAGTGCTTACTATGTGGCAAGCACACTGGAGTAGATATAAGATATTCAGATTAAACACAGTCCTCATCCCAAATGGGGCTCACAGTCTACGTTGAGGCACAGAGAAGTTAAGTGACTTGTCCAAAGTCACAAAGCAGATAAGTAGCAGAGCAGGATTAGACCTAGGTTCTCTGGCTCCTAGGCCAATGTTCTTTCCACTAGGCCTAACTGCCTCTGAAGATGTAGCTCTTTGATTGCCATATAGGTGATTTTCTGTGCAACGTCTCTAAAAATGAACATCAGGTCAGTCTTATCAGCCTTGGTTTGCCATACAGAAATATTACAATGGATGCCCAAGTGTCTTTAGATTCACATAATGTTCCTAGTAATCTCCATCATCACAAATTATCACTATTCATCATTTAGCATGGTGTTAATAACAAAACTGAGATTTCAGTTGCCTACCTAGCAGCGAATGCTGCCTCAAATATTTGTTAGGGTTGATTTGGGATGCATCATTTGTTTCCTTCTTCTTTGTCCTTTCTCCCCTCCCCAGAACGTTCCGGGGCTCAAACAGGGGCAGCCTCTGGCATTTAATCGTATTTATTGAGTGCTTACTGTGTGCAGAGCACTCTACTGAGTGGTTGGGAAAGTACCACAATAAACTGTGGCATTCCCTGCCCTCAACACGTTCAGTCCAGAGCAGCAGGGCATGAGAGATGAACCTTGACTTCCTTCCACTGCCTATTCTTTCACTGCTCATTCACTCATATTTACTGAGCGCTTATCCTGTGCAGAGCACTGTACTAAGCACTTGGGAGAGTACAATATAACTGACACATTCCCTGCCCACAACGAGTTTACAGACTAGAGGAAGCACAGACCAGGGAAGCAAATTTCGAAGATCTGATTCCCAGGTCCAGGCTCCATCTACTAAGCCCGCTGCTTAGGTCTGCAGTAAGGGCGTACAAGACACTGTCCAAGCAACCAAAAATCTCCAAGACTGAGATCAATCAAGTGCAATAAAATGGGGTTCATTTCTTTCAGTTGATAGGTGTTTTTTAGGGTATTTGTTAAGTGCTTACTATGTGTCAGGCACTGTGCTAAACACTGGTGTAGCTACAACTAATCAGGTAGGATACAGTCTATGTTGCACAAGGGGCTCACCGTCTTAATCCCCATTTTACAGATGAGTTAACTGAGGCACCGAGAAGTTGATTGACTTGTCCCCCCTCTTCCCCCATCCCTGGCCCCCAGTGACCTGGGCACCTACTTTATTAAGAAAATTGACACCATCAGATGTAAGCTGCTTAAAATCGCCACTGTCCATCCTCAATCCCTCCCCATTCTGGCCCCCTTCATAAACTCTCCCATCCTTTCCAGTAGTATCTCTAGAGGAGATCTCCTGCCTCATCTCAAAAGCCTTATCTTCCACATGCACATTGGATCCCATTCTTTCACGACTTTTCAAAACTCTCGCCCCCTCCCTTCTTCCCTCCCAACAGCTATCTTCCACTGTTCGCTTTCCGACGGCTTCTTCCCCACAGTTTTCAAACATGCCCTATTCTAAAAAATCCTCCCTTGACCCTAAGAATCCCTTCAGTTTTCACCCCATCTCCCTCTTCCCATTCCTCAAATCCAAAAACCTTGAATGACTTGTCTGCACCCGCTGGCTCAAATTCCTGTCCTCGACACCCTCCAGTCTGGCTTCCATCCCCTTCATTCCACAGAAACCGCTCTCTCAAAGGTCACCAGTGATCTTCTTCTTGCTAAACCCAGGCGCCTCTATTCCATCCTAATCCTCCTGGACCTCTAAACCGCCTTCAACACTAGACCATCTCCTTCCCTTGGAAATGTTATCCAACTTTGCTTCACTGACTCTTTCCCCTCTTGGTTCTCCTTTCATCTCTCTTGCCATTCATTCTCAGTCTCCTTCGCGGGTTCCTCTTCTGCCTCCCACCCTCCAACTATGGGGATCCCTGAAGGTTCAATTCTGGGTCCCACCCACTCACTTGAAGAATTCATTTGCTCCCATGGCTTCAACTACCACCTCTAAGCAGATGACACCCAAATCTACATGTGCAGCCCTGATCCCTCTCCCTCTTTCCAGTCTCACATCTCTACTTGGATGCCCTCCTGTCACCTCAAACTTAACATACCCAAAAGAGAGCTCCTTATCTTCCCACCCAAGCCCTGACCTCCCCCTGACTTTCTCATCACCTTAGATGGCACCACAACACTTCCTGTCTCACTAAGCCCATAACCTTGGCAATTTCATTGACTCCTTTCTCTCATTCAACCCACATAGTCAATCCATCACCAATGCGGTCAGTCCCACCTGCACAACATCGCTAAAATCCACCCTTTTCTCCCCATCCAAACAGCTACCATGCTATTACAATCACTCATCCTATCCTGCTTAGATTACTGCATCATGGCTCTGATAATAATTTCGGCTCTGAACAGCCCTGAATTATGCCTGAGGAGCATGAAGCTAACTCCTATAGGTGTCTTTTTAGGCTTTCTTGTTTTTGTTTCACCTTCCTTGTGCGTCTGTTGCCAGTCCCCTCCCCTCTCTCACTGATAAATTGTGAGCCCTTCTGAGGGCTCTGTTTTTCAGCCAGTATCTTTTTGTGTACTAAGGATGCTTAGTACAATACCTTGTACACGGTAAGTGCTTAATAAATGTCATTTCTATGCTTACTATTACTGCTGGACAGAGAGTAGTGGGTTGGATGGACTGTTGAGGGAGCACCATGACATAGTGGAAAGAGTATGGGCTTGGGAGTCTGAGACCTGGGTTCTACTCCCAGCTACACTACTTGTCTGCTGTGTGACCTTGGGTAAGTCATTTTAATTTCATTGTGTCTCAGTTTCCTCATCCGTAAAATGGGGATTCAATAACTGTTCTCCCTCCGACTTAGACTGTATGCCCCATGTGGAACAGGGACTGTGCCTAACTTGTATCTACCTCATTCCTTCATTCATCCATTCAGTCATAGTCATTGAGTGCTTACTGTGGGCAGAGCACCATACTAATCCCGTCAATGGGCAGGGACTGTCTCTCTGCATTGCTGATTTGTACATATCAAGCGCTTAGTACAGTGCTCTGCCCACAGTAAGCGCTCAATAAATACTATTGAATGAATGAGAGTATACTGTAACAACAGACACATTCTCTTCCCACAACAAGCCTAGAGTTTAGAACAGGAGACAGACATTAATATAAATAGATAAATTAAAGATATGTACATAAATGCTGTGGGGATGGGAAGAGGGGTGAATAAGGGGAGCAAGTCAGGACGATGCAGAAGGGAGTCGGAGAAAAGGAAAGGTGGGTTTAGTCAGGGAAGGCCTCTTGGAGGAGATGGGCCTTCAATAAGGCCTTGAAGCGCAGGAGAATAATTGTCAGATTTGAGGAAGGAGTGCGTTCCAAGACAGAGGGAGGACATAAGCAAGTGGTTGGAGGCGAGAAAGGTGAGATTGTGGTACAGTGAGAAGATTAGCGTTAGAGGAGCAAAGTGTGCAGACTAGGTTGTAGTAAGAGAGTAGGGAGGGGTGGCAGGCAGGGGCAGAGCGATTGAGTGCTCTAAAGCCAATGGTGAGGACTTTTTGTTTGATGCAGAAATGGATGATATGAACCATGATGCTATCACCTCCAAGCAAGGCTTGGCTTTGGCTGCAGCCTATCTGTGCATTCTTCCTTGTACTCTACTACTGCACATGGGGTGTTTTCTGAGAAAAAAAGTTTTTGGCCATAGGGCATGATGAAACGAGACAGGGTAAGCACTTTTTGGCCTTTCTTTTCAAAGAATGGACCAGATGCAGATCAGTTTTAAAGCGAGTCAGGGTTGAATTAGGCAGTATTTTGTTTAAATAGATCGACAGCAGAAAGGTAAAATAAGAGGAAGGAGAACTGCCTACTGTCACATGAAAGGAGAATAACTTTCTTGGTTTTTCAGCTTTTTATAGCCCCCGGGGAACATTTTTTCTTTCCTGTGATTCTCAGCCCCAAGAGGAACATTTTACCCATCTCACACATCCCGTCTCCTTTCGTGTCAAAGCTCCAGGTGGCAGACAGGGGAAGGGGAGAGAGGAAGGGAGAGGGGAGAAGGGAAAGGGAGATGAAACTTGGTGGTGGTGGTGATGGAGAGCAAATGGCAGATTATCTAAGAGCTGGGGAAGGATGAGGAGAAAGACAGTGATTAGATTTGCAAATGGCTTTTCCCAGCTCTGCCACTTGTCAGCTGTGTGACCATGGGCAAGTCACTTAACTTCTCTGTGCCTCAGTTCCCTCATCTGTAAAATGGGGATGAAGATTGTGAGCCTCACATGGGACAACCTGATTACCCTGTATCTACCCCAGTCTGCTCTGCTCATAGTAAGCGTTTAACAAATACCAACATTATTATTATTATTATTTTATTCCATCCTCTGAAGAGCTGAGAGGGTGGTGTGTCATAAAAGCACCTAGAACTCTACCCCATCCTTTCTATCAACCCAGACTTGAGGTGAGGAGTGGGTGGGTCTCAACATACTTCCAAAACCATAACGAACCTTCCACAAACTTGTGAATATTTTGCCTTTGCAGCAACCCCAACCAGCCTCCTCAGAGATGGTGAATGCCGAAGTTCTTTCGCAGATATGTAGTGCAATGTTTGAGTCACCCTCTTACTCAAATGGGCCCTCCATGCATTTTCAGACATATGACTAACTGTGCAAATATGTTTTTTCCCCTCAACTGCAGCAAAACACAATGTTTGGCAGGACATTTTTTCCTTGCGTCTGATGTTGCATGATGGTGGGAGAGGAGAGCTGGGGAACATCAAAAAGCAGTAGACCAAAAAAAGTGTGGTTCTTCCTCCTTCTGCTGTGTTGCTTTTCCTGTCATTTTAGAATAGTTTGAAGCAGCAACTGCTATCCAGAACTTTATCTAAATTTCACTGACCGGCCGCAATTGTTGTCTAATGTGATATTTAATTAAGAATAAAAGCATAGAATCTGCAATCTACCATGTGAATATGCTATGATTTTTTGAACTCTCAAAATGATCACGCCATGGTAAACGTAGGAAAGCACACATGGTTGGAAGAATTTTAAACCCAGGCTGCCTTTTGCTGAAACAACTTGCAGTAACTAGAACTTTTTTAAAACTAATTGGAGGCCTTCACATTAAGTCCTAAAACACATTTTTTTGGGCCCCTCGTGCCTTGTTTCCAAGATGGTAGCACCTGGAAAAACACACAGCTTGATTTGGGTAATAGATATGAGCTCAGATAGTAAGGACCGCATTACACAAGTTCCTTTGAAACTGGTGGTAATGTTGATGGAGACTAAGTGGTTGGCTCTAATGCTTAGGAATAAGAGCATGTTGGTCTGTTTGTGAAAAACACCAGACATAGACAACTTCCACACAACACACTAGAGAAACCAGCAAGCCCCCTGTTAAGAACCAGGCCAAAACTTGGTAGAGCATTGCCAAATACCGCATACGATGCTGTTTTCTTTAAGACTTCATTTTAATGAACTGACTCCACAATTCTCTTCGGCGTGTGACATGTTTTGCTTACACCAATGAGGCCGTCTTACTTAGAACTTGCTGAATTCTCCATCGCCTCTGACCCAAGTGAAATGAACAATGTATGTTTCCTGTTCAATACAATAGAAAACCTTCATTTCATTCTACTTACTGGAGTGAGAATTATTAGAGTAGTCCTTGACCCTGTCTTCCCTGTCTTTCTAAGTTTACAGTAAACTGTGAAATATGATCATTTAATTCTTAAATATGTAATTTTTTTGCTGGAAATGAGTATCTCTTATTCGACTTACTGCTCCCCTTGGGAACTTGCTATTGTTTATTTAAGAATTAGACATCCAGCCATTTTGTCAGATGAAATTGAGGAAAAATGCCCTCCATATGACACAATTGCCCTATCATTTGAGAGTTCATGAACTTGTCTCATATCTTAATATCTGTAATAACAACCGAACTGCTTTGGTGCACATGGTTGGTACAGTTTAAGTCTCCATTTTTAAACATCGGTGCAGTAGGATCGGAACAAAAGCCTATATACTTCATCATAATCAAATACACAAAGGCTAGAAGAAGCAGGAGGTGGGAAAAAGCCACCCGAGATTTTCAAAAATTAGGTTTTGTCCATCTCATTTATGGTGGAGAGATAAGCTAGTGAGGTCTGTGGAACATAAAACAATCCAGAATTTAGCCTCAGTGTGACAATTGAGAAGCAGAATGGCTTTGCCTGAGTAGGCAAGTCTAACATCAGAATCTATATCTTTTTTTTTTTTTTTAACAGACTTGATATCTCCTGCATGTTGGCCAGGTCATACTAGAATATTTCTGTCCACTTTTCCGTGGAAGGGCAGAAAACATTTAGGGTCAAGAAGTGCAGATGCAGTTTTTCCTTGTGAGACTGCATCTTTGGCTCCCCTCCATGGTAGCTCAGGAGTTTGTACAATTGACAGTTGCTGCCTGGAGGTGCTTTTTGGACTTCTAATCTTTTTCAGTTGCCTCTTGCCCTCTTTAAAAAAGGAAATGTTGCAAAACTCAAGGCATATCTAATTTGTTCTTTCTTAAATTCAGAATGAAACTTTTTGTTGCCTAGAAACTTGGAAACAACCAGAAATAGCCACAAAACCTCATCAATTCATTCATTCATTCAATTCATTCAATAGAATTTATTGAGTGCTTACTATGTGCAGAGCACTGTACTAAGCACGTGGAATGTACAAATCGGCAGCAGATACAGTCCCTGCTCACTGACGGGCTTACAGTCTAATTCATTTAATAGTATTTACTGAGCGCTTACTATGTGCAGAGCACTGTACTAAGCGCTTGGAACGTACAAATCGGTAACAGAGACAGTCCCTGCCCTCTGACGGGCTTACAGTCTAATTGGGGGAGACGGGCAGACAAGAACAGTGGCAATAAAAAGAGTCAAGGGGAAGAACATCTCATAAAAACAATGGCAAATAAATAGAATCAGGGTGATGTACATCTCATTAAACAAAATAAACTAAATAAATAGGGTGATGAAGATATATACAGTTGAGCGGACGAGTACAGTGCTGAGGGGGTGGGACGGGAGATGGGAAGGAGAGGGAAAGGGGGGAGAAGAGGGTTTAGCTGCGGAGAGGTGAAGGGGGGGTAGAGGGAGCAGAGGGATAAAGGGGGGAGGCTCAGTCTGGGAAGGTCTCTTAGAGGAGGTGAGCTTTAAGTAGGGTTTTGAAGAGGGGAAGAGAATGAGTTTGGCAGAGGTGAGGAGGGAGGGCGTTCCAGGACCGCGGGAGGACGTGGCCCAGGGGTCGACGGTGGGATAGGCGAGAATGGGGGACGGGGAGGAGGTGGGCGGCGGAGGAGCGGAGCGTGCGGGTTGGGCGGTAGAAAGAGAGAAGGGAGGAGAGGTATGAAGGGGCAAGGTGATGAAGAGCCTTGAAGCCTAGAGTTAAGTGACTTGCCCAAGGTCACACAGCAGACAAGTGGTGGAGTCGGGACTAGAACCCACGTCCTCTGACTCCCAAGCCCGTGCTCTTTCCGATCTAATTATCATCATCTAATTATCCCATCTAATTATCATCATCATCATGAATATTTGAGCACCTACAGTGAGAAGAGCATTTGGAGAGTATAATAGAATGAGTAGATATGATCCATAAAATCTATAGATTTTGGGGATCTCTGAGCACAGCCCTTAGAACAATATTTGGCACGTAGTAAGCACTTAACAAATACAGTAATTATTATCTAAGAATCATAATCAAAATTGATTTTTCTTTCCAAGGCACCAAGAACTGTACTCTGTGCACAGAAGGCACACAGTAATATCTGATTGATAGATTGGGTAAGCTTACTACTTTTGCCTCTATGATTCTCTCTCCTCTCCTAAATCCCCATCCATCCAGAGGTCTTAAAGTTTATTTGAGTATCTTAATATCTGCAAAAACAACCAAATTGTTTGGATGCACATGGTTGGTACAGTTTAAGTCTCCATTTTTAAACATCTGGGCAGGGGAATCAGAGTTTTGCAATCATAGTGTAGGTCAAAATTTCTTAAGACCAAAGTCGATGTTCTTTTGGCCTTAGTGGAGTGAATCAAGGAACAAAAATAGAAGAAGGGCCAGAGAACTACATGTGAAAAAAACAATAATTCCAGGATCTTTTTGGATTTAATGCTGCCCTTGTATTCTTATCACTATCATCATAATGATATTTATGGAACACTTACTGTGTGTCAAGCACTGTTCTATGTACTGAATGAATCAAAGGTTCAATGAATCACAGTCCTTGATTCACATGGAGCTCACAGTCTATGTAGGCGGGAGCACAGGTATTGAATCTAGACTGTATGCTCATTGTGGGCAGGGAATGTGTCTGGTACATTATTAGAATGTACTCTCCCAAGTGCTTAGTATACTGCTCTGCACACAGAATGTCAATAAATGCAATTGATTGATTGATTGAATCCCCATTTTACAGCAAGTGAGGAACCTGAGGCCTAGTGAAAGTAAATGATTTGCCCAAGGCCACACAGCAGGCAATTGGTAGAGCGGACATTAAAACTCAGACTGTAAGCCCGTCAAACGGCAGGGACTGTCTCTATCTGTTGCCCACTTGTTCATTCCAAGCGCTTAGTACAGTGCTCTGCACATAGTAAGCGCTCAATAAATACCATTGAATGAATGAACTCAGGTCCTGTGACTCCCAGACTCAAGCTCTTTCAACTAGGTCACACTGGTTCTCATGTTTCATTTTTATCATTTCAACTGTTCCCAAAGTGGATGGCCTACTGGAAAGAGCACAGGGTTGGAATCAGAAGACCTGGGTTCTGATCCTACCTGCTGGGGGACTCTGACAAGTCACCTATCTTCTCTGACACTTAGTTTCTTCATTTGTAGAATTGGGATAAGATGTCTGATGTCCCCATCACTTAGAGTGAAAGCCTTGTGTAGGGTAGGGACTGTGGCTATTTTGATTCTCTCTCTTTACCGCAGTATAAAGCCTAGTGGTTTGGCACATAGGAAACGTTTAATAAGTATAGGAATTATAAATCACTATTACATCATCTTTGCTAACCTCCCGGCCTCCCCATTAGGTTGGTCTAGTGGAAAGAGCACGGGCCTGGGAGTCAGAGGATGTGGGTTCTAATCCAGGCTTTTCCACATGTCTGCCACATGACTTGGGAGGGTCACTTCACTTCTCTGTGCCTCAGTTACCTCATCTGGAAAATAGGGATTAAGACTGTGCCTCCCATGGGGGCACATCTGTTTCTCCTGACACCACACCACGTTGTATCCGGACAGACACACGCTGTTGAAACAACTGTTCCCTAAATCTACAGTTGCATTCTATTTAAAATGAGTCATGAAAACACATGGCCTAGGAAAACGGTTTGGGCTAACCTTCAGATACATGGAAAAAAAAATTGAATGTAATTTCCCTGGTTGAACTGGGTCCACTGATCCTGATTTGATAAGCCTCCCCCCCTGGACTGTAAGCTCGTTGTGAGCAGGGAATGTGTCTGATTATTGTTTCTGTGCACTCTCTCCAGCACTTAGTACAGTGATCTGCACACGATAAGCAGATAAATAATAATAATGTTGGTATTTGTTAAGCGCTTACTCTGAGCAGAGCACTATTCCAAGCACTGGAGGAGATACAGGGTAATCAGGTTGTCCCACGTGAGGCTCACAGTCTTCATCCCCATTTTACAGATGAGGTAACTGAGGCCCAGAGAAGTGAAGTGACTTGCCCACAGTCACACAGCTGACAAGTGGCAGAGCCGGAAGTCGAACCCATGACCTCTGACTCCGAAGCCCGGGCTCCTTCCACTGAGCCACGCTGCTTCCAATAAATATGATTGAATGAATGAATGAAATGCCTCTGGCCCTGAGCTTCCTCACAATTCCCACAGCATCATGCAGAATGTACCCAGGCAGGTGCTCGCTGATCAATGCTGTCTGTCACTCATTCCATGGCATCAAGCGCTTAGTACAGGGCTCTGCATACAGTAAGCACTCAATAAATATGACTGATTTTTTGAACAAACAAATCCAGGTCTAATGAAGCGATTAACAGGAGCCTTGATAGACACCGTCTTTACTGAACCGAGACTGGAAATGGAGATCCAGGGCCAGAAACTTGAATGCAGTCAGAATGAGCAACAACTCTGACTTGATGCCAAATAATAATAATAATGGCATTTGTTAAGTGCTTACTATGTGGTAAACACTGTTCTAAATACTGGGGGCAGATATAAGGTAATCAGGTTGTCCCCAGTGGGGCTCACAGTCTTAATCCCCATTTGACAGATGAGGTAACTAACGCAAGGAGAAGTAAAATGACTTGCCCAGAGTCACATAGCTGGCAAGTGGCAGAGCAGAGATTAGAACCTACGACCTCTGACTCCCAAGCCCATGCTCTTTCCACTGACCCACACTGCTTCTCAGGTAGATTTCAGGTAGAAAGCTGAATGTCAAGGTAAGTACCACTCATCGCTGCTTACAGCTCTCAAGATATAATAATAATAATAATTATAATAATGTTAACAATGATGATGATATTTGTTAGGCACTTATTAAGTACCAAGCATTGTACCAAGCACTCGGGTAGATACAAGATCTCCAGATCCCAAATGGGGCTCAAAGTCTAAGCAGGAGGGAGAACAGATCTGAATCCTGGGATTAAGACTGTGAGCCCTATGTGGGACAGGGACTGTGTCTGTTCTGATTAAATTTATCTACCCCAGCACTTAGCTCGATGTCTGGAGCATAGTAAGTGCCTAACGGATACTGTAAAAAACAAATCCCCATTTTGCAGAGGAGGGAACTGAAGCATAGAGAAGCAAAGTGACTTGTCCAAGGTCATTCATTCATTCAATAGTATTTATTGAGTGCTTACTATGTGCAGAGCACTGTACTAAGCGCTTGGAATGTAGAAATAGGTAACAGATAGAGGCAGTCCCTGCCCTCTGACGGGCTTACAGTCTAATTGGGGGAGACGGACAGACAAGAACAATAGCAATAAATAGAATCAAGGGGACGAACATCTCAGTAAAACAATAGCAAATAAATAGAATCAAGGTGATGTACATCTCATTAACAAAATAAATACGGTAATGAAAATATATACAGTTGAGCGGACGAGTACAGTGCTGAGGGGATGGGAAGGGAGAGGGGGAGGAGCAGAGGGAAGGGGGGGGTCACACAGCAGACAAGTGGCAGAGCCAGGATTAGAACCCAGGTCCTCTGATGCCCAGGCCTTGCTTTTTCCAGCTGCTTCTCGGGCTTAACCCACATCTTAAGTGAAAACTTAGTGCAGATGGGTTAGGTGATTGTCTGCTTGTGACAGTTTCTCCAGGGACCAGTGCCCTAGACCAGAGGAGCTGTTACATCTTTTACCATCAGAAGGGAACAAATGACCTACTGGAAACAATCCAAGGACAGCGTGCTGGATAGACCATTCTGTGGGTGAGCCTTCTGGGGAGTCTTGATTGAGGGAACGGACACTGCAGGATGTATAAAATAGCAGGAAAAAGTCGCACGGCACACAACGTTAAAGCAGCCTGGCTCTAGACCGTAAGCTCGCTGGGGGCAGGGAATGTGCCCATTAAATTGTTATATTGTACTCCCACAAACACTCATAGACTGTAAGCCCGTCATTGGGCGGGATTGTCTCTACCTGTTGCCCAATTGTCCATTCCAAGCGCTTAGTATAGTGCTCTGCACGTAGTAAGCACTCAATAAATACTATTGAATGAATGAACGCTCTGCACACAGTAAGCGCTCAATAAATACGACTGACTCCGCCACCTACAAGCCCCATCTCTGACATTCAGCCCTTCTCTCGTTTCTGTCCTCGGCTCCTTCCGATAGAGCGATTATCGGCGGTTTCAACGACGTGGGAATTTGGAGAGGTGGATGGAGTTCAAACGATGAGTAATTTCAATCTCTCCCCCGCCACAACCCTTTTTCTCCTTAACCCCAGAGGCTCAGAGATGAAAGGTTATCGCACTAACATAATAACCTCCGAATGAACAAGCTCGCTTCACTAGTTTCAGGACTTTAAATTCAGCGACCGGGACTCCTTTTATTTGAAAGAATATCCGCAGAAAGCCAAAGACATTTACATCATCAAATAAGCTTTTCAAAGAACACAGACGCCCCTGGGAAGCTTCCTTCCCCAAGGGGATAGCACCTGTGCGGCTCTGACCAGGGCCTGTGAAATGTGGACGTATGTTTTTGTGCCTGCCCCCAAATTCTACTGCTGTCTGCCTCTAATTTGTTGCTTTTATCTGTGTGCTCTCGCAAACGACAGACTCATGTGAAAAATATTTACTCTATTAATCATCTTGGAAGGCTGCTCCAGACAGATTTTCAGAAGAAGCGCAGCGGTTGTGTCTGAACCCCGTGAAAAGAATGCTTTGCTTCTGAATGGAACAGGATTTCCTCCCCTACCTCCCTCCTCCCCACCCGCTCCCCCACACCCATCCCAGCCAAACCCTTCTTTGCCTACATTCACTGAGTGGCTGCACATCTGGAGAAGCAGCGTGGCTCAGTGGAAAGAGCACGGGCTTTGGAGTCCGAGGTCATGGGTCCGAATCCCACCTCTGCCACTTGTCAGCTGTGTGACTGTGGGTAAGTCACTTCACTTCTCTGGGCCTCAGTTCCCTCATCTGTAAAATGGGGATGAAGACGGTGAGCCCCACGTGGGACAACCTGATTCCCCTGTGTCTACCCCAGCGCTTAGAACAGTGCTCTGCACATAGTAAGCGCTTAACAAATACCAACATTATTATTATCTGGACCGGACTCTGAGCCTCAAATGCTTACTGAAGCCAGGTGGCTTTGTGGACGTTCTGGGTAGGCACCGCCGGCCACCTGGGTTGCCTAGCGGCACGAGATCTCCCCCGGCAACGATTTTCTAGAGGTTCTACTCTTTGTGGCTGCCTAGCGCTTATTTCTACGGGTTTGCGCTTAAGAACCACCGTGCGCATTAATGAGGATAAACATTTTATAGGAAATACACAGGTCTGAGCTTTGATAGCCTTTAAGCAGTAGGAGTAAGGGTGTTTATTGAGAATCTACTTGGCATGCAGTGCATGGCCTAGTGGAAAGAGCATGGGCCCTGGGAGTCAGAGATATGGTTTCTAATCCTGGCTTGCTGTTCGACTGCGGGAAAGTCACTTAGCTTCTCTGTGCCTCAGTTTTCTCAACTACAAAATGAGGATTTAGTACCTGCTCCCCCCTCCTTAGCCTATGAACCTCATGCGGGACAGGGACTGTGTCCAAACTGATAAATTTTTATCTTCTCCAGCACTTAGAGAATGCTTTGCACATAGTAAGCACTTAAATATAATAATTATGAAAAATAATAATAGGGCCTGGTTCCGAATCCCAGTTCCACCATCTGTCTGTTGTGTGACATGGGGCAAGTCGCTTCACTTCTCTGTGCCTCGGTTACCTCATCTGTAAAATGGGGATTAAGAGTGTGAGCCCCTTTTGGGACAGGCACTGTGTTTAACCTGATTTGCTTGTACCTACCCCAGAGCTTAGTACACTTCCTGGCACATAGTAACTGCTTAACAAATACCACAGTTATAAATAATAATAAGTTCTTGGGAAAGTTCAACAGTAAGACATATTGTCTTTCCATAAAGAACTTAGATTTTAATTGGGGAGACAAACAAAAAAATTCACAGAGGAATCTGAATAAATAATTGAATGAACAATTGAATATGAGGACTGAGGATAGATATAAATTAATATCAAATTATATAAAATGAATATATAACTGATAAACTAAGGGTTTTTGAATTTAATAGGGGAATCCTTGTTGGAGGAAGTGAGATTTTTGGAAGGCTTCAAAGGTAAGAAGGGTGTGAGGTGTGGGGATATGCATGAGGGCAGAAAAAGTGTGAGAAGTTTGGTAAGTTAAGAAGTTAGTTTGGGAGGAAAGAAGAAGGTGGGATGGGGAGTAGCAGGAATAAAGAGCCAAAATATGGAGGACGCTGGTAGAAAGTCTGGATGGCCAGGGACTGTATCTTTCTCTCACCTGTGTATTCTTTCCCAGTGCCACGTATAATGTTCTGCACACAGCAATACTTAATAAAAACTTTTACTATCCCTAATACTACTAGAGCCTTAAAGTCAGTGGTAAGGAATTTTTGTTGGATGTAGAGGGAGAAGGATAATCTTTGGAGATGCTTTAGGTGTGGAGAGGTACCCGCTGAGTGAGGGTTCAGAAAGGTCATCCGGGCAGCAACGTGGAATATGGACTGGAGGGAGGAAGAGAGGAGGTTGGAGGCAGGGAGGCCAGTGAGGAGGCCATTAGTAAATCCCTGCTCTAGTTGGTAAACATTCAATCCTTTCCTTGATGGTAAAGTCTTCCCATTATGCCATTATTAGCCAAATGTTCATGGTTGCTTTAGCCTAGGTCCTGGCCTGAAGGCTAGTGCAGTCGACAGTGATGTGCATATTGAGCGATGAAACGCATACAGAGTTGAGAGTCCTGCCTGGTGAAGTCCTCACACTGTGATGAGAAAAGGCATAGAGGCAACATGGCCTAGCAGAAGAAGGAGCACATGCCTGTGTGTCAGAGGATCTGGCTTTGCCGTTTGCCTGCTGTGTGACACTGGGCAAGTCACTTCACTCAGTTTCTTTAGTAAAATTGGGATTCAATATCTATTTCCCCTCCTACTGAGGGGAACATGGGGTTCACATGTGAGACAGGGATTGCATCTGACTTGATAATCTTGTATCTATTCCAGAGTTAGAATAGTGTTTGACAAACACTAATGAGAAACAGCTTGGTTTAATGGAACGAGCACAGGTGTGGGAGTCAGAGGTCAAGGGATCTAATCCCGGTTTCGCCTCTTATCAGCTGTGTGACTTGGGGCAAGTCGCTTAACTTCTCTGTGCCTCAGTTACCTCATCTGTAAAATGGGGATTAATACCGTGAGCCCCACATGGGACAACCTCATTACCTTGCATCTAACCCAGCGCTTAGAACAGTGCTTGGCATATAGTAAGCATTCAACAAATGCTATTATTATTATTATACTAAGCACTCAACAAATACCGCCACCATAATCATCGTCATCATCTTACTATGCCAACCATAATTTACTCCCCTTCATAAGAATTCCAGACCTGGTTGCAAATGTTTATTTTTTAATGGTATATGTTAAGCATTCATATTTCAAACAGTGATCTAAGTGCTGGAGTAGAAATAAATTGATTAGGTTGGACACAGTCCCTGTCCTGTATGGAGCTCACAGTCTAAATAGTAGAGCGAACAGGAGAACTGAAACCCAGAGAAGTTAAGTGACTTTCCCAAGGTCACGCTTCAAGCAAGTAGCTGAGCCAGGAGTAGAATCCAGGTCTTCTGTCTCCTAAACCCGGGATCTCTCTAAGCCATCCTGTTTCTTAAAGAACTTCAGCAGAACATGACAAGAGGCCACTCTACAAATCCCAGTCACAATAGTGGGTTAAAGCATAGTCATACTATGTACCAAAACAACCCTCACTCCTCTGGCATTAGGGGTGAGCTGCATTAGCTTAGATGCATCTCTTTGGACTGTGGTAAAAGCATGTATCCACTGTGGTCAAGGAGTGTAATTCACCGATCAAGTGCCTGAGAATTAATTGAATAGAATGCTATATGGTCATCTGGATCCATTAGTACCCATTTCAGAAGATCATGGGTTCTAATCCCAGCTCCGCCACTTGTCTGCTGTGTGACCTTGGGCCAGTAACGTCACTTCTCTGGGCTTCAGTTACCTCATCTGTAAAACGGGGATTGAGACCGTGAGTCAAAGGGGATGAGAGCGTCGGTACCTGCAAGCAGCAAAAATGACAGCTCAAGGAATGGGATTTTTATGTACTATCAGGCTCCCACCTGGAGAGTTTCCAGTACTCTACCAGTCTCGGCTATGGGAGGGAGAGTCAAGCAGAGGCCTGTCCATTCCATTCCTAGCTTGATCAGTGGCTAGGGAGTGGAGGGCAATCTGCTACAAGGCAAAACTCCCCTGTGCTGGGCAGTGGCGGCAGGTGAGAGAGTCGAGGGAGGAGACTCAAGTTTACTGCATGGAAGGAGGTGATGGTAAACCACTTCTAGATTTTTACCGAGAAAACTCTATAGATACACTACCAGAATGATGGCGGATGAGGTGGGGCGTTCTGAGAGAGATGTGTCCATGGCGTCGCTGTGGGTCGGAGACTACTCGACAGCATAAGACAAGACAATGCAATTGGAATTGTAGATCTCACTTTGGCCTTTTAAATCACACCTGCCCCTTGAGTAAGTTTCAACAACAGAAGAGTATTCTTTAAGCGCAAGGACAACTATATGATGCTTCCCCCACTTTCCCTCTGCTCCTCCCTCTCTCCCTTCCCCTCCCCTCAGCACTGTGCCTGCCTGCTCATTTGTATATATTTTTTTTACCCTATTATTTTGTTAATGAGATGTACATCCCCTTGATTCTATTTATTGCTTTTGTTTTAATGAGATGTACATCCCCCTGATTCTATTTATTGCTATTGTTTTTGTCTGTCTCCCCCGATTAGACTGTAAACCCATCAATGGGCAGGGACTGTCTCTATCTGTTGCCGATTTGTACATTCCAAGTGCTTAGTACAGTGCTCTGCACATAGTAGGTGCTCAATAAATACTATTGAATGAATGAATGAATACATGCTGTTACCTCAGAAAACTTGATTCAGCAGAAGCAGATGTGCATTAAAAGGCAGATTTCAAAGAGCTAAACTCAGACACATCATAAATGTGTTTTGGCCAAGAACTCTACAAAGCAATGCCCAAGTCGGAACATACATACTTACTATAATATTTCAAGTGGGATTGAGAAACAGATAAGATTTACTATTTGAGGATGATAAATAGGATTTGATGCTTAAGTCAAAGTAGTTGTTTGGCTTAGAGAAACAGAATAACGATGTGCAGAGGGCTTAAAAATATAATTTTTGAAAAAGAATGCTAAATGTGGCAACTCCCTCAAGGAGACTGAATTGAAGTTAATACAGTGATTCATTTTTTCTCATATAAATTTACACCAGTTCAGTGCAGCAATGTAGCTGGATTCTCTTCCATTACATTGCACTCATTCATTCAATTGTCTTTATTGAGCACTTACTGTACTAAGCGCTTGGAAGAGTACAGTATAACAATAAACAGACACATTTCTGCCCACAACAAGCTCACAATCTAGAAGGGGAGCAGACATTAATAAAAATTAATAGATGGATAAATAAATAACAGATATATACAGATATTTTGTGTTTTCACTGTTGTCTTCCTCTTGGCATTTTAGTTTCTGAAAGATCAGATCAATCAATGCATAAATCAATGAATGGTATTGAATAAGTATCGGTTATGTGCAAAGCTCTCTATTATTAAGCATAATAATAATAATGATTATGGTGTTTGTTAAGCACTTCCTATGTGCCAATCACTGTTCTAAGTGCTGAGGTAGATACAAGGTAATCAAGTTGTCCCACATGGGGCTCACAGTCAATTCCCATTTTAGAGATGAGGTAACTGAGGCAGAGAGAAGTGAAGTGAACTTGCCCAAGGTCACACAGCAGACAAGTGACGAAGCCAGGATTAGAACCCATGTCCTCTGACTGCCAAGCCCGTGCTTTAATAGAACAGAAACAAAACAACTATATTCTTCCCTCCAAGACCTTATACTCTAATGGGAAAGATGGGTAAACACAATTATTTACAAATAATGTCTTTTTACAGTAAGGCCTATGAAGTTTTAAGGAGTGATAAGCCAGCTTTTCATGAATCAGTAGGAAGAACTAGAATCTAATAAATAGCAGGACAAATATGCTGGGATAAAATATCAGAATAAATAACTTACTATTCCTATACCCATAAATACTTCAGATGGGCATAGCTATAACAGTCTGAGTAAGAGGCAAGCCAAATAATTCCCCAAATGGCAAAAGGCCAGAAAGGTCTATAAGATGGACCTCCTTCTGAATGAAGCTGAGGGAAACTGAGAAAGGCAAAATTGAAGAGGAAAATAATGCGGTCATGGATAAAGTCCCAAGATTCTCCTCCCTTTCGATATCCACTTGCTCTCCAGCCTCAAGTTGAGATGCACCTACTTGGCTTCAAGTCTTCTTTCCTGGTAGACTCATTTGGGCGGGAAGAAGTAGGGTCTGTCACCTCATGTTTCATGGATGACAATCGCCTGGATGTTGGTGGGATCTTACAGCCTTAGGGCCCAGCCACCCTGTGGTACAGTACTGGCTTGACCGTGGTCTTTATTGAGGGGCGGAAAAAACATAGTTTACTGTTTTCAGTGACGACTTGTATAAATGATGTATGCAATAGCTCAACATTTCAATCAACTGATCAATAGTATTTATTGATCAATTACTGTGTACAGAGTTCTGCACTAACCACTTGGCAGCATGGCCTAGTGGAAAGAGCATGGGCTTGGGAGTCACAGGACATGTAATCTAATCCCGGCTGCACCACTGCTCTGTTGAGAGATCTGGGACAAGTCACTTGACTTCTCTCTCCCTCCTACTTATTCTGAGAGTCTCATGTGGGATCTAATGACAGTGCTTGGCACATAGTAAGCACTTAAATACCACAGTTATTATGATTCTTATTATTACTATGCAAAAGTGTTGGTAGACACGTTCCCTACCCATGAAAAGATTATGGTCTAGATGAGGAGACATATTAATATAAATAAGATACAAATATGTACATAAGTGCTGAATTGATGGGGTGGGGTGAATATCAAGATGATGCAGAAGGGAAAGAGAATAGGGGAAATGAGGACTTAATTGGGGAAGACCTCTTGGAGGATACGTGACTTTGATAAGGCTTTAAAGGTGGGAAGAGTAGTGGTCTGGTATATATTGAGGAGGAGAGAGTTCCAGGTCAGAGGTAGGATGGGTGTAAGAGGTCAGAGGAGAGATGGACAACACTGAGGTATGATGAGGAAGGTGGTGTTAGAGGAGCAAAATGTGTGGGCTGGGCTGTAGTAGATGAGTGAGGTAAAGTAGGTGGAGATGAGCTGATTAAGTGCTTACAGTTGATGGTAAGGAGTTTCTGTTTGATGTGCGATGGATGGGCAACCCTGGGGGTACTTGTGGAGTGGGATGACAGAGTTTTTCAGGAATGAAAAGTCTTCTTCATATAAATCAGGCTCCCAGGTGGGTGATTGGTAAAGGAAGCTGGCTTTGAAACTGGCTAGGTTTGGATTCCAGTGAGAGGGAATCAGGAATTCAATTACCGTTACTCAATCTGCTGCTTCTGGGTTTTTTTTTTGCATTTTTGCCATGATCATCCTTGTTCTGACTACACGTCCCCAACCCGTAATTTTAATGCCAGGTAACTCAACTATGAAGAGCTAGCTGGAAAAACAATATCTGAACCATCGTTGACTGTTCTTTCAAATCATCAATCTAATCTGTGGCAGCCACCAAAAAGGCCTTAACAGGCTGAGGGTATACAACAGAAGACATAGTATTTTTGATTCCCACACCAAAAATGCTGCAAGCAGTTTCTGCATAAAGCATCTTGAGACCGATATAATGAAATAAGAGGAGCTACAGAGAAAAGCAGTCAGGATGGTTAGATACCACTTCCACATGAGGAAAGACTCCAAAGGTGAGAACTTTTAAATCCAGTAGACAAAGGATGAATGAGGGCATAATTTCAGTTTGAAAAATCATAAAGATAGTAAATAGGGCAATCACTAAATCGAGATTATTTAAATCCCACATACCAGAATTATGTTGTAAGATCATGTCCAAAACAGAACTCCTCGTCTTTCCACCCCAAACATAATAATAATAAAGAAATAATAATAATAATAATACACTAGTATTTGTTAAGGGCTTTCAGTGTGCCAAGCCCTATACTAAGCACTGGAGTAGATATAAAGTAATCAGTACAGAGTCCTTGTTCTATAAGGGGCTTACATGTAAGTAGGAGGGAGAACATTGAACAGAGAAGCAGTGTTGCCTATTGGTTAGAGCAAAGCCCTGGCAGTCAAAGACCTGGATTCTAAACCCAGCTGTGCCACTTTCCTGTTATATGACCTCGGGCAAGTCGCTTAACTTGTCTATTCCTCAGTTTTCTTGACTGGCAACTGGGATTAAATACCAATTCCCCCAGCCATTTAGGCTATGAGTTTCATGTGGAACAGGGACTGTGTCCAACCTGATTAACTTGAATCTACCCCAGCATTTAGAACAGTAGTTGACACATAATAAGTGCTCAAGAAAGAGCTTAATAGTAGAATTCCCATATTATAAATCAGGAAACTGAGGCACATAGAAATTAAGGGACTTGTCCAAGGTCACACAGCAAGCAAATGGCACAGCTGGGATTAGAACCCAGATCCTCTGACTCTCAGGCCTGTGCTCTTTCCAGTAGGCTATAGTGTCCTCCTCTAGACTTTCCCGTTACAGTAAACACCACCACCATCTTCCCTCCCTCATAAGCCTGTAACCTTGACATTATCCTCAACTAGTCTCTCTCATCCAACTGCATAGTCAATCTGTCGCCAAATCCTGTGGGTTCTACCTTGACACCATCTCTAGAATCTGCCCCTTCCTCTACATCCAAGTTGCTACCAACGGCTGATCAAAACGCTTATTTCCCGCCTAAACTACTGCATCAGTCTCTTCATTGATCTCTCTGCCTTCTGTCTCTCCCCTCTCCATTCCATACTTCACTATGCTGCCTGAATCATTTAAAAGAACAAAAACAAAAAACACACAATCCACTTTTCTTCTCTCCTCAGAAACTTCCAACGGCTCCTTACCAAGAGCTTTAAGACACTCAGTTAACAAGCTTTCTCTCTCCTACTTTACCTCATTAATCTACTACAACCTAGCCCCCACACTTCGCTCCTCTAATATCATGCCATGCTAGGCCCATGATCTATCCACTACATCAGGAAGGGATCTCTCCTATATCCTAGAGTTCCCAAGTTGGAGTTTTGGCTGAAATTCCTTAGTACTACTGGAGATAGATCAGAAGATGAAGCTTTCACATATTTTACAAAGCCTGAATCATTCAGACATCTCACTGTTCTTCGATAAACACTAATCTTGAAACCTCTTGACCTGCTTAGACTTACTCAATTTAGTAGCTGTAGCTTATCGCAGCCTAAGAAAATAAGGCTGCTCTTCCTCTGCTATTTCTGGGACTAGATCATGCATCTGGCACCATGTTGATATAAATTTGGGGAATTTGAAAATATTCACACATTCACATCCAAATCTTGGGAGGTAATTACTGTGTAGCTTTCATAATTCAGGTAAAAATCACTTCCAGTTTTTAAATTTAAGATTTATTTTTCCTTTTGCTTTTCTGATTTACAAACATGTGTTTGATGCATGTTCTTAGGAATTATATTCCTTTCTATTACTTGTAAATGAAAAAAATGAACACATAACTATCTGTGGACACAGATAGATGTAGACTCCTCTCTAAACTGTAATTTTCTTGTGGCAGGGATTTTATCTTCCAACTCTCTTGTTTTGTACTCTCCCAAGTGTTTGGTACACAGTTAGTCCTGAACAAACACCACTGATTGACAGATTAACCGATGAAAAGGTTAAGGCAAACTTGTTTAACTTAGGGTCTGGCCTGCAGCGTCGGAGAGAGGCTTTTGGATTAACCACAAACACCCATATCTGTGGGCATTTCTTCTCCCAAAGGGGGTCCCTGCAGGCACCTGTGCTATCCACCAAACCCCATCCCCAGGGACAGAGAGGATGTGGACACTGGGGGGCCTGTTACAGGCCCTGGGGCCCATCTTTGGTTTAGTACGGACACTGGCAAGCCATCTGGGACCCATGGGGCTAGTGTGTGTGGCCTGGTGGCAAGTTCATTCATTCAATTTAATAGTATTTATTGAGCGCTTACTATGTGCAGAGCACTGTACTAAGTGCTTGGAATGTACAATTTGGCAACAGATAGAGACGATCCCTGCCCATTGATGGGCTTACAGTCTAATCGGGGGAGACAGACGGACAAGTTAATCAGGTCAGATATAGTCCCTGTCCCTTATGGGGTCTGAGTAGGAGGGACATCAGAGATCAAATCCCCATTGTACAATGAGGAAGTTCAGAGGCCTGGGAGTCAGCAGGCCGGAGTTCGTGATCTTGGGCATCTTACAACTTCTCTGGGCCTCAATTTCCTCAGCTGCAAAATGGGGACAAAATAGATAATAATAATCAATAAAAATTATGGTACGTTAACATTAAGTGCTAAAGTGCTTAACTCACTGGTACTACATGCCAAGCACTGTCCTATGCACTGGGGTAAATACAGTTTGATCAGGTGGGACACAGTCCCTGTTCCACATGGGGTTCACACTCTTAATCCCCATTTTACAGACGAGATAATTGAGGCACAGGAAGATAAGCGATTTACCTGAGGTCACACAGCAGACAAATGGTGGAGCCGGGATTAGATCCCAAGTCCTTTTGACTCCCAGGCCTGTGTTCTATCCACTATGCCACACTGCTTCTTATGAGCACTGTGAGGATTGTAAGGACTGTGTGGAACAGATACTATGTCCGATCTCGTAGAACTCATGATCTTCTGATTCCAGGCCCGTGGTCTATCCACTACGCCAAGGTGCTTCTCATAATTTCCACCTGCATACTCTTTCCCAGTGTTTAGTACAATTAGTGCTTAATAAATATTACTACTAGTAATACTATTGCTGGAGGAGTTATCATTTTAGTAGGGCTGTGAGGATGGAGACAATAGTGGTCCATCGGATGTGAAAGGGGAGGGAGTTCTGGGGACAGGAAAGATGTGAGCAACTGCTTGATGGTAAGACAGATGAAAGTGAGGAACAGTGAGTGGGTTGGTATTGGAGAAGCAGCACAGCGTAGTGGATAGAGCACGGGCCCGGGAGTCAAGAGGTCATGGGTTCTAATTCCGGCTCCACCATTTGTCTGCTGTGTGACCATGGACAAGTCACTTCACTTCTCTGGGCCTCATTTACCTCATCTGTAAAATGGGGATTGAAACTGTGAACCGCATGTGGGAGAGGAACCGTGTCCAAACCGATTTGCTTGTATCCACCCCAGTGCTTAGTACAGTGCCTGGCACACAGTAAGAGCTTAACAAATACCATTATTATTTTATTATTATTATTAGAAGTGAAGTGTTCCAGTTGGGTTGTAGTGGGAGACGAGTGAGGATAAACAATAGATAAACAGCTTCCAGGTCTTAGGACCAATGTTCTTATGCAATGAAAGTTGGAGATAGACTTTTCAGAAAAGTCAAGGAAACCAGGAGTGAGATCTGAATAACAACAACAACAGTTATAGTATTTATTTGTTAAGTGCTTAATATGTACCCAGAACTATACCAAGCGCTGGGCTAGAAACCAAATAATTTGGTTGGACACAGTCCCTGTTCTATATGGAGCTCACTATCTAAACCAATCAGTCGATCTGTGGCATTTATCGAGTGTTTACTATGTGCAGAGCACTGTACTAAGTGCTTGCAAAAGTACAATACAACAGAATTAGCAGACAAGGTCCCTGCCCATAATGAGCTTACATTCTAAAGGGAGAGATGGGCGTTAATATGAATAAAGTAGGATTTTATCTTCCCTTTTACAGATCAAGATACTGAGGCATAAAAAAGTTAAATAAGTTTCCCAAGGTCAACCAGCATACAAGTGGCATAGCAAAATTAGAACCCAAGTCTTCTAACTCTCAGACCTGCGGTCTTTCCACTAGGTCAATGATTAACATAGCTGTTGAGAGTCCTCCAAAAATATTCAATAAAAATATTAAGTAGGAATAGACCAATTCATTTGAAATTAGAGGTGGCGGTAAGGATATTAACATAAAAATTTCAAAGCCTTTAGTAAAGGAACAATTGGTAAAGTGTGACTTCATTAGAAATAGCCAACATAGTTTTATAAGGGGTAGGTCATACTGAACTAAGTGACTGGATATTTCTGAAGATATAATTGCCTTGGTAACCATGGAAAGGGAGGCATTATATACTTGGAATGTCAAAAACCTTTGCTAACATCTCAGGGATGATTAGCTAAGGTTTTGGAACGGGGGGTTAAGTAAGCTTATTAGATAGAAAACTGGCTCAAGAAGGCAACTGAAATGCAGGCTTCTTTAGTTAGAAAGAAGTCACACCTAGGGTCAGACTGGGGCAGCTCTTGTTTATAATTTGTGGAAATGGTTTGGATTAGATGATTAAAACAAATTCCCAGTTATTTGAGGATATCCAAATTAGAAATGATGGGTAACCAGATTCCAAAGAATGTGCTAATTACACAGAAACCAAAAATTACAAGTGTAATATTTATTATTACTATTGCCCAGTTAGTATTCTTAATTGGTTCCATAAAAGTAAAGTTTTAAGTGAAAGAGTGCTAAATGAAGTAGAATTTCCCATGAGAAACATTGTAAAGTGCATTAATGCATTCCCAACATTCAAAAAGTTGACCAAACCAATACACATATATTTAAAAATGTATCAATAATGTAAGATTTGGACCTGAATTATTTTATGTGTACTGTACAGTGTTATCTTTCACATCCTATTCGGAAGAAAGGCACCTCGGGTTAAGGGGCATTTTCTAGGTTATATGCTTTTAACTGGCACTTATGTACATATCTGTAATATATTTCTTTATATTAATGTCTGTCTCCTCCTCTACACTGTAAGCTCGTTGTGGGCAGGGGAAATATCTACCATCTGTGTTACGTTGTACCCTCTCAAGCACTTCGAACAGTGCTCTGCACACAGTATGAACTCAAATACGATTGATCGATCGATGGGCTAAATAGCTGTGATTATCTAATGCTAAATTGAAATGAGTTACAATCACTCCATTCGAGTCAGAATACCTTAAAGAGACTAAGCAATACCAGCATGAAAATTTAGTAGCAAAGAAAAGAAGCATTATAATGGGGGTGAGGAGGCAGGGTGTGGAGACTCAAGTTTTCTGCGTGGAAGAAGGCAGTGGTAAACCACTTCCATAATTTTACCAAGAAAACTCTGTGGATTCACTACCAGAATGACTGCAGATGGAGGTGGGGCGATTTGGGAGAGACGGGGCCATGGCGTCGCTTAGGGTCGGAGCCTTGACAGCATAAGACAAGAGGAGGCAGGGAGGGTGACTATAAAACGCACACAATAACTTTTGTAACAGCATGGCTGGATCTCAAAACTACTTCAAAGTAACCTGAGATTAGTCTGCCCCTCTAGACAGTAAGTTCCTGTGGGCAGCGAATATGTCTGCCAACTCTGTTGAATTGCACTCTCCCAAAGGCTTAGCACAGGGCTTTGAACATAGTAAGCACTCAATAAATACCACTGACTGATTAGTAGCACACAGTACACACAGTAGTACACACAAGTCTTGTCTGAGGGCTCTAATAGTGTCAGGTGATAGTCAAAAAAGGCCCATAATGTCAATCAGTGAGTGGCATTTATTGAGCGCTTCCTCTGTGCACAGCAATGAAGTAAGCACTTGACACAGTACAATGGTAGACACATTCCCTGCCCACAAGGATTTTACAGTCTAGAAGGTGAGACGGATTTAATATAAATTACTGATATGAACACAAGTGCTGAGGGGAAAAGGGTGAGGTGAATAGTAAGTTCTAAATGGGCACAGAACCAAGCGTACAGGCAACACAGAAAGGAGAGGAAATAGGGAAGAGAAGGGCTTAATCAGGGCTTAATCTCCTCCTGGAGAAAATGGGATTTTAATAAGACTTGATCAGGGAAGCAGTATGGTTTGGTGGAAAGAGCATGGCCCCGAGAGCCAGAGGACCAGGGTTCTAATCCCACTCTGCCAATTGCTTACTGTGACCCTGGACAAGTCACTTAACGTCTCTGTGACTCACTTTCTTCGCCTATAAAATGGAGGTAAATACCTGCTCTCCTCCCTACTTAGATTATGAGCCCATGTGAGACAGGGACTGGGTCCAACCTAATTGACTTGTACCTACCTCAGCGTTTAGAACAGTTTGACACACAGTAAGCACTTAACAAATATCATTGAAATAAAAAAAAACCCTTAGTAATAATAATGTTGGTATTTGTTAAGCGCTTACTATGTGCAGAGTACTGTTCTAAGCACTGGGGTGGATACAGGCTAATCAGGTTGTTCCACGTGAGGCTCACAGTCTTAATCCCCATTTTATAGATGAAGTAACTGAGGCGCAGAGAAGTTAAGTGACTTGCCTTAATAAGAGTGATGGTATGTCTGATATGGAAGGGGAGGGAAATCCGATTCAGGGATATCTTTTCCAGTTTGGTGCTCCACCAGAGGCACTGTGTCTTTTCAGAAGCCACATAATTAATAATAATAATAATGTTGGTATTTGTTAAGCGCTTACTATGTGCCGAGCACTGTTCTAAGCGCTGGGGTAGACACAGGGAAATCAGGATGTCCCACGTGGGGCTCACAGTCTTAATCCCCATTTTACAGATGAGGTAACTGAGGCACCGAGAAGTTAAGTGACTTGCCCACAGTCACACAGCCGACAAGTGGCAGAGCTGGGATTCGAACTCATGACCTCTGACTCCAAAGCCCATGCTCTTTCCACTGAGCCACTGCTGCATAATTCTCTTATGCAGTTCATAAACTGTTCTTTTGGGGTTCAAATACCAGAACCCATGGTTTGAAAGGTTCAGATTTCCTTCTTAGGTAGAGAGATCCAAGAGTCTCAGGAATTTTGGCTTGGAATGAAACGACAGCAGTGCAAAATATTCTTTTCAATGCATGTTAATCATCTTCTCATTAGAAAATTTCCCTCCCATTCAAAAGCAATCAGCTTATCCTGACTTATCCAAGGAAGCTCTTCCCTGCCTCTTTTTGGGGGATATGTCTGCCAAGTCCCTTAGCATGAAAAAAAGAAAAAGCTTTCACTCTCCATGAATAGGAGTCCTTAAGCATCTATCTACACTTGGATCTGGACAGGAATCTATTAAAAGGGAGTTAAGCAGCCCTGATTCCTGCCCTCTCAGAATTTACAATCTAAAACACATGACGCTGACAAGAACAAACCTATGTCTTCAAAATGCACCCTTCCAGTTCTCCGAGTACTGCAAGCGTTGTGTTCTCGTGAAACTTTGTGTTAAGGAAAACCCACTCTATAGTGGTAATCACCTATCCTGGCTCTCCTGTGCACAGGCAGTTTCTTTGATGACAATGGACACGGAGCCCCAACAGGGTCATAGTATCAGAAGAACATTCCCTAATATACTAATCACCTTCTAGCTAAAATTAATACTTGAAAATTACACTGGAGCCTACTGGGTATACTAACGATCAACCAATCATTGGTATTTATAGAGCACTTACTGTGTGGACAGCACTGTACTAAACACTTGGAAGAGTACGATACAACAGAGTTGATAGACACGTTCCCTGCCCACAGTGATTTTAGTCTAGAGGCTAATTATACCACAGAGATAAGACAGTAATGTACTTGGAGAAAATCAGACAGGTAAATTCCTACAGAGTGTGGGGCTTAAATGCTCAAAAGATCAGAGGCAGGAATTCAAAAGGGATTTCTTTTAGGACTGGGATTGTAGAATTTCCCTCTCCAGAGTGGTAGTCCGTAAACCCACTTTCCTTCCAAATTCAAGCAAATATTGTTGCATGAGTTTCTGCAAAATATGCTCTTTGTAACTGGCATCCACACAACAGTCTTTAGACTACTATAGTGCCTCATTTCTACTCAAAATCACAAGCTTCTTACCATAGGTCATATATGTATCAAGATATCACCAGAATTTGGAGGGGCACGAGGACAGCTCTTTGAACCAGAAATAATATGGAAAAAGAGGAATGAAACAAATGAGTAGCCATGTGACCTAGTGGATAGAGCATGGGCCTGGAAGTCAAAGGATCTGGGTTTTAATCCTCGCTCCTCCACTTGTCTTCCATGTGACCTTAGACAAGTTATGTAACTTCTTTGTGTCTCAGTTACCTCATCTGTAAAATGGGGATCAAGACTATGAGCCCAATGGGGGGCATGGACTGTATCCAACTTGATTACCTTGTATTTATCCCAGTGCTTAGTACTCTGCCTGGCACATAGTAAACCCTTTACAAATACCACAAAAGAAATAAATTTACTCCTTAACCACAGAGATGAAACCTCCCTGCCCATTCGTGATTTCCAAGCAAATAGACTTCCTTCCTTTGTAAATGAAAACAGGATCTTTAGCACTCTTGGGGAAGAGGTACAACTTCGTTTCAGGCGACGGACAAAGGATGGAAGAAGGGGAAAAATGAAAGCAAAATATCTAAATGTAGTGGTCTATCAGAAAAAGCACAGACCTGAGAGTCAGAGGACCTGGATTCTAATCCTTGCTCCTCCTCTGGCCTGTTATGTAACTTTTTGGGCAAGCCATGTAACTTTTCTGAGCCTCAGTGCCCTCATCTGTAAAAGTGGGGATTAAGTCAGTTCCTGTACTCTCTCTACTTTGATTGGGAGAACTGGATGAGACAGGAACTGTGTTCAATATGATTATTCTCTATCTATCCCAGCATTTAGTACAGTGCTTGGCATATAATAAGGGCTTAACAAATACCACAATTATTATTAAGCATTATTACTCATATTATCATTATTACCTGAAGAAAAGGCCTTCCACTCCCCACCAGCCAAAGCCATTAAATCACAAATCCTCTCAAACAAAACTTAAGGGTTAACCATTTCTACAGCTATAAATGGTTTCAAAGTTCATGCCTTTCTATAAAACTCTCTCCAAACTGATTTAGATAGAGCAGAAAATTTGGGCGAGATTTGGATCTTCTTTCCACACAAGGACCCAAATTAAGGTTGGGTGTCTTAAATTTTAACCTTGCAGGCCACTTGGGAGGCTTTCTTGAGTAAATGATTTTCTAATTGATGATTTTATACTCTGGCAACTACGACGTAATTGGATTCCAAACCCTTCCAAAGGGCCATGGCTCTATAATTTGTGTTAATGTGATGGATTAAATGTACCAGAGTTGAAGCGGCCAAGCAGCAGACCCTTGTGAGGGGTCTTTACTTTTCTACTTTTTCGCTGTATATTTTGATTGCATTGTGAATTGGAAGCTCCATTACCTCCTTTCCAAACTCTCACCCTAACTCTTCCCATATCCCTTATTCATTTTTTTATGGTATTTGTTAAGTGCTTCCTATGAGCCAGGCACAGTACTAAGCACTGTGATACAAGCTAATCGGGTTGGACCCAATCCACTTCCCATAGTCTTAATCCCCATTTTACACATGAGGGAACTGAGGCACAGAGAAGTTAAGAGACTTGCCCAAGATCACACAGCAAATAGTGACACCAGGCCCACACTCTATCCTCTAGGTTATGCTATATTGCTTTCAGTGTTTCTCCCAGAGCTCCTGCTTACTGTGGGATAAAAACTGGCCACAGTTTTGCAGCACCGAATTATGTTGTTTTTGTTGCTTTTTTAAATGGTACTTGTTGAGCCCTTACTTTGTGCCAGGCACTGGGGTAAATATAAGATAGGTTGGACATAGTCCCTGTCCCATACTGGATTCACAGTCTATGCAAGAAGGAGTAAGATTTGATCCCCATTTAGCAGATGAGGTAAATAAGGCCCAGGTAATTTAAGTGACTTGTCCAACATCACAAAGCAGACCAGTGGTGGAATTGGGATTAGAACCACGGTAGTCTGACTCCCATCCCCACGCTCTTTCCTCTTGGCCTTGCTTTTCCCCACTTCTTCTTTCGCTACTTCTGCTTTTTCTTCCAACACTTTTTACAGAAATCCCCATTTTCTAGCCCTGAAGCCCCTTCCCGCAAACCAGAAGGCAGGGCGGCCCTGGAAGGCTGAGAATTGCCTAAAGGAGAGTGTGGAAAAAGGGTTGGTAACTTTTTTTTCTTGCAAAATAGCCAAATGAAATGAAAACCTATGTGCAGATGGTGCCCAGGAGCCACCCATTTTAGGGCCCCTCCACATGATCCGTAACATCATTACATCACGCTGTACAGGTGTAAATGTAATGACATCATTGTGCCATGTGGCTGCCTCGTAGCAACAGTTGAAAATAGCAATAATGGGGATGGGAAAGGCTAGGGGATGAGAGGAGAAAGGGGATGGAAGTGGGAGAAGAAAGCGGTGAGAAGGATGAGGGGAAGAAGGGGACAAGGGCAATGGAAAGGAAGCAGGAAGGAGAGGGAAAGAAGAGGGAAAGGGAGGGAAAATTAAATCAAGGGAAGGAAGAAAGAGAAGGGAGAGTGAGGAGGGGAAGAGAGGGCCAAAAACGGGGGACAGGAAAGAGAAGAGGAGGAAAAGGGGAAGGGAAGGGAAGACAGTCAGCATTAAAACAGGCAGAAGAAGTTGGAAGAGGAAGGGAGAAGGGAGACGTGTGTTTGTCTGGGAAGTGGGGAGAGGGAGATAGAAGAAAAGTGGAGAGAGGGTGGAGGAGTATGGAAGGGGAGAGAATTAGGGAAACATTTAAACCCACCGAGGAGCACATACTTATGGTGGGACTGTTCGTGAAGCACCTGCACGCTTTCTCCAACAGCCTGAAAGCTGAACAGAAACCTCCCGCAGCCCATTCCCATTCCCATTCCATTCACAAGGCCAGCCCCTGGGGGAATTCAAATGGTGAGCCCACCCCTGCCAGGCCACAAGGGTGGGAAGTATGCAGGACGCGCGCATGGCATAGTGGATAGAGCAAGGGCCTGGGAGTCAGAAGGTCATGGGTTCTAATTCCGGCTCTGCCACTTGTCTCCTCTGTGACCTTGGGTAAGTCACTTTACTTTTCTGTGCCTCAGTTACATCATCTGTGAAATGGAGATTCAGACTATGAGCCTCACTTGGGATGGGGACTGTGTCCAGCCCAGTTTGCTTGTTTCTACCCCAGGGCTTAGTACAGTGCCTTGCACATAGTAAGCGCTTAATAAACACTATTAACAAAAAAAGTTCCAGGTCTGGGGCTCGTGAGGGAGAGAACCCTTGGGAGAATCGAGTTTGTCCCGTTCATTCATTCCATCACATTTATTGAGAGCTTACTATGTGCAGAGCATTGAACTAAGTGCTTGGGAGAGTACAGTGCAACAATAAACAGATTCCCTGCCCACAGTGAGCTTACAGTCTAGCGTTCCCATGCACACAATGGTTTGGGGCCACAGTCGAGGTGTTTATCAAACACCGTGACCTAGAATAATCGTAATAATGATGGTATTTGTTAAGCACAAGCTATGTTCTAAATTCTAACACTTACACTTACAGCTTACACTGTTCTAAGCGCTGGAGCAGATACAAGGCAATCAGTTTGTCCTACTTGGGGCTCACCGTCTTAACCCCCATTTTACACATAAGGTAACTGAGGCACAGAGAAGTTAAGTAATTTGCCCAAAGTCACAGGGCTGATAGGTGGCGGATCCGGGATCAGAACTCGCGACCTCTGACTCCCAATCCTGTGCTCTTTCCACTAAGCCACTATCTCCGCTGAGCACAATTCAAGGTGCCATAGTCTACTTCCATTAGAGGGGGAATCACCTTGTGCCCAAGCTCCCCAGACAGAGCCCAGTTGAAGCCCGGTTGGGGTTTGGCGGAAGAGGGGAGGGCTCCCTGGAGGTGCCAGGGCCAGCGCGATAGGGCCAGCTCAGAGAAGCAGCACGTATTAATGGATAGAGCACGGGATAGGGGGTCAGAAAGACCTGGGTTCTACTCAGAAGGACCTGGGTTCTAATCCTGGCTCCGCCCCATGTCTGTTGTGTGACCTTGGGTGAGTCACTTCACGTTTCTGGGCGTCAGTTACCTCAACTGTAAAATAGGGATTAAGAGTGTGAGCCCCATGTGGGGCAGGGCTGTGCCCAACCTGATTAACTTGTATCTACCCCAGTGCTTGGTACCTTATAGCGCATAAGTTAATAATAAATAACTGAATTTACATCTATTTTTCTTTCTCTCCTATCATGCCTAGCTGTTTCTAACAGCAGGCCCCTGAGCCATCAGCAGTGTCTTCAGGTGGGGTGCGTAGCCAGGTGTCTGCTCTTGCATCGTGCATGCAGGATTTTGGGTGGGGAATGTATCTGCTTGTTGTTATATTGTACTCTCCCAAGTGTTTAGTACAATGCTTTGCACACAGTAAGCACTCAATAAATATGACTGAATGAACGAATGAATCTTGGAGGTCCTGCTGCTTTCTGCCCGGGGGTACTGCGGAAGAGGAGATGCTCTCACTGTGTCACCTTTTAAGGTTAGGGGCTGCCATCTTGGTTCTCCCTCAGTCCCTTTCTGACTCAAAAGGGCTCAGGAAAGTGCTCTGCGCATAGTAGATGCTCCCTAAATACCACTGGCTTTGGAGTCAGAGATCATGGGTTCGAATCCCGGCTCGGCCACTTGTCAGCTGTGTGACTTTGGGCGAGTCACTTAACTTCTCTGGGCCTCAGTTCCCTCATCTGTAAAATGGGGATTAAGACTGTGAACCCCACGTGGGACAACCTGATTCCCCTGTCTCTACCCCAGCGCTTAGAACAGTGCTCGGCACATAGTAAGTGCTTAATAAATACCAATATTATTATTATTATGATCTGTCAAAGGGTCATTGTGGTTCCAGCTTCCTGCTTAATTATTTTGCAGGAGAGGTACAACTAAGGGCCTTGCCTCTGTGGGGAGGAGTGTAGGGGATTTTGGATTCCCAGAATGGCTGAGTTGTAGATTCCCAACCCAACTACTCTCATGCCATGCTTGCTCCTCCTGTTGTCCTTCAAACAGACCCCTTTATGTCCTCCACCTACTTCTCTGCCCTCCGGTCCGAGTCCGGCTGTTTATCCTCCAGACTGAGAGTTCAATAGTTGTTCTCCCTCCCCCGTAGACTGCGAGCCCTGTGTGGCTCAGGGACTGTGTCCGATCTGATAATCTTACATCTATCCCAGAAGTTTGTTGAGTGCTTGGCACATAATAAATGCCATTTAAAAAAATCTCATCCCGAACCAAGTGTCTGGCTAGAGTCTAGCTCTCTATCTAACCCCACCCCTTCCAAGTTACTCAAAGCCAAACTTTCTGTAGCCTCAAATGTCCTTCATTCATTCTTCCTCAACCACGAGCTGCTTCAGGCTTGTTGTTTCAATATTTAACATTGATTGAGGATCAGAAAGGGAAAGCAGACTAGGCCAGGCCAAGAGTCACCCAGAAGAGGGGAGGAGTAGAACAAACACAATTTCACGTCGGCCCACATTTGCAAGCGAGAGTGAGTCCGAATCGACTAGAGAAACGTAGTAACTTTAACATGCATCGACCCTTTCGACTGGCTCCCTTTCGAAGAGTGGAAAGAACAAGGGAAAGGTGTGTTAGCCATACCGACGATTCCTCAGCTAAATCCTCCAGTCAAGACAAGCCAAAGGGGCTGCAGCGAAGGAGTGAGGGAGCTATGAATGATTAAAATATCTAGAAGGAAATCAGCAATTTTGAACCTCCAGAGCTGGAAACAATTAAGGGCTGGCTGGCAACTGTCAAGAATCAATAAAAGAAAGATGCGATTTCTAATAACTCAAAAATAAAGCGTGTTGATAACATGTTAGGAATGAAGGTGGAGGCTGAGGGAAAGGAGATGAATAGGAAACAAAATCTGCTAACAATTATTGTCAGTGCCAATGCCGACTGCGAGGAGTCACGTTTGCCCTCTCACCCCCACCCACCCAATCACAGCCGTATATCCACCCCACACTCCCGGGGGGCCAGAAGCCCTCACCCAGGGCTGGAGCTGTTAAGATTCCGCTGGCATTTTTGCTCTCCAGAAGTTATCACTCAGCTGGTTTGAATCACACCAGACCGAAGCTTGGTTTACAAGTTGTCAGCCCAGATTCTTACTTTCCTTTATGTGTTATGGTAGTGCTACTCAGGGGGATCTTGGGGTGGGGGGTGGGGGTACCTCATCTCCTCTTTTTCGCTGGGTCTTAACTTTTTCAACAAGGAACAAACCTTGAAGTCGTGAGGAGGCCCCCATTGTGGTCCTGGATTTTTTGAGCTAAATTGAATTAGCCATTTCTGAGGGAGGAAAGGGTGTGAAAGAAATACTTCTGCTTCAGACGAGAAGCGCCTCCAATTTTTTTTTTTTTTGCACTTGTGTAACTCGAAAACAGCTGGAGCAAGGACCTTCAAACTTGGCAGGCTGGCGGCCCTCAGCGAGAAAGAAAAATGAAGCCAAATTTGAAGAAACATGGGGTAATGTTTTTAAGATGACGCTGCTGACGGTGTAATTTCCCTCACACATAAGAAAGGACAAAGTTGGCAGAGTTGCTTTTGGATGTAAAGAACATAGCCATATTTGGGGGAAAGCAGTCAAGAGGGTGTATTAAGGACCCCTCAAAAGTTTAGCAGTCACCGGGACCAGCCGCAGGAAAGAGAGAAGCAGTGTGACCTATTAGAGCACGGGCCTGGAACTCAGAAGGACCAGGGTTCTAATCCTGACTCCGCCACTTGTCTGCTGTGTGACCTCAGGCAAGTTAATTCCCTTCTCTGCACTTCAGTTACCTCATCAGTAAAATGGGCATTAAGACTGTGAGCTGCACGTAGGACATGAACCTTGTCCACTCTGCTTAGCTTGCATCTTCCCCAGTACTTACTACTGTGCCTGGGACATAGTAAGCACTTAACAGATATAAGAAAAAAAGAAAGAAAGCATTAGGGTTTCTCCTGTCTGGGCTCTCTCTCGCTCGTCTCCTGAAAGCAGAAAGTTACCTTTTCAATTTTCAAGAAAACTGTACTACAAAGGAAATCAAGATTCAATAAAGAGGAAGTTCTTTATGTGGT
Source organism: Ornithorhynchus anatinus (assembly GCF_004115215.2). Classification (NCBI taxonomy): domain Eukaryota; kingdom Metazoa; phylum Chordata; class Mammalia; order Monotremata; family Ornithorhynchidae; genus Ornithorhynchus; species Ornithorhynchus anatinus. The sequence goes on from NC_041731.1 coordinate 58,872,622, forward strand.
GCTTACCACAAACTGAAGTATGGTATCACGGAGTTAGTGCCATTTACCCAGCACCCACTTAGTGAGGTGGATTGTATTACTCCTTGTGAAACCAGAATAATAAAATGACACATTCCCTGACAAGAAGGAGCTTATATTCTAATGGGGAAGACTAATCTGAGACCGTTAGTTTCTGTAGCATGTAAATTCCAATATGGCAAGGATCAAACCTTTTGTGGGGCCCCCTAATACAATTTCACTTCCTCCAAGAAGCTTTTCAGATTAAAGGGTGGCAAAGATGGGATAGTAAGTCACTGGGAGGATTGCTTTCAATTTTCCACACTTATGCGGCGATGACCAGGTGGCAAGCATTAACTGCAATCTACCCCTTAAAATAGCCAAGAAAAAAATAAACTTGGGGAGTTTAGTTTCTGTAAATTTCACCAGTGGAAGAAGGGATGTGATCATCTCTCTACTCTGCTCAATAAATGCCAATGTTTGTGTGATTAATCAATGATTCAAAAGTTGATTAGGAACTATGAAATATATTAGAGGTTTACTCCTAGCTTAGGTCAAGTTTTATAAAACCTGTTATTTTGAAATAAGTTAATTGTGAATGGGAACTGGAAAGAGAAATAGGTCAAGTGTATATCTTCAGGAGAAATAACTGATCATCTTTTGCAGGGGTGAGGATTATTGATCAATCAGTGATATTTATTGAAAGTTTACTGTACTGTAGTCAGCCAATAAGAGGTATTTAGCATGATCTCCGTCCACAGGGAGTTTACACTCTAGGAGGGGAGACAGACAGAATAAATTTACAAGACAGGGAAAATGGCCGATCATATGCACACAAATGTTAGGGGAAGCAGCGTGGCTCAGTGGAAAGAACCCAGGCTTCGGTGTCAGAGGTCATGGGTTCGACTCCCGGCTCTGCCACTTGTCAGCTGTGTGACTGTGGGCAAGTCACTTCACTTCTCTGTGCCTCAGTTACCTCATCTGTAAAATGGGGATTAACTGTGAGCCTCACGTGGGACAACCTGATGACCCTCTATCTACCCCAGTGCTTAGAAGAGTGCTCTGCACGTAGTAAGTGCTTGACAAATACCAAAATTATTATTGTGGGGTGAGAATCAAAGTACTGAAGGAATACACACCCAACTACGTAGGCTACATAGATGGGAGAGAGAATAGGGAGGGGAAATGGAGGGCTAGTCAGGGAAGATTTCTTGGAGATTTTTGTAGGGGTAAGATGGGGAGAATGGTATCTGTCAGACAATGAGTAGGTTGGCGTTAGAGGAGATGAGTATGTGGATTGGGCTGTAGTAGAGGACTGGAGGGGGCAATAATAATAATAATGTTGGTATTTTTTAAGCGCTATGTGCAGAGCACTGTTCTAAGCTCTGGGGGAGATACAGGATGATCGGGTTGTCCCACGGGAGGCTCACAGTTTTAATCCCCATTTTACAGATGAGGTCACTGAGGCACAGAGAAGTTAAGTGACTTGCCCACAGTCACACAGCTGACAAGTGGCAGAGCCGGAATTCGAACCCATGACCTCTGACTCCCAAGCCCGGGCTCTTTCCACGGAGCCATGCTGCTTCTAATTGAGTGCCTTAAAGTTGATGGTACAGTTTCTGTTTTTCACAGAGGTGGCTGAGCAACCACTGGAGGAATCAAAAGTTGTGGGTTCTAATCCTGGCTCTGCCACTTTGTGGTGTGACCTTGGGCAAGTCACTTATCTACTTCGTGACTCAGTTACCTCATCTGTAAAATGGGGGTTGAAACTGTGAGCCCCACGTGGGACAACCTGATTACACTGTATCTACCCCAGCACTTAGAAGAGCGATTGGCACATAGTAAGCGCTTAACAAATGCTATTAAATGTGGGGAGACATGGATGGAACGGATATGTAGAAATGTGATCTGTACAGCAGAATGAAGTATGGACTAGAAAGAGGAGGCAGGGAGGTCAGTGAGGAAACTGATGTGGTAGTTAAGGTGGGATGTGACAGTGCTTGGACCAGCATGGTAGGATTTTGGAGGAAGAGGAAGCAAAGGATTCTGAAGATGATTTGAAGGCAGAACTGACAGGATTCGAGGACAGAGTATGTGAGTTTAGTTATTTTTTAAGGTTTCCATTTCAGATTAACTAAGGCTCTGTTCACAATATCGGCACTTCATAATAATAATAATAATGTTGGTATTTGTTAAGCGCTTACTATGTGCCGAACACCGTTCTAAGCGCTGGGGTAGACACAGAGGAAACAGGATGTCCCATGTGGGGCTCACAGTCTTAATCCCTATTTTACAGACGAGGTAACTGAGGCACAGAGAAGTGAAGTGACTTGCCCACAGTCACACAGCTGACAAGTGGCAGAGCTGGGATTCGAACTCATGACCTCTGACTTCAAAGCCCGTGCTCTTTCCACTGAGCCACGCTGCTTCTCTATTGTTGAAAGTAGCATGACAAATAGAAAGAACACAGGTCTGGGAGTCAGAGGACCTGGGTTGTAATTCCAGCTCTGTCATTTGCCTGCGGTGTGACCTTGGGGAGATCACAACTTCTCTGTACCTGTTTCCTCATTTCTAAAATGGGAATTTTTTTCTCCCTCCTACTTATACTGTGAGCCGCACTTGGGACAGGGATTATGTACAACCTGATCATCTTGCATCTATCCTAGCTCTTAGAAGAGTGTTTGGCAGAGAGGAAGCATTTGACAAAAACCATTTTCATTATTATTGTTATTTCTCATAAGAGTAGGGAGTTCAAGTATAGTTTTCCTATACATGCCCAGAAAATATGAAATCTAAGCTTCCTCCTAGAGGAAAAATCAATTGCTCCAAAGAGCAGAAGGAGAATATGGTGCTCTAATCCTTAGTTATTAGGTATTTTGGAAAAAAATCAGTGGAAAACACCCTAAATTTCAGTCCTAGCCTTCCAGGAAGGTGCTGATAGGCCCATCCAATCAGAAATGGATTCTTTCCTTTCAAAGAGATCCTTCAAACGAAGGGGCTGCCTTGGCCCAAAACCTTCTGCTCAATATTATTTAGGTCAGCACTGTGTCTTAGTAGCAAGATCATTGGATGGAGAAGCAAAAGTAAAATGGAGATTAAAACTGGGAACATGGACTCTGTCCAACCTGATTATCTTGTACCTCCCTAGTGCTTAGTACAGTGACCGGCACATAGTAAGTGCTTAACAAATGCCATTAAAAAAAAAACCAAACACCTATGTTCTAGTCCCTACTCCCCCACTGGCCTACTGTGTGGCCATGGGCAAGTCACCTAATCTCTCAGTACCTCAGTTTCCTCAGGTGGGACAGGGATTGGGTTCAGTATGATTATTTTGTATCTAAGTGTTTAACAGAGTGTTGTGGCACATAATCAATACTTAATACCATAAATTATTATTCTTAGCCTATATAATCTTCCTCAGCAAATTTACAATTAGCTCTTCCCCAACCATCTTCCCTGTCTCACAAGCCCATAACCTTGGCATTACCCTCGACTCATCCCTCTCGTTCAACCCATCTGTCCCCAAATCCGGTTGGTTCTACCTTCACAACACCTTTAGAATCCTCCCTTCCCTCTCCATCCCCAGTGGTGCCCCGCTGAACCAAGCACTTCTCATACCCCGCCTTGACTACGGGCATCAGCCTCCTCGTGGACCTCCCGGCCTCAAGCCCTGTACTCCAAATACCACAGTGATAATCAGTCATGAAGATCAGACTGATTCCTAATGTTAATTCCTTGACGATCATTCGGAAAGAGCAGGCTGAACACATATTTTGAAAGCAGCAGCCTCTATCTGAAGCGCCTTGGAATCGTAACTGTGAAGTTGCTCTACAGGAAGCACCTCGCTGCTTCAACGGCTGCACATGCCACTGGTTTCAACAGGAGTCAGCCGCACTCCTAATCAGAGTCTCCCCAGCCAACTGCAGACTGGAGCACATTAGGAGGAGGAAATCAAGCAGGGCATGTTTGTAGATCTGGTGCAGATTACTCTTTCACTCAGTGTGTGCATCAACCAATACGGAATGTATTTATCTCTAATTTATTAAAGGTCGGTCAGCATGGATTGATAAAGGAAAGCCCATGTCTGATAAATTTGCTTAAATTGAATTCTTGAGGCATATTACTGAATTGGTAGACATGATTTATCTGGATTTCAGGAAAGCATTTAGTGCTGTACCCTACAACAGATGGATTTACTAAGTCAAAGTAATGTTTAAAGTGTCAGGTGGCAACTTTTGAAACAGGTTAAAAATGGCCCAGGACTAACTACAGAGTGGTCTGAAAGGGGATACTTTAAAGAACAAACAAAAGGGTTACTGTTGGGGTCAATTCTAGGGTCATTATTTTTAAACCTTTAACCTTAATTATAATTTAATTTCTAGAATGGCCACATCTCTTAGTGGTGAAATCTGGGAAGAAGGGGAGGGTTAAAAGGAACAGACCAAAGAGCTTATAAATATTTTCATCCAACCGAGCTTGTGAATTGATGAGTCGATTAGGATCCCACCCAACACACAGAACTGAGTCGTAAAAAGAGTCCAAAGAGTGAAAGTAAATTGAAGGCAGCCAGTCCAACATAGAGCAAATGGGAAAAAGACAAACACCGTATAATAAATTCTCTTTTACTATCACTGTTGTGTTCTTAGAAAACATCTTCCTCATAAAATTCCTTGTCCTGATTGTTTTGTCAATGGAGCAATCCATTAATGAGAGTTTACTCTATGCCAAGCACTGCTCTATGTGCTTGAGAGGACAATGGAGTAGAGTTAATAGGCCCTCAAAGAGCTTGCAGTCTAAATGGGAGACAGATATTAAACATTTAATCCAGCCATCAACCAATCAGTTGTATCTACTCAGAGCTTACTGCGTGCAGAGCACCGTCTAAACGGGGAGACAGACATTAATGCAAATAAATTATAGATACGTACATCAGTACTGTGGGGCTGAGGGAGGGCTAAATAAGGGGAGCAAATCCAAGTGCGGTATTTATATTTATTTACTTATTCATTTATATAAACGTCTGTCTCCCCCTCTAGACTGTAAGCTCACTGTGAGCAGGGAATGTGTCAGTTTAGTGTTGTACTCTCCCAAGTGCTTAGTACAGTGCTCTGCACATAGTAAGTGCTCAATAAATCAATAAATGTGTTTGAATAAATGAACAAATGAAGGAATGAAGTGCGAGGGCAATGCAGTAGGGAGTGGGAGAAGAGGAAATGAGGGCTCAGGGAAGGCCTCTTGGAGGAGATGTAGCTTTATTAAACCTTTGAAGGAGGGGAGACTTAGGGTTGGATATCAAGGGGGAGGAAAGCAATCAAGTTTAAGGATATATATAATTGATATGGGGGTGGGAGAAGCTAAATGACTAAGGTGTCAGATTAAGTGAATGGGAAAGGAAGTAGGGAAGGAAAATAGAATGGGAGCATGACAGTTTAGTCCAGAAAAATGTTTTGGAGAAGATATGATTTCAGTAGACTTTGAATAGAGGAAGAGGAAGTATCTCAAGGGTTGGGATTTAAGAAAAGTTCTGTGTCAATGAGTATGTAAGAATAAAACTTCAAGTTTATTTGAAGAGAAGCTGAAAGCATCCTACAATCTTTTCCCCCTCAATTTCTGTCTTCCACTCCAATTTCCCTCACCCCTTGACCCTCAGTGTGACTGAGTAGAAAGAGCCCGGGCTTGGGAGCTAGAGATCATGGGTTCGAATCCCGGCTCTGCCACTTGTCAGCTGTGAGACTGTGGGCAAGTCACTGAACTTCTCAGTGCCTCAGTTACCTCATCTGGAAAGCGGGGATTAAGACTGTGAGCCTCACGTGGGACAACCTGATTACGCTGTACCTACCCCAGCGCTTAGAACAGTGCTCTGCACATAGTAAGCGCTTAACAAATACCAACATTTTTTTTTCCTCTGCTGACTTCCTTCCTCCTACTCCATGCCCAGTTAGCTCTGCTAAGGTTACACTGGGAGGACTGAAGGTCAAGCTGCATGGGTAACATCAGGCTCCTTTGGAGCTGGAAATGTGTCTCATGCTTCTGCTTTCAGTGCATTTCTCTCAGCCGGTGCTTAAGAAATATGGGGCAAAGGGAGGGACTCCATCACGATTCCACTTCCCAGCATCCTCGGACTAGAGGAATCCTCTCAAAGGCAGTAATCAGCAGATGCCTAAACTAGTCCAGCTGTATTTAATCAATTAATCAATCAGTGGTATTCACTGAGCGCTTACTGCATGGAGAGCACTGTGCTTAGGGGAATACAGTATAATATAGAATACAGAATGGGTAGACAGAGTCCCTGCTCACAACAAGCTTACAGTCCAGAAGGGGAGACAGACATTAATTTAAATAAATAAATTACTGATAGGTACATAAGTACTGTGGGGCCGAGGGAGGGATAAATAAAGGGTGAAAATCCAAGTACAAGTACAGCACAGAAGGAAATGGGAGAAGGGGAAATGAAGGTCTAATCGGGGAAGGCTTCTTGGTATGTTATATTGTACTCTCCCAAGCACTTAGTACAGTGCTTTGCACACAGTACGCACTCATTAAATGCGATTGAATGAATGAAGGATATGTAGTTAGGCCCTGGGGAAATTAGCATTCCTCTGTCATGGAAATCCTTTTCCTCTCCACTTCTTTCTAGGTTTCATAGTTCTCATCACCCATTTGTGCCTCTAAAGTAGTGCAGAGTCAATAAATAAATCACTGTACTGAATGAAGAAATTAAGAGAGTACAATGCAATAGGGTTGGGATACAGGATTCCTGCCCTCAGGGAGTTTACAGCATTAAGACAGGCGTTTAAATAAGGTGAAGTAACAGAGCATAAGGATATACTAGGTTAGAACCTGTCCATTTTTTATCACACTATGTAGGTGATGGCTGAAAATAGTCACTTTTGTCTTCCAAATTTGTACCACAAGACATGTTAGGGCAATTCTGTCCCATAGTTTACATGCACTCTCCTTTATGTTGTACAGTGTTGACTGGGTAAAAGGGACTTATTGAGGCCAAATGTTTCAGGTATTCTGTGAAAGAAGAGATTTAGAGTTTCTTTCCTAACACATCCCAAGATTGTACCACAGTGTTTTATGGGTACAAGTTCATCTCAAAATTAAATGTTATTGCCAACTGCTGGTACCACCAGTCTTGATTGGGTAACAAAATTATAGTTAATGGAGGACCTATCTCACAATGAAGCATGAAAAAAAACGCTGCTTTTAGTTTAAACTACCAAATGGTTTCTTCCCAGTGAATCCCTGGTTTAATTAGCTTGGATTAAAGGATTTGAAAAGGCCTCTTAGTGAATCTCTGTCTTCGGAAATACATTTTGTGGAGGTCTATTGTCCAGCCAGCCAGCCTGTGTCATGGGAAAGAGGAAAGAACGGAGAAAGGCTAAGAAGGTTTGCAACACTGACTAGGCAAAAATAATTATTCACTAGTTTACCACTGATTGACTGACTGGTTGGCTCCTCATAGGGAACTTTCAACTCTAGGTTGAAATGGTCATCACTCTAATTTGCCCAGCACCTATATTCTCAATCAGTTTGTATTTATTGAGCACTTACTGTGTCCAGAGCACTGTTCTGAGTACTTGGGAAAGTACAATATAACAATTTAACAGACACATTCCCTGCACACAATGAGCTTACAGTCTACTCCTGTGCAGGGCATCCTGACCTTGAAGGCACCAAAAATCTAAGGTGAATCGAGGTCTCTCCTTTTTAAATTATGGAAGAAGCAGTGTGTCTCAGTGGAAAGAGCCCAGGCTTGGGAGTCAGAGGTCATGGGTCCTAATTTCGGCTCTGCCACTTGTCAGCTGTGTGACTTTGGGCAAGTCACTTCACTTCTTTGTGCCTCAGTTACCTCATCTGTAAGATGGGGATAAAGACTGTGAGCCCCACGTGGGACAGCCTGATCATCTTGTAACCCCCCCAGCATTTAGAACAGTGCTTTGCACATAGTAAGTGCTTAACAAATACCATCATTATTATTATAAACCTTATACCTTGAGTTAATTCAAGGAAACATTTATATTAAAGTTTATCTCCCCCCAGCCTGTATGTTCACTGTGAGCAAGGAGAGTGTTTAACTAAATCTGTTGTTTTGAGCTCTCCTGAGTCCTTAGTACAGTGCTCTGCTTATAATAAGTCCTCAGTTGAGCAATCATTTATTGGGCACTTACTGTGAACACAGGAGTATACTAAGAGCTTAGGAAAGTAATGATAATTATGGTATTTGTTAAGCGCTTACTAAATGCCAGACACTGTACTAAGCGCTGGGGTGGATACAAGCAAATTGGGGTGGACACAGTCCCTGACCCACATGGGGCTCACAGTCTCAATTCCCATTTGACAGATGAGGTAATTGAGGCAAAGAGAAGTGAACTGCCTTGCCCAAGGCCACACAGCAGACAAGTGGTGGAGTTGGGATTAGAACCCATGACCTTTTGAATCCCTGGCCTGTGCTCTATCCACTGCACCATGCTGTTTCCCTAGTACAACATAATACAAAATAATAGAGTTGGTAGACATTTTCCCTGCCCACAGCCAACTTATTCAATGACAATCCAATCAGATACTGCCCCTGTCTCAAGAGGTAGGATGACCAGGTGTCTTCTCTACATTTTACAGATGAGGGAGTTGAGGCACAGAGAAGTTAATTGGGATGCTCAGCTTTACTCCATCCTAGAGTTCTTCAGAGGCTGAAATTTTAGTACCAAAGTCTGATGGGTATATACAGTTCCCCTACGATGCAGGGTTGCGATGTTGTAAAATCCCTTAAGAAAACTCTCACTGAAGACAGTGAGATTTTCCGATGCTATACACGTGCTCGCAAGCGTTAATTCCATTGCGGCGACACGCGGAATCCAAACAGGTTCTCATTACTGAGAGAACACTCCTTAATTCCTAACAGAATTCTAGACAAAACCCTGAAACCTAGAGTGAGAAGTTTTTGTTTCGTGCGGAGGTTGATGGGCAACCACTGGAGATTTTTAAGGAGAGGAGTGACATGCCCAGAGTGTTTCTGCAGGAAGATGAGCCAGGCAGCAGACTGAAGAATAGACTGGAGTGGGGAGAGACAGGAGGAAGGGAGATCAGAGAGAAGGCTGACAAAATAATCCAGCCAAGATATTATGAGAGCCTGTAACAGTAAAATAGCTATTTGGGTGGAGAGGAAAGGGCGGATCTTGGCAATATTATAAAGGTGAGACAGGCAGGTTTTGGTGATGGATCGGATGTGTGGGGTGAATGAGAGAGACGAGTCAAAGATGACACCGAGGTTGTGGGCCCGAGAGACGGGAAGGATGGTCGTACCGTCCACGGTGATAGGGAAGTCAGGGAGAGGACAGGGCTTGGGAGGGAAGATGAGGAGCTCAGTTTTGGTCATGTTGAGTTTTAGGTGGCGGGCAGACATCCAGGTAGAGACGTCTTGGAGGCAGGAGGAGCTACGAGCCTGAAGGGAGGGGGAGAGGACGGGGCAGAGATGTAGATCTGTGTGTCATCTGCATAGAGATGATAGTTGAAGCCGTGACAGCGGATGAGTTCACCGAGGGAGTGAGTGTATATGGAGGTCAGAAGAGGGCCGAGAACTGACCCTTGAGGAACCCCAACAGTTAGAGGATGGGACGGGGAGGAGGAGCCTGCGAAGGAGACCGAGAATGAACAGCCAGAGAGATAAGAGGAGAACCAGGAGAGGACGGAGTCTGTGAAGCCAAGGTGAGATTGTCTGCTTCGTAGCCTTGGGCAAGTCACTTCACTTCTCTGGACCTTAGTTACCTCATCTGTGAAATGGAAATGAATACTGGGAGCCCCATGTGGGACTTGGACTCTGTGTCCAACCTGAAAAGCTTGTATCTACCCCAGTGCTTTGAACAGGGCCTGGCACATAGTAAGGACTTAACAAATACCATTAAAAAAACAGCACGGCCTAGTGGAAAGAGCATGGGCTTGGGAGTAAGAAGGTCCCAGGTTCTAATCCTGGCTCCACAGTTTGTCTGCTTTATGGCCTTGGACAAATCACTTAGCTTCTATGTGCCTCAGTTTCCTCATCTGTAAAATGGGGATGAAGACTCTGAGCCTCATGTGGAACAGAGTCTGTGTCCAATCCAATTTGCTTGTAACCGCTCCAGTGCTTAGCACAGTGCTTGGCACATAGCAAGCGCTACCATATTAAAAAAATGGTGCAGTGTCTGCTACAGCTTCAGACTGGCTGCATCTTTCTTCTCACCCTCTCAGGAAAATGCCTGGTGAATTCTGAAATAAAGATGATAAAAGTGATCTGACCCAAGCCCACAGTTGACTCCGATCCAAGTCCTCTTTTTATTACCTGGCCTCTGCCCAGCCCCAAGGACCTCTTCTTCAGCTCCCATTTGGGAACATTCAGAAATACATATACGTATATAAATTGGCACTTAAAGAGAACTTCCACCAGCACATTAAAGACATATGGATGAGTCTTTTGTTATGTAATCCTCTAGAGGAATTCAGACAGGATTACAAAGGGGATAGATAATTTGATCCTCCTTCACAGTAGTCTTACAGATGAGAAATATACAGCATAGAGGAGAGAGCAAGTGTCTGGTAATCAAAAGGACCTGGGTTCTAAACCCAGCTCTACCACTTCATTCATTTGATCGTATTTGTTGAGTGCTTACTGTGTGTAGACTACTACACTAGGCACTTGGGAGAGTACGACAATAAGCACAGTCCCTGCCCACAGCGATCTTACACTCTAAAGGGGGAGACAGACATCAATACAAATAAATAAATTACAGATATGTACAAGAGTGATGTGGGACTGGGAGGGGGATAGAATAAAGGGAGCAAGTCAGGGAAACTCAGAAGGGAGTGGGAGAAGAGGAAAGGGGGGCTTAATCAGGGGAGGCCTCTTGGAGGAGATACGCTTTCAATAAGGCTTTGCAGCGGGGGAAGAGTAATTGTCGACTTGGAGGAGGGAGGGCTTTCCAGGCCAGAGGGACGATATGGGTGAGCGAGATAGACAAAATCGAGGTTCAGGGAGAAGGTTAGCATTAGAGGAGTAAAGTTTGCATGCAGGCTGCACTGTAGTAGGAGAGTAGTGAGTTGCCTTCCAGCCCAATTTACAGAGAACGTGTGAGCAGCAGGGACTTTCAATGGCAGGGAATGGAGGTGACAGTTACCAGTGGATTTCCTCAACAAGGAGCTTACCTGCTAACTAAAGACCACTCCAACTCCAGCGCTTAACTCCTGGAGCCAGTGTTTATCCCTGGCTGCTATTCATTCCCAGTTCTGGAGCCAGCAGAAGAAAAATAGAAGAGATTACAACCCAAGCTCAAGGTGAGGAACTGCTACATCCCTTCTGCCACCGGAAGTTTCCAGCACTTAATAGACAACATTGCTCTACCTGGGAAGCCAAAGATATGCCAATTTCCCACCATTCCTAGCCAGTCACATGGCTTACACTTCCAAAGTCAAGGTTATCTTTAGTAATAATAATAATAATAATAATGTTGGTATTTGTTAAGCGCTTAGTATGTGCAGAGCACTATACTAAGCGCTGGGGTAGATACAGTGTAATCAGGTTTTCCCATGTGAGGCTTACAGTCTTCATCCCCATTTTACAGATGAGGTAACTGAGGCACAGAGAAGTGAAGTGACTTGCCCACAGTCACAGAGCTGACAAGTGGCAGAGCCGGAATTCGAACTCATGATCTCTGACTCCCAAGCTTGGGCTCTTTCCACCGAGCCACGCTGCACCCTTTGGGTTGCAGGGGGTATGAGGCCAATGTAGATAAAGTTTGGGATACTTAACTGTATGTATAAGGGGAATTACTGGAATGAGCAGTTGCAGACAGTGCCGGAAAGTGAATGGAGAACAAAAGGCAGAATGACGGAATCAGAACAGTTACTGACGCAGCAGAATGGACAGTCGGATGGCCACGGGAATGGATGATCCCATCATCTTCAGGAAGAAAGCATCAAAAGTAGAAATCATGGAGGGACAAGAAAATTTCCCCTTCTCTGAATGATCAGATAAGGGTCTCTTCCGAGGTCGCACTAGCTGAAGCGGCCGAGACCCACTGCAAAGACTGCACGGACTCCCCGCAAGGGAAGATCCCAAAATATACAAAGTTCTACGAAGGATTAGGGCACTTTGAGCTACGACTCATTGAACAGATGAATCCTCCAAGATGACACGATGAGCCGCCACCTTACCTCAGCTCCAAATCCACGGTCTAGTTAAGCTTAAATTACAGAGATGCTGGTCTAGGGGATGGAGCCAGGGAAGGTGTGGGGGGAGAGGAGAGGCATTCTGTGATCCACTCTCCCACCCCTTCCCCAGTGGCTTGCTGTTGCCCCATCTTCTTTGTCTTCTGGAGGAGCAAAAGTGACAGCAGCACTCCCAGAATCCCCCTACACCCCTCTCTGTCCTCCAGTTCAGCAGTGGTGATGGTTTTGCAACATCCCTGGAACTTCTCTGCACCTCCCATCTGTCCTCTGGAGGAGCAGCAGTGGCCGGGGTTATAGTAGCTGACAGAACAACCCTCACCTCTAACCACCGAGAAACCAGGACACATTGCTGGGGTATGTGAGGCTCATGGGAATAATTGCCTCATCCCAGGAATTAGGATGCAGCATTGTGAAGCTCAGGCCCTTCCAAACCGCAGTGCCCACTTCAGATTGTTTCACTCAAATGGCAGATGATAGAGGAGATGGCTCATTAGTGGCTCATGAATCAACATCTTGTGCTTACCACGCTACCCAAATTACCACGTTAATACAGTCACTCATCCTATCCTGCCTGGATTACTGCATCAACCTCCTTCCTGACCTCCCAGCCTCCTGTCTCTCCCCACTCTAGTCCATATTTCACTCTGCTGCCCAGATCATTTGGTTCAAAAACGTTCAGGACATGTCTCCCCACTCCTCATAAAATGCCGGTGGTTGTCCATCCAACTCTGCATCAGACATAAACTCCTCACCATTGACTTTAAAGTGCTCGATCACCCGGCTCCCTCCTACCACACCTCACTACCCAGCCTGCAAACTTCACTCCTTTAATGTTAACCTTCTTACTGTGCCTTGATCTTGCCTATCTCTACACCCATATCCTGCCTCTGGCCTGGAATGCCTTCCTACCTCAAATCTGACAATTACTCTTTGCCCCTTCAAAGCCTTATTGAAGGCACATCTCCTCCAAGAGGCCTTCCCAGATTAGGTCCCCCCTTTTCCTCTTCTCCCTCTCGTTCTGCGTCGCCCTGACTTGCTCCCTTTGTTCTTCCTCCCTCCCAGCCCCACAGCAATTCCCCCTCAAGCTCTCTGTGGGCAGGGACTGTGTCTGTTTATTGTTGTATTGTAATCTCCAAAGCACAAAATACAGTGCTCTGCACACAGTAAGTGCTCAATGAATATGATTGAAAAAATGGTTCTCCTATCTCTCTGGCCGTTCCTTCTCTGTCTCTTTCACAGGCCCCTTCTCTGCCTCATCCCCTTCAATACAACATCTACATGCACTGCTTTGGAGAACTCATTCATCCCCATGGTTTCAAATCCTAACTTTATGTTGAAAATTCCCAAACCTACCTCTCCTACCCTGATCGCTCTCCCTCTCTGCAGTCCTGTATTTCTTCCTGCCTTCAGGATATTTCTACTTGGATGTCCCACTGACACCTCAAACTTAATATGCCCAAAACAGAACTCTGAAAACTTTGAGAACCACTGTGGCTTAGTGGAAAGAGCATGTGCTTGGGAGTCAGAAGTCATGGGTTTGAATCCTGGCTCTGCCATTTGTCAGCTGTGTGACTTTGGGCAAGTCACATAACTTCTCTGTGACTCAGTTACCTCATCTGGAAAATGGGGACTAAGACTGTAAGCCCCACATGGGAAAACCTGATAACCTTGTATCTACCTCATAGTAGATGGCACATAGTAAGTGTTTAACAAATATCATCATTATCATTATTATTAGTATCTTCCCACTAAACCCTGTCTTTCTCTTGACTTTCCTATAGCTGTGGACAACACTACCATCCTCTATAACTGGAATTATCTTCAAGCTCATCTCTCTCATTCAACCCACTTATTCAATCTGTCATCAAATTCTGTTAGTTCTACCTTCATATCATTGTTAAAATCCACCCTCTCCTATCCATTCAAACTGCTGCTCATTGATCCAAGCCCATATACCTAACCCACCCTTGATTACTGCATCAGCCTCCTCACTGACCTCCCTGCCTCTGGTCTCTCCCCACTCCAGTCCATTCTGCTGCCCTAACCATTTATCTAAAAATAACATTTAGTTCTTGTCTCTCCAGTCCTCAGAAACTTCCGTTAGCCAATCCATGTCCACACTAAAGAGAAATTCCTACCATTGGCTTTAAGGCAATAAATCAGGTTGTCCTCTTCTACCTTACATTGCTCATTTTCTACTATAACCCAACCCAACTCCTTTTTTTCCCTAATGTCAAGCTAAAATGATAATAATAATAATTGTGATATTTGTAAAGTGCTCACTATGTGCCAGGCACTGTACTAAGCCCTGAGGTGGATACAAGCAAATTGGGTTGGTCACAGTCCCCGTCCCACGGGGGGCTCGCAGCCTCATTCCCTATTTTACAGATGAGAGAACTGAGGCCCAGAGAAGTAAAGTGATTCGCCCAAGGTCACACAACAGACGAATCGCAGAGCTGGGATTAGAATCCATGGCCTTCTGTCTTCCAGGCCTTGACTCTATCCACTAGGCAACGCTAAAACCTTGATCTTATCTATCTCACTGTCAACTCATTGCCCACATCCTCCCTCTGGCCTGGAACTCCCTCTTACCCTACTTATCCAACAGACTACCACTCTCTTCAGCTTCACAGTCATCCTAAAATCATTTTTTAAATGGTATCTGTCACCATATGTCAAACACTATTCTGAGAGCTGGGGTAGATATAAATTGATCAGGTTGGACACAGTTCCTGTCCCACACAGGTTTCCCAGTCCAAGAAGAAGAACAAATATTGAACCCTCATTTTGCAGTTGAGGGAACTGAGACACAGAGAATTTAAGTGATTTGCCCAAGTTCACACACCAGGCAGGCGGTGGAGCTGGGATTAGAACCCAGGTCCCCTGGCTTCCAGGCCTGTGCTCTATTCACTAAATCACACTGCTTTCCATTTCTTTCAAGAGGCCTTCCCTTCCTAAGCCCTAATTTCCCCTACTTGCCCTCCCTTCTGCTTCACCAATGCTCTTGGATCTGTTCCCCTTAAGCATATGATATTCAACCCATCCCCAAACCCACAGCACTCATGTACACATCCTTACACTCTCCCATTTCTCCTATTGCTAATTTATTTTAGCATCTTTCTCCCCCTCTAATCAATCATATTTATTGTTTGCTATGAGCAGAGCAATGTACTAAGCACTTGGGAGAGTACAATACAACAGAATTAGCAGATGCATTCTCTGCCCATAATGAGCTTGCAGTCTAGAGGACAAGCTCGCCATCTAGACTCAGCCGCTTGTGGACAGGGATGGTGTTTACTAACTCTACTGTACTGTACTCTCCCAAGCATTACTCACACTCTGCATAGAGTAAGTGCTCATTAAATACCATTAAATGAGTAAGGAAACCGGTCCCCAGGGCAAGAACCAGGCAGGGGAGTGGGACAGTACACTGCATAAATTAAGCACTCAATAAATATGACTGAATGAATTAGAAAGGGAGAAAGGGGAATAGAGATGTGGCCTCTCTGGGTTCTTTGTGTTTCTCTCTGACTCAGTCTCTCTCTTGACACCTCAGGGATTCATTGTCATTCAATCGTATTTATTGAGCGCTTATGGGGATGAACTTCCAGCCCCACTGAGCCAAAGGGAACAAAAGGCTGGGGAAGCCAGTCAGGGATGGAAGCTCTCCAATACCTATCAATCAGTGGCATTAAGTTTACTGTGAACAGACCACTGAAACTAATAATAATAATGACAATAATTGTGGTATCTGTTAAGCGCTTACCATGTGCCAGGCACTGTACTAAGCACCGGGGGGGGGATATGAGCAAATCAGGATGGATACAGTCCGTCTCACATGGGGCTCAAAGTCACAATCCCCATCTTACAGGTGAGGTAACTGACACACAGACAACTGAAGTGACTTGTCCAAGGTCCCACAGCGGACAAATGGTGGAACCAGGAATAGAACCCAGGTCTATCTGACTTCCAGGCCCGTGTTCTATCCTCTAGGCCATGCTGCTTTGTTAAGAGCTGTTCTAAGAGCTTGGGAAAGTAATAATAATAACGATCACATTTGTTAAGCACTTACTTTGTATCAGACACTGTACTAAGCAGTGGGGTGGATACAATGAAATCGAGTTGGACACAGTCCCTTGCCCATTTGGGGCTCACAGTCTCAACCCCCATTTTACAGATGCGGTAACTGAGGCACAGAAAAGTGAAGTGACTTGCCCAAGGTCACCCAGATGACAAGTGGTGAAGCCAGGATCAGAACCCATGGCAATAGAGTTGGTAAGCATTTTCTCCGGCCACCAGGAGCTTACAGTCTAGAATCTACAGCTCATCATGGACAGGGAACATGTCCACCAACTCTTATATTGTAATCTCTGCACACAGTAAGCGCTCAATAAATATGATCTATTACAGTCTGTTCTTTAGTCAGCCTACAGTTGTTGGTTCCTTCACGATTTTCAGGCTCAAAGTGGAGTGTTTGTTTTGACCTCGCAGATCCATAACTGCTTGAGCTGCTAATGTTATTACTTTGTAATTTGTCACGGGAGGCCCAGGGTGAAGGAGGTAAAGCAGAGCAATTCTGCTGGAGTTGTTTTGGGAGGCCACCTTTGAAGCAGAACGAGCCAGCCTTGTAACGCCATTTGAAAGAGCGCCCGATTCACTTATCGCTAACTTTTTCCAGAAGAACAGAATTTCTCCTCTCCGCTTCTCCTGTCATCCTGCCAAAAAGCATTACGTCGCCACTGCTAGACATAGGTTTCGACGGGGAAAAAGAGTGTTCGTATTTTGATTATGAGGCAAAGCGTAATTTCACTGGAAGTATCTGAACAGAGTGATGGAATGGGGTTCCAGATTCACTGTTACAAAAGCTTGTTCAAACACATGAGAGAACTATATGAACCGACTATTATCTCTGATAGCAGAAAGATGAATAATGCTGGAATTATTCATGGTTTGGACATATGAGGTCAGAGCAAGGCGTGTAAGGGAGATTTCTATTTTGGGGGAATAGGGCAAGAGTTGAAGGCTTAATAGTCAGCAAGAGACCTAATGTAGCAAAATAAAATGATCGGAGAGACGAATCCTCTCTCAGGATCGCACCTGGAGAGTTTCCAATACCAGTCTCGGATTGGGAGAGAGAGTCAAGCAGAGGCATATCCATTCCATTCCTAGCTTAGGCAGTGGCTAGCGAGTGGAAGGCAATCTGCTACAGGTCAAAACTCAGCTTTGCTGGGCAGCAGTGGCATGGGACAGAGTGGAGAGTGAGAGACTCAGGTTTACTATGTGGAAGAAGGCAATTGTAAACCACCTCCATATTTTTTATCAAGAAAACTCTACGTATACACCATCAGAAAGATTGAAAGTGGAGCTGGGCTGTTCTGGGGGAGATGTGTCTATAGAGCCACTGTGGGTCGGAAATGACTCGACAGCATACGACAAGATAGATGAATGTTGTGACTAGCTAGGATAGTGGTTCATGAAGGTGAGAGCTTCCTACTCATAATATGAACTCCCGACATCGATCAACTGAACTTCCGTTAATAGTTGCAACCATACTTCTATCTCCAAAGAACTCAGAGCTTGATAAATGTGACAGATAACAAGGCTTTTAAAGGACTCTAGCAAATCCTCTTACAAAGTCTCTGAGGGGGACTAGCGGTGATAGTGTTCTCCTAACTCTCTTCCCCTCTTCAAAGCCCTACTGAGAGTTCACCTCCTCCAGGAGGCCTTCCCAGACTGAGCCCTCCCTTTCCCGCTCCTCCTCCTTCCCATTCCCCCTATTCCCTCCCTCTGCTCCACTCCTTTCCCCTCCCCATAGCATTTGTATATATTTGTACATATTTGTTGCTCTATTCATTTTATTAATGATGTGCATTTATCTATGGTTCTATTTATCTATTTTGATGGTAGTGATGCCTGTTTACTTGTTTTGTTGTCTGTCTCCCACTTCTAGACTGTGAGCCTGTTGTTGGGTAGGGATTGTCTCTGTTGCTAAATGGTACTTTCTACATGCTTAATACAGTGCTCTGCACACAGTAAGCACTTATTAAATATGATTGAATGAATGAGTGGATTGAATGAATGAAATGAGGTGCAGAAAGATTAAATTACCCATCATTCCACTGTCCATAAACTGAACAACTAAAGTGACCAGGCATCCTGATGTAATTGGGACTGTCTCAATATTCTAGGGTCAGTCACAGTTTCATATCTCACTTTCAAATAATCAGGACATGCATATGTCAGGAAATACCTCAAGAAAAAATGGGGGGTGGGGGACTGTCAGCTCAAAAATGCATGCATCTAAGTCAATGGGGGGGAAGGGACATTTGGAAGGGAGAACCACATGTCCAGGTGGTCGTGTGTCCCACTCCCTCTTTAGTAAAGGAAGGGGTTTGAGAGAAAGAGAGGGGAGGGTGGAAAGAACCCAGGAGAGCCTGCATGAACTGACCATACTGACCAATCAGCAACAGGTATGAACTGACCATACTGACCAGTCAGCATCCTGCATGAACTGACCATACTGGACATTCTCAACTCATGCTCCGGATGGTTATTTATGCCTGTGTCCCCCTCTAGACTGTAAGCTCACTGTGGGGAGAGAACATGTCTACCAACTCTATTGTACTTTCCCAGGCACTTAATACAGTGCTCTGCACATAAGTGCTCAATAAATATGACTGATTCATTGACAGAAACCTTGAGAGTCAGCAGTAGTGGAGGAAGCAGGCAACTATCCCTCACTGCTTTGCTTTCTCCTCTTCTTTTTCCCTTTTAATCTTTTTTTCTTTTTCCTTCCTTCTCCTCTTCTTTTCTTCCTTTCCCTGTATCCTTCTTTCTGATTCCACCCCTTCCCTGGCCCTCTCCCATTCCCACAAAAGATAATCAGGTTTCTGATCACCTCAAGAACTGAACCTTCCCCCACTGAGTGCCTAGTCCAGAGTTGCACCTTATCCAGGTCCATATGAATGAGAACTATCTGGGAGGGAAGTCAGGAGAGAAATTGAGTGGGTGCTCTAATTATGACTCCAAATGGGTATGTGACAGCTGAGTTATTTGGCTAAAGGTGTGTGATTGGAATCCAAATCTTCCAAATCAGGAAAGCAGCATAGCTCAGTGGAAAGAGCACGGGCTTGGGAGCCAGAGATCATGGATTCGAATCCCGGCTCTGCCACTTGTCAGCTGTGTGACTGTGGGCAAGTCACTTCACTTCTCTGTGCCTCAGTCACCTCATCTGGAAAATGGGGATGAAGACTGTGAGCCTCACATGGGACAACCTGATTACCCTGTATCTACCCCGGCGCTTAGAACAGTGCTTGGCACATAGTAAGCACTTAACAAATACCAACATTATTATTATTATTATCTGGGCGTCCTTACCTGATGTACGTCCACTAAGGTGAAGGAGTTGGCTTATGACTCACTAATGAGGCGTGTCCTCTGATTGACATCTGTCATGTGACACAATTTGACATGGGGGAGGGAGCCCACATCTGGTGGCTAATCTCAACAGTGTCCCGGCTCTCTGGGTTGGGCGTGGGGGTGGGGGGTGGGGTGGGGAGAGATTTATTCATTCAGTTGTATTTATTGAGAGCTTACTGTGTGCAGAGCACTGTACTACGTGCCTGGGAAAGCACAATACAGCAATAGAGATAATCCCTGTCCTGAATAAGGGATGCTGTCCCCTGAGCCTCCAATACCCGCAAGTCTTACAGAGCTGCATCCCAGCTCAATCAATGGTATTTGCTGAGTACTTACAGTGTGCAGAGGACTGTACTAAGTGCTTGGAAGACTACAATGCTACAGAGTTGGTAGGCATGTTCCCTGCTCACAAGGAGCTTAGAGTCAAGAGGAGCTTATAGTTTCTTCAGGGGTGACATGTCTTCTGCCTTAACCATTCATTCATTCATTCATTCAATAGTATTTATTGAGCACTTACTATGTGCAGAGCACTGTACTAAGACCTTGAAATGAACAAGTCGGCAACAGGTAGAGACAGTCCCTGCCGTTTGATGGGCTTACGGTCTAATCGGGGAAGACGGACAGACAAGAACAATGGCAATAGAGTCGAGGGGAAGAACATCTCATAAAAACAATGGCAACTAAACAGAATCGAGGTGATGTACATTTCATTAACAAAATAAATACGGTAATGAAAATATATACAGTCGAGCGGACGAGTACAGTGCCGAGGGGATGGGAAGGGAGAGGGGGAGGAGCAGAGGGAAATGGGGGGAAAAGAGGGTTAAGCTGCGGAGAGGTGAAGGGGGGGTGGTAGAGGGAGTAGAGGGAGAAGGGGAGCTCAGTCTGGGAAGGCCTCTTGGAGGAGGTGAGTTTTAAGTAGAGTTTTGAAGAGGGAAAGAGAATCAGTTTGGCGGAGGTGAGGAGGGAAGGCGTTCCGGGACCGCGGGAGGACGCGGCCCGGGGGGCGACGGCGGGATAGGCGAGACCGAGGGACGGCGAGGAGCTGGGCGGCGGAGGAGCGGAGCGTGCGGGGTGGGCGGTAGAAAGAGAGAAGGGAGGAGAGGTAGGAAGGGGCGAGGTGACGGAGAGCCTCGAAGCCTAGAGTGAGGAGTTTTTGTTTGGAGCGGAGGTCGATAGGCAACCACTGGAGTTGTTTAAGAAGGGGAGTGACATGCCCAGATCGTTTCTGCGGGAAGATGAGCCGGGCAGCGGAGTGAAGAATAGACCGGAGCGGGGCGAGAGAGGAGGAAGGGAGGTCAGAGAGAAGGCCGACACGGTAGTCTAGCCGGGATATGACGAGAGCCCGTAGCAGTACGGTAGCCGTCTGGGTGGAGAGGAAAGGGCGGATCTCGGCGATATCGTAGAGGTGAAACCGGCAGGTCTCGGTAACGGATAGGACGCGTGGGGTGAACGAGAGAGACGAGTCAAGGACGACACCGAGATCGCGGGCCCGAGAGACGGGAAGGATGGTCGTGCCATCCACGGTGATAGGGAAGTCTGGGAGAGGACCGGGTTCGGGAGGGAAGATGAGGAGCTCAGTCTCGCTCACGTTGAGTTTTAGGTGGCGGGGCCGACATCCAGGTGGAGACATCCTGGAGGCGGGAGGAGATGCGAGCCCGAAGGGAGGGGGAGAGGACAGGGGCGGAGATGTAGATCTGCGTGTCATCTGCGTAGAGATGGTAGTCAAAGCCGTGAGAGCGCTTAGCCTAGCCCCTTTGACCCCTGTCCCTCTGGAGGACATAGAGGGTTCTGAAAATGTCATGCTGCGGCTCCTCCGGAAAACAGAAAAGAGACACAGGGACACTGAGCATTTCAACCTTCAGCCTCACATTTTACGGACAGAGAGGAGAGGTGGGGTGGGGGAAGGCCTCAGAGCTGCTGTGGGAGGGAGAGGAGCAGGGATCACAGAATGTCCCTCCTCCATTTTCCTTGGCTCTGCCCCCTTGCTGTTAGAAGATCATGGGTTCTAATCCTGCTCCATCACGTGTCCTCTGTGTGACCTTGGACAAGTCACTTCACTTCTCTGGGCTTCAGTTGCCTCATCTGTAAAATGGGGATCGAGACTGTGAGCCCCACGTGGGACAGGGATTGTCTTCAACCGTATTTGTTCGTATTTCCTATTTGCTACCCAGCACTTAGTACAGTGCCTGGCACACAGATAAACACCTAACAAATACCATAGTTGGTCCTGTGACCATGAGGGTTAAGCCACCTAGATAATAAATGAGATGCAGAGATAAGGCCACTGCTCTGCCCCTGTCCTCTCCCCCTTCTTTCAGGCTCATATCTCCTCCTGCCTCCAGGACGTCTCTACCTGGATGTCTGCCCACCACCTAAAACTCAACATGACCAAAACTGAGCTCCTCATCTTCCCTCCCAAGCCCTCTCCTCTCCCTGACTTCCCTATCACCGTGGATGGTACAACCATGCTTCCCGTCTCTCAGGCCCGCAACCTCGGTGTCATCTTTGACTCGTCTCTCTAGTTCACCCCACACATCCGATCTGTTACCAAGACCAATATCGCCAAGATCCGCCCTTTCCTCTCCACCCAAACGGCTACCTTACTGCTACGGGCTCTCATAATATCCCGGCTAGACTACTGTGTCAGCCTTCTCTCTGATCTCCCTTCCTCCTGTCTGTCCCCGCTCCAGTCTATTCTTCACTCTGCTGCCCGGCTCATCTTCCTGCAGAAACGCTCTGGGCATGTCACTCCCCTTAAAAACCTCCAGTGGTTGCCTATCAACCTTCGCACAAAACTAAAACTCCTCACTCTAGGCTTCAAGGCTCTACATCCCCTTGCCCCTTCCTACCTCTCCTCCCTTCTCTCCTTCCACCGTCCACCCCGCACACTCTGCTCCTCTGCCGGCCACCTCCTCACCGTCCCCCGTTCTCACCTATCCCGCCATCGACGTCTGGGCCACGTCCTCCCGCGGTCCTGGAACGCCCTCCTTCCTTACCTCCTCCAAACTAATTCTCTTCCCCTCTTCAAAACCCTACTTAAATCTCACCTCCTCCAAGAGGCCTTCCCAGACTGAGCTCCCCTTTTCCCTCTGCTCCCTCTACCGCTCCCCTTCACCTCTCCACAGCTAAACCCTCTTCTCCCCCCTTCCCCTTTGATCCCCCCCCTCCCGTCCCATCCCCTCAGCACTGTACTCTTCCGCTCAACTGTATATATTTTCATTACCCTATTTATTTTATTAATGAGATGTACATCACCCTGATTCTATTTATTTGCTATTGTTTTAATGAGATGTTCTTCCCCTCGATTCTATTCATTGCCATTGTTCTTGTCTGTCTATCTGTCTTCCCCGACTAGACTGTAAGCCCATCAAAGGGCAGGGACTGTCTCTATCTGTTACCGATTTGTACATTCCAAGTAGTTAGTACAGTGCTCTGCACATAGTAAGCACTCAATAGATACTATTGAATGAATGAATGAATCTTGAATAACTTTACCTGATAAATGGGTCATAGCTCAAAATGGCACTGATCCTTTGGGGAACTGTCCAAGCTTTATTGCTCAGTTGTTGGCTGTTTCTTCTGTGATGCTGGGGACAAACCACAACAAGCATCCATCTCTAGACCATGAGCTTGCTGTTGGCAGAAATGCATCTGTTTGTTCATTCAATAGTATTTATTGAGCGCTTACTATGTGCAGAGCACTGTATTGTACTCTCCCAAGTGCTTAATACAGTGCTTTGAGCTCAGTAAGCACTCAATAAATACTACTG
Source organism: Ornithorhynchus anatinus (assembly GCF_004115215.2). Lineage (NCBI taxonomy): Eukaryota > Metazoa > Chordata > Mammalia > Monotremata > Ornithorhynchidae > Ornithorhynchus > Ornithorhynchus anatinus. Next base: position 58,896,015 of record NC_041731.1, read on the forward strand.
AATCATCAGTCCTTCCATGTGGGGTTGTGTCATCCTTGGAACTATCATTCATTCAATTGTTCTCTTTCTTTCTTTCTTTCTTTCTTTCTTTCTTTCTTTCTTTCTTTCTTTCTTTCTTTCTTTCTTTCTTTCTTTCTTTCTTTCTTTCTTTCTTTCTCTCTCTTTCTTTCTTTCTCTCTCTCTCTTTCTTTCTCTCTCTTTCTCTCTCTCTTTCTCTCTTTCTCCCATCAGACTTTTGATTTCCTTAGTACTGCCCTTTCTTAATGCCTTTTATGAGAAGGAATTTCATATTCAGAAAAAGACACAAGCTAAAAAAGTATTTAGCAATGTGAAGTGGGGACTGAAGGGGCCATCTGGGGTACAGCTGAGGGTCATTAACAATCAGACTAAGAGGCAACTTAATAACCATGTTCAAAAACATGAAGGGCTATCATACAGAGAACGGTGACCAGCTGTTCTCCATTTCCACGGACGGGCAGAAAAGGGGTAAAGGGTCTTGAGCTGTAGCACTAGGGATTTAAGTTTGCTTGTGTCAGGAGAGTTTACCATTAAAAGACGGAATCTTCCCAAATAAAGTCAGGAGAGTAAGTCACTTATGCACAAAAATGCCAACTTTTTCGAGTACATGGGAGACCTTGGGGTGGTGTGGTTTCCAGGGGTTACCTGGAGGGTATCAAGAGTAGAACCTGGCTCCAGAGCCTGGAAGGGACACAAATGATCACCCCTGGTCAGTAGCCTATCAGAGATACAGCAAGGTCCTGGATCAGGGCCGGAGTTTAACAGAGAATGAGAAAATCCCCCACTTTCACTCTAAAGCCCAGAAGAGTCACAAAAGAATCCCAACCCCAGCCCCAAAGCCTGATGGAAACTAGAAGAATGTAGCAATGTGGCCTTACCATGGGCCTCACACTGGCCTTCTCAACCACACATGCGGTCTTAGGCGGAGTGCCGGGTGCCGGGAGGGAGTGGGAGGGACTTGGCCTAGGGAGTCAGGGGGACCTGCATTCTAATCCTGGCTCTTTTCTGCTGTGTGACTGTGGGCAAGTCACTTCATTTCATTGGGCCTCAGTTACCTCATCTATAGAATGAGGACTAAGACTGTGAGCCCCATTTGGGACAGGGACTGTATCCAACTGATTATTTTGTATATACCCCAGTGCTTAGAACAGTGCCTGGCACCTCGTAAGTGCTTAACAAATACCATAAAAAAAAAAGGGGGTGAACCTCATCATCAACCATGTCTTCAAATATGGACAACTCTACATATTCATCCTAGTACATAGCCATTAATAAATCCCATAACCAATTAGAAGAACTAATAACAGTATTGAATAAGAAGCATACAGAGGACTAAGCATTTTAAGATCAGTTCCAATGTCTGAAACTGTTCATGGCCTAGTGGAAAGAGCACAAGGTTGCTTGGGAGTTAGGAGACAGGGAAGCAGCATAGCCTAGTGGGTAGAGCATGGGCTTGGGAGTCAGAAGGACCTGGTTTCTAACCCCAGCTCTGCCACTTGTCTGCTGTGTGACCTTGGGCAAATCACTTAACTTTTCTGTATCTCAGTTACCTCATCTGTAAAATGGGGGTTAAGACCGTGAGCCTACATGGGACAGGGACTTTGTCCAACCTGATTAGCGTGTGTCTACCCCAATGCTTAGAACAGTGCCTGACACATAGTAATCACTTAATAAATACCATCATTATTATTATTATTGTGAAAAATGAGTTCTGGCCTTGACTTTGCCACTTGTCCACTGAAGGACCTCCATGATGGAGATGATATCAAACAAGGGCCTTTCAAAGCAGAAACGGCCACCACACCATCAGTGTGTTCTTGACAAACTCCTTAGAGTGGTTCCAATTCCGTACTTTTTAAAAACAGTATTTGTTAAGCACTTATTATGTTCCAGGCACTGAAATGAGCACTGGGATAGACACAAAGTAATCAGCCCCTACCACACATGGGGCTCATAGTCTAAATAGAAGGGAGTAGGATTTAATCCTCACTGTTCAGATGAGGTAACTGAGCAGAGAAAAGTAAAGTGATTTGCCAAGGTCACACAGCAGGCAAGTGGCAGCATCTGTCAGAGCTGAGGTCTTCTGATAGTGTCAAATGTTTTTAACACAAGGTAGAGGTAGTGATGTGGATCCCTTTTCACTCCTATTTCTGACTACGCCCTGCTGTGGTCCGAGGTTACACTGGGATTCTGGATTCTCAATTCCCCCTCAGGCGGCAAACTCCCCTTCTAAACTGGAAGCTCATTGTGGGCAGGGAATCCGTCTACCAACTGTGTTACATTGTACTCTCCCAAGCGCTTAGTACAGTGCTCTGCACACACTAAGTGCTCAATAAATATGACTGATTACGGGTGATTATGATACTCATTAATGGTCCAGGGAGATTCTGGACAGAATCTTGGACAGCACCCTGATTCCATAATCGTACCCAAAGTTAGCTTTTAACCCTTTTTCTAGAAATTGCTTCAAAAAGCAGCAGTAGGAAAAGCATTGGACTGGCAGTCAAGAGGCCTGGATTCTAATTCCACTTCCTCTACTCGCCTGCTATGTGACTTTGGGTGGAGGAGACGCTGGTTACTTGACATCTTTGTACCTCAGTTTCCTCATCAGTAAAATAAGGATCAAATACCTATTCTCCCTCCCTTTAGACTGTGAGCCCTAGATGGGCAGAGCCAGCACCCTAACTGATTGCACTATATCTACCTCTTAAACTTAGCACTGTGCTTGGCACATAGAAAATATTTAACAAATGCCACAATTATACTGAATAAATGGGTGATAACAGTCGTATCTTTGAAATCCGGGTGTATCTCCTCAATATTCCAAAGGTTGAGGAAGAGTCATTCATTCAATCAGTCGTATTTATTAAGTGCTTACTATGTGCCGAATATGGTACTAAGCACTTGGGAAAGTACGATACAGCAATAAAGACAGACAATCCCTGCCTACAATGAGCTCACAGTCTAGAGGAGGAGAGATAGACGTGAATACAAATAAACAGACATCAGTACAAATAAATAAAATGACAGATGTATACGTAAGTGTTGTGGGGGTGGGAAGAGCAAAAGGGAGCAAGTCAAGGCAAAGCAGAAGGAAGTGGGAGGTGAGGAAAAGTAGGGCTTGGCCTGAGAAGGCCTCTTGGAGATGTGCCCTTTGAAGGAGGGGAGAGTAATTGGTGGATTTGAGGAGGGAGGGCATTCTAGGCCATAGGCAGGATGTGGGTGAGAGATCAGTGGTGAGAGAGATGAGATAGAGGTTCAGCGTGGTTAACATTAGAGGAGCAAAGTGTGTGAGCTGGGTTATAGGAGGGAGCAAGTTGATTGAGCGCTTTGAAATCAGTAATGAGGAGAGGAGTTTTTGTTTGAGGTGGAAGTGGACCACTGGAGTTTCTTAAGAAGTGGGGAAATATGCCCTGAAAGTTTTTGTAGGAAAATGATCTGGCCAGCAGAATGAAGTATTGCCTGGAGTGGGGTGAGACAGAGGCTGGGAGGTCAGCAATACAGTAATACAATAATCAAGGCGAGAAATAATAAATGATTGGATTAACACGGTAGCAGTTTGGATGGAGAGGAAAGGGCAGATTTTAGCAATTTTGTGACGGTGGGAACGACAGGATTTACTGATGGATTGAAGGCCCCTCTAGACTCCAGACTCTAGCTTACTATGTAAGGTCGTTGTGGGCAGGAAATGAGTGTTTATTGTTTTATTGTACTCTCCTAAGTGCTTAGTGCAGTGCTTTGCAAACAGTATGCACTTAATAAATATGATTGAATGAATACGTGGGTCGAATGAGAGAGAGGAGTCAAGAATAATCCCAAGATTATGGGATTGTGAGACAGGAAGGATGTTGGTGCCACCTAGAGTGATGGGAAAAGTCAAGGGGAGGACAGGATTTGGGTGGGAAGATAAGGAGCTCTGTTTCAGATAAGTTAAGCTTGAGGTGATGGGAGGACATCCAAGTAGAGATGTCTTGAAGATAGGAGGGAGTGTGAGACTGCAGAAAGGGAGAGAGATTAGGGCTGGAGATGTAGATTTGGGTATCATCCACAGAGAGGTGATAGTTGAAGCCATGAGAGTGAATGAGTTCTCCCAGGTTGTGGGTGTAGATGAAGAATAGAAGGGAACCCAGAATTGAACCTTGAGGGACACCCACAGTTAGGGGGTGGGAAGCAAAGGAGGAGTCCACGAAGGACTCTGAAAATGAGCAGCCAGAGAGATAAGAGGAGAACAAGGAGAAGACAGTGCCAATGAAGCCCACCCATGACAAGCTCTTTGGTATTGCTGTGATAGTGTGGAAGTGGGTAATGCATGTTTCAGGGTCACTCAGATTAAATCAAACCATTGTCTTTATTGGGCGCTTCTTACTGTATACTAAGCACTTAGGAAAGTACAATAGAACAAGAGTTGGTAGGCATGTTTCCTGCCCACAACAAGCCATCTTTGGTCTGGTCTCTAGCCACCCAGCCTTGAACTACAGAATCTCGGCTTCCCACCATCTGACCCAGTGGTACTCAGCTTGTTCTATAATCCACAGAGTAGACTTCTATAAGCATTCCTTTTATCAGGTACGTGAGGAGTTGCAAGGGATTGTTCATATATTGGGTAACTGCAAAGTTCTTTGATCTGGAAGTCAAACCAGTTCTGGGGTTTTCTTCTGACAGCCCTTCAGTGGTAGAGGCTGTCCAGTAAGACATAGAGATGGCCTAGTGGGGCTCACGCTCTTAATCCCCATTTTACAGATGAGGTAACTGAGGCCCAAAGAACTGAAGTTACTTGCTCAAGGTCACACAGCAGACATGTGGCAGAGCCGGGATTAGGACCCAGGACATTCTGACTCTCAGGCCCGTGTTGTATCCACTAAGCCTGCTTCTTGGAGGGGATTAGTCCCTTCAGAGCTGAGAGAGTGACTCAGGGAGATGAGTGTGAGGCAGGGTGAGGATGGGTGCAGGGTGCGAGTCTTGAAGCCCCAGGCGGGAGTCTCCAATGATGCACAGTTGGGCCAGAAGTCAGTCAGAGAACTGACGCAAGTTGGTGTATGTGGGATGGGAGAGGAGCTCATCTACAGGACAGAGGAGTGACTCCAGGGTGGAAGCAGCATCAATAATAACTGTATTATTTTTCAAACACTGTGTACCAAGCCCTTTACTAAGCGCTGGGGCAGATTCAAGATAATTGAGTTGAACACAGTCTCTGTCCCACATGGAGCTCAAAGTCTTAATCCCCATTTTACAGATTGTTTCCCATATCCTAAAGACAATTACTCTCTCCCCTTCAAAAAAGTATTTATTATTTATTTATTCCCTGACTAAGCCCTCCTTTCCTCTTTTCCCACTCCCTTCTGCATCACCCTGACTTGCCCCCTTTATTCTTCTCCATTCCCACCCCAAAGCAGTTATGTACATATCTGTCATTTATTTTATTCATTTATTTATTCGTATTAATGTCTGTCTCCCCTTCTAGACTGCAAGCTCACTGTGGGCAATTATTGTTCTATTGAACTCTTTCAAGAGCTTAGAGCTTTGCACTCAGTAAGCGCTCAATAAATATGACTGACTTCATACACTGAATTCAATGAATTCAGGACAGTGTTCAGTGAACAGGACAAGGTAACTGAAGCACAGAGAAGTTAAGTGACTTGCTCAAGTTCACCCAGCAGATTAGTGGCCGGTCCGGGATTAGAACACAGTTCCTTCTGATGCCCAGGCCCGTGCTCTATCCATTAGGCCCCACTACTTCTTCAGAACGAAGCTCCAACATCATACCCAGATGTTGTGCATCACGTGGGTGCCATGCAAGGGGTCCATGGAGGGGATTAATACGCCCTGATCATCAGTCACATTCGTATATAGGAATGTAGTATTTTTCCCTATCAGGGTTGGTTCACTGTTTTCAGAAAGCTTCTTGCGTATGTTTCTGTTCTCCAGAACTGAACTCAACCAACTGGGTGATTAAGACGCCACTTTGTGACATGCTGGGGCAAAGGCATACAGGCTCAGACCCAGGGTCCATCCAGCCATCCCCGAATCTGTCTGATGATGGCAACAGGATACCCGGTTCAGAAGAATGATACTTGCCCTCCCTGATAGAAAACTGCAAGTTTGGGAAAGATTGCCAAAATGCCCAACATTTCCCTCTAAATCCCTAACTACTGCTCTAATAACCTATTATGGACTTCTCATCCATGAATGGATCCTAACCCTCCCTGAACCCATTGATATTTTTGACCCGCACAATTTCCTGTGGAAACGAATCCCATATGCTTACTACCGGCTGCATGAAGAAGTGTTTCCTTTTGTTTGTTTCAAACCTACCACCTCCAAGGTTCAGTGATTTCCCCTTCACCCCAGTGTTGAAGGATTCGATGAACAACAATCCAGTTTTTGCCCTATCCACATCCCTCCTGCTTTTTCAGCAAATGCTTCCGATTAATCTTAGAGCAGTCAAGCAGCATTAACGCTTGAGGCCAAAGGAGGAACAATTCTTACAAATGAGAGGGCCCAGAAGTGTTACACAGTTGGTGAAAATGAAGCGCAGGGTGGACAGAGGCAAAGCAAATCAGACAGAGAACTGGGAAGAGAGACCTTGAGGTTCAAGTCTGAATTTGTTCCCAGATCAGGTGAATGGCTCTGTGTTGGAATAATAATGATGGTATTTGTTAAGCGCTCAATATGTGCCAAGCACTGTTCTAGGCACTGGGGTAGATACAAGGTGATCAGGTTGTCCCACCATGGGGCTCACAGTCTTAATCCTCATTTTACAGATGAGGTCACCGAGGCACACAGCAGTTAAGCGACTTGCTCAAAATCACACAAGTGGTGAAGCCAGGGTTAGAACCCAAGACCTCTGAGTCTCAAGCCCGTGCTCTTTCCACTGAGCCATGCTGCTTCTTGCTGTTATTCTAATAATGATACTAATTCTGAAATTTGTTAAGTGTTTACTCTGTGCCAAGTGGTTAAATTGCACAGGAGTATCAGGTCAGATGCTCATTGTGGGCAGCACATGTGTCTGTTTATTCTTCTATTGCACTCTCCCAAGCACTTAGTACAGTAAGCACACAATAAATATGACTGAATGAATTAATGAGGATGCAGTCTCTGTCCGACACGTTACTCACCAAGTGGGAGGGGGAACGAGTAACTAAACCCAGTCTTAAAGATGTGGGACGGGAACATGTCTACCCACTCCGTTATAGTGTACTCCAAAGAGCTGAGTACAGTGCCCTGCAGAGGGTTAGCACTCAATAAGTACGATTAATTGATAGGGAAACTGAGGTACAGAGAAGTTGCCCAAGTGACTTGTCCCAGGTCATATGCAACAAGTACAAGGCAGAGCTGGGATTAGAACCCAGGACCTCGGACTCCAAAGCCCCACTGGGCCTCACTGCTTGGTTTCAACCTTGTCATCGCTTGAGCTCCACAGATGATCCTGCCTAGGCTCCCCACCTGCTCCTGCCCCTCATTCTGAGTGTGGACAAAGAGAAGAAAGGCCTGAAGGAGAAAAATGCAAAAATACACGAGATGGGAAGATGGTAGGAAGAGTCGGGGTAGAAAGACGAAGAAATTCGGAGGTAGGAGGATTAGGATCACGGAGAAAGGATGGGGAAGGGAGGTAAAACAATCAGCCTCTTCCCTTAAAAGCAACTGTTTCGGTGACAACAACCATTTGGACTACGAAGCTAAGTCAACCCCAAGCTCGTAGTACCCAGGAAAGCAGTGTGGACTAATGACTAATGGAAAGAGCAAGGAATTGGGAGTCAGGAGCCCCGGGTTCTAATCCAAGCTCCACCACTCTCCCGTTGTGTGACCTTGGGCAAGCTGTTAAGTTTCTCCATGCTTCAATTCCCTCATCTGTAAAATAAGGATTAAATGCCCATCTTTCCTCCCCCTTAGATGGTGAACTGCGTATGCAACAGATACCGAGTCTGACATAAGCTCGTCGTGGGCAGGGAATGTGTCTGTTTATTGTATTGTACTCTCCCAAGAACTTAGTACAGAGCTCTGCACACGGTAAATGCTTGTACAATTCGAATCATATATGATACTATTAGATATGATACGAATTTGAATCATGGGCATGATTGAATGAATATTGTACTCTCTCAAGCACTTAGTATACAGCTCTGCACACATGAAGCGCTCAATAAATAAAATGGACTGGTTGATCTGAATGAACTGTACCTATCCCGGCACTTAGCACAGTATTTGGCACAGAGTACTCATTTAATCCCCACCAGTGAATGAGACCTCCTCTCAGGGTCGCACCTGGAGAGTTTCCAGTACTTTATCAGTCTCGACTATAGGAGGGAGAGTCAAGCAGAGGCCTGTCCATTCCATTCCTAGCTTGGCCAGTGGCTAGCAAGCAGAGGGCAATCTTCTACAAGTCAAAACTCCCCTGTGCTGGGCAGCAGCGGCACGGGAGAGGGTCGAGGGCAGAGGCTCAAGTTTACTGCGTGGAGGAAGGCAAGGGTAGACCACTTCCGTATTTTTACCAAGAAAACTCTATGGATCCACTACCAGAATGATTGCAGGTGGAGGTGGGGCTTTCTGGGAGAGATGTGTCCATGATGTCTCTTCGGGTCAGAGATGAATTGACCGTATAGGACAACAACAACAGGTGAATGAGAAACCACCACTTTAGACACCAGATGATGATCAACTGTTGCTCATCGATATCATTTCCTCATCACAATTTTCCACTGAAAATACATGTCAAACTGGCACTGATCACTGAGGAGAAAGAGAGGCCCCAGGTTAGGAAAGCCTGCCTGGATACTTGCTTGTGAAGTCCAGAGGCGGAGAGAGGGTCTGCCGTGACTTCACGTTTGCCCACGGAAAGCTGAGCGACGACCCAGCAGATGACTGCCTGCAGTCGTTTCAGAATGATATTTGAAACTCCAAAGCTTGTGGAGTCAGGCGAGAATCCCGGCCTCATAATTACAAAGTACAATCTTCTAATGCCAAATAATAATACCGGCGTTCATACCTTTTAACTACAATCTTCTTGATTACAAGCAGGCATCGACTAAAGACATCAATTAGAGAGGGAGAGCTCTCGTAACCCCAGGCAAGAATTCAGTAAAACACGGTTTGGGAGGGTGGTTTAACCCCTTTTTCTGCCACACCCTCACCAGACAATTTTTAAGGCAAACCCATTATTTTCCTCAGAAACAAGTAAAATACCATCTCTGGCCAGAGAACTCTAGTTCTAGCATTAGGCTTAAACCGAGCTATCCCTTTAAACCGAGGGGGTTGGAGGGAGGGTGAGAGTGGGGAGATTACCTTTGCAGGTTCCTGCCTTGTTATCCTATTTCAAAATATCTGCTTGTAGTTTTATTGCCCTCACACCAGACGTTAACATTTACACTTCCTACATCCTGACTTCCACAGGAAGCTGAATCAAAACTTGAAGGAAAGTCAAAGGGGGCAGAGAGCAAAGGGCTGTGATTCTCATCCTTTGAAAGTGCGCGAACAAGCACGGGGAGAAACGATCTGGATTCTGAAGCCTGTAGGTGCTGTACATGGAAGCAGTTTGGCTCAGTAGAAAGAGCGCAGGCTTGGGAGTCAGAGGTTACTGGTTCTAATCCCCACTCCGCTGCTAGTCAGCTGTGTAACCTTGGGCAAGACACTTAACTTCTCTGTGCCTCAGTTACCTCATCTGCTAAATGGGGATTGAAACTGTGAGCCCCAAGTGGGACAACCTGATCACCTTGAATCCCCCAGTGCTTAGAACGGTGCTTTGCACATAGTAAGCGCTTAAAAAATACCACAATTTTATTTAATTTATACTTTTAGTCTCCAGGTTGAGGACCGGGGGGAATTTGGAAGTTTCAAAAGTGGGTAAAGTAAGAGCTCTAAGGAATAACAGTGGGTGTCCATCTGAATTTTTTTCCCTTTAGGTGAAGATTAGCCAGATTGCTCGGACCAGTTTGGATCCCTCTCTGACCCCTGACCTCCTAGAAGCCCCTCCTGTGTGTTATAGGCAGAAGTGGAAGAAGCAGAATATATAAAGTTGAAAAAGCAGAAATCCCAAATGGCTAAGAGGCTTTGAAAAGCCCTGTTCACAACCTCATCACATATGCATTCGGTAAGTTGAAAAAATTCCTAGGACCCAAATAGCTAGAGATTTTAAGAATACAAAGCAGCCATACCATCCAATTTCTTCTTCTGCAACCCTGATAATATGGTCAGCCCTGCCAAGACCAATCCCAGCGGGCATGTGCAAAAATGCCAATCAGCTGACATCTGGGTTTCTGGAGGAGGGTAAGCAAGGAGGTAGAACCAGTCCGGCACAACTCCCAAAATAGAAGCAGTGTGGCCCAGTGGAAAGAGCCTGACATCTGGGAGTCAGAGGACCTGGTTTCTAATTCTGGTTCCGCCACTCTTATCTAGACCGTAAGCTTGTTGTGGGCAGGGAATGTAGCTGTGATATTCTTATATTATAGTACTCTTCCAAACTCATAGTAGAGTGCTCTGCACATACTGAGCGCTCAATAAATACGACTGACTGTCTGACCTATTTATCTGCTGTGTGACCCAAGGCAAGACTCAATTTCTCTGTGCCTCAGTCACCTCATCCATAAAATGGGGACTAAGACTTTGAGCCCCATGTGGGACAGGTACAGTGTCCAACCTGATTATCTTATATCTACCCCACTGCTTAGTACAGTCCTGGCACTTAGTAAGCACTTAACAAATACCATTTAATAATAAAAATATGTCCTTGGGGGCCAGGGACCATATCTATATCTCATCCTTACCCAAGGCATTTAACTGCTTATTATGTGCTAGACACTGTACTAAGCACTGGAGTGGACACAAGCAAATCAGGTTGGACACAGTCCCTGTCCCACATGGGACTCACAGTCTCAATCCCCATTTTACAGATGAGGTAACTGAAGCACAGAGAAGTGAAGTGATTTGCCCAAAGGCACAGAGCAGACAAGTGGGTGAGACAGGATTAGAACTCATGACCTTCTGACTTCCAGGGACATGCTCTAACCACTCCACCATGATGCTTCTACGCCATGCTTAGTACCATGCTTTGCACATAGTAGGCACTTAAGTATGATTTCTACTATGGCACTCTGTAGTCACAGCTGGCATTCATTTGCCATAAAGCATTTAGATGGTGCCATGCAGGGGACATTTTAAACTAGGAGAAAAAAATGGGACTGGGAGTAGAGAGACTGAGTTCAAATTTCAGAGGGTCACCTCCCTGCTGTGTGACCTCTCTGGACCTCAGTTTCCTCAACTGTAAAAGTAGAGATAAAATATGCACTCTCCCTATCTCTTAGATTGGAAGTCCCATGTGGGACAGGGGCTGTTTCCCATCTTATTATCTTGTATCTACCCCAGAGGTTAATCTAGAGCTTGGCACATAAGTGCTTAATAAATACCATCATTATTAAAATTGTAGTTAAATTCTTTGCTAAGACACTAACTTGCCTATCAAGCGTATGCTAAGAATGATATTTTTTCCTCTCTTTTGGAATTAAAGTTATTAACCCAGGCTCTACATGAGGCAAACCAAATGGCTCAGTGGTGAAACAAAAAGCATAAACTTTGGACAAACCACTTTCAGTCAATTTAGAGATTGATCTCCAAGACGCAGGGCCTGGTCTCTAGTTCTGTGGTTGAATTTCACTCCGCATGGTTGATTTGACCCTATCGACCACCTTTTTCTCCTGGAAACATTATCTAACCCACACTGTACTCTCCTGGTTCTCTTCCTATCACTCTAGTTGCTAAACCCTAGCTTCTTTCACAGGATCCTCCTCTGCTTCTCACTGCCTAACTGTGAGAGTTCCTCAAGGCTCAGTTCTGGGTCCCCTTCTATTCTCCATCTAGACACCCACTGTCCCTCTTTCGATCACACCTGGATCACCTACCTGTCTTGGCTATGGGAAGGAGAGTCGAGCAGAGGCATACCCATTCCATTCCTAGCTTGGCCTGTGTCTAGTGAGTCAAAGGCAATTTGCTACAAGTCCAAACTCACCTGTGCTGGACAGCAGCATCGTGGGAGAGAATCGAGGGCAGAAACGGGAGTTTTCTGCATAGAAGAAGGCAGTGGTAAACCACTTCCATATTTTCACCAAGAAAACTCTATGGTTTCACTACCAGAAAGATTGCAGATGGAGGTGGGGCGTTCTGGGAGAGATGTGTCCATGGAATTGCTATGGGTCAGAGACGACTCGACAGCATAGGGAAAGCAAAACTCCCTCTGGACTGTAAACTCGCTGTGGGCTGGGAACGTGTCTACCAACTCTATTACTGTGCACTCTCTCAAGTATTTAGTATGCCATTCTACACACAGTAAGCACTCAACAAATACAATTGATTGATTCGTCACATGAAAACAGGAAAAATGATCGGGTGCTGCCTGCTTAGCTGGGTGGCTCTGTCCCCAACCAATATCTTTACTCTTGGATTTTAGGCCCTGGCCCCAACCTCCAATCTCACTCTCTTCTGGATCAAATCATCATTCTCTGACCAGCCCAGTCACTGTCAGAGTAGATGTACAGGCAAGGGTCCATGGCCATGGAATTCCCAGTTACCATGTGGTATTTGTTAAGTGCTTACTATGTGTCGGGCACTGTACTAAGCACTAGGGTGGATACAAGCAAATCAAGTTGGATACAGTCCCTGGCCCACATGGGCTCATGGTCTCAAACCCCATTTTACAGGTGAGGTAACTGAGGCACCGAAAAGTGAAGTGACTTGCCTCAGGTCACAGAGCAGACCGGTGGCGGAGCCGAGATTAGAACCCATGACCTCCTGACTCCCAGGTCCATGCTCTATCCCCTACCATCATGTTGCTTCTCATGTGAATGGCCAGAGAATCCCCAGAAACTTCTAGGTGCCTGAAGGACCACAGAGGGGCCCCTTAGGGATGGGAAGACTAAGGTGGAGAGCTGATCAGGGCTGTGGGGATGCAGAGGGCAGTGAGAAGCACCGTGGCCAGATAAAAGCCCATATATCTGGGAGTCAGAGGCCCTGTACTCTAATCCCAGCACTTCTGTTTACCTGCTGTGCTACCTTAGTATCACAACTTCTCCAGGCCTCAGTTTCCTCTTGTGTAAAATGGGGATTTACTATTTAGTCTCCTTAGACTGTGAAACCCATCTGGGGCAGGGACTGTGTCTCATCTGATTCCATCTACCTTTGTGTTAGGCATATATCAAGCCCTTAACCAATATCACACTTTATTATCATTATAACTATTTACGAGAGAAAAAGAGGCACGTGTGGCTAGTTCCGGCATTGGTCAAGGAGTTCAGGTGGCTGCAGAGGTGAAACCTCCAGTGTTCTGTGAAGACGGGATACCACCTACGGCACGAGTTGGTTTGTTAAAAATGGGCCTTAACCAAGACAGATTTGAATTGCGAACAGAGGGGAACAAAATGAAAACACAAAAACATACCGGTTCAAAAATTCACTTCAGTTATGTCAAGTAGAGAGAGACTAAGGAGGGACACGCCACTGTTTGGAAAGATAAAAACTAAAATCCAGGAGGCAAAGTGGGGTGCTGCAGGGTTAGGCAAACCTTAAGCAGGGGACATATGAACGTCAGACAGAAGTACGAAAAGTTGTTTTTCGCTTTTAGGGGTTTTTTTTGGAAAAGGGACTGCCTAAATTATTGCTCAGGCAGTAAATAAAAGAGAAGATCTGTTCCATCTTGCAGGTTAAACAAGAATTAACCCAGGACTGGACGGCCGAATGATATACTGTGGCATCTAGTCAAGAAAACCCGTTCATAAAACGCCTGACTACCCATGTTCCTCCCCCACTCTCAGCCCCTCCCTCACAATTAGAGTAAATATCGTTTTTATTTACGAAGTGATGCATATGCATCGGAGTAATGTCGCAGCCGGAGCAAACCGATAGGGGTCATATCGGCATCACCGGGGTCAAGTGGTCAAATGTTATTTACAGCCCATTAGGCTACCCTCAAGCCTACCAGACGTATCCTGCCCGGCTTTCCTAAATCAAGTAAATATGCCAGAACAGCGGGTTTTCACCGAAGCCGTTTGCTTCGTGGCCTCCTGCCCCAGCTGGGAAACGTAGTCGGGAGTTGTCAGCTCCAGGAAATCATTTCTGGAAACGTCTCCTTGGAAAACGGTGTGCTCGTTACCGATCGACACCACATGTCAGAGAGGCCGGCAGGTACCAGTAACGGGCAGCCACACGGTAGGAGCTAAATGAGGAGCGGGGGACCCTGGGGATTTTTATGCAATTTGGAAATTCTACCTGGGGCGTTTCAAGATACAGGCTGCCGGTGGTGGTATCCCCCCGCCCGCCCCACACACACCCACTTGAGGATCTTCCTTAATATCGTCAGCCTCAAGTGTCTGGCGGTTTGAAAGATGGACCTGGAGGCATTCCAGGTTAAATATTCATCTTCTCCAAATACACCTCGGAGGATGAGGCAGACCGGAGAGGCAGTGAAAAACGCTAAATTTATTAACCACTGGGTTGACTATTGACTTTAGCTACGTGCATCGGGTAGGTCATCCCTCAGCGATCTGTCTGCAGGTTGGGCTTCCAGCAAAGGCAAGCCGACCCGGCTGCGTTCCAGGCCCTTCAGGCTTAACCTAATTGAAACCCGAACTCCTCATCTTCCCCTCCTAAGTTTTATCTAGTTCCGCTCTTGGACATCCCGGTCTAAACGTCCCTCTCTCCTTTCGGCACTCGAGTTACAACCTAGCGATCATTTTTGAAACTCATTTCTTTCTTTCTTTTCTCTGACCATCTAGAATCTTGTCAAAGTGCCCGAGTTCTCCATCTTCTTTGACAGCCAGCCTCTGGTCTACATGCTCAGATGGGAACGTTTGGGATTCTGGTCACGGCACTCCATGGTTCCTAGAGACCTTATTCTGTTCCCTCTGCCATAAGTTATTTATTTATATCAATAATCATGGTATTTGTTAAGCACTCACTATGTGCCAGGCAACATACTAAGCACTGGGATAAAAACAAGCTAATCAGGTTGGACCTAGTCCCTGTCCCACATGGGGCTCACAGTCTCAATCCCAGTTTTACAGATGAGATAACTGAGTTGCAGAGAAGTGAAGTAAATCACCCAAGGTCACACAGCAGACAAGGTCACACATACCCGGGATTAGAAGTCATGACCTTCTGATGCCCAGACTTATGCTTTATCCACTATGCCTAATGTCTGTCTCCTCCTCTAGACTGTAAGCTCACTATACACAGGGAATGTAACATTGTTGTGTTGTACTCTCCCAAGCGCTTAGTACAGTGCTCTGCACACACTAAGTGCTCAATAAATATGGTTGATTGAGTCTCTCTTTTTAGGCCCATTGATCAGACAGCAGCAGTATTTCTGGAGCTCCTGTGATAGATAAATCCTAGTTCTAGGTTGTGGAAGTGGAGGACCAAGAAAGGACAGGGAGGGGTGGAGAATAAGAGGTAAAACACTACAATTCCTGCCCGTAGGGAGCATACAATCTACACTAGGAATTTTCCACTTTTTTAAGAAACTGTAGCCCTCTTCAAGTGTTAATATTTCATTGGAGAAGCAGCATGGCTCAGCGGAAAGAGCCCGGGCTTGGGAGTCACAGGTCATGGGTTCGAATCCCAGCTCTGCCACTTGTCAGCTGGGTGACTGTGGGCAAGTCACTTCACTTCTCTGGGCCTCAGTTCCCTCATCTGTAAAATGGGGATTAACTGTGAGTCTCATGTGGGACAACCTAATTACCCTGTATCTAGCCCAGTGCTTAGAACAGTCCTCTGCATTTAGTAAGTGCTTAACAAATACCAATATTATTATTATTATTATCTAATGATCACTTTTCTATTCTGCACTCCTCACCAGCCCCTTCCTCCCTACAAGCAACCCAGACCAAGAGAAGCAGCCGGGTCAAGTGGAAAGAGCACGGGCACCAGAGTCAGAGGACTTAGATTCTGTCATTTGTCTACTGTGTCATCTTGGGCAAGTCACTTTACTTCTCTGTGCCTCAGTTCCCGCAAGTGCAAAATGGGGATTAAAACTGTGAGTCCTGTGTGGGATATAGACTGTGTCCAACCTGATCATTTTGTATTTACCCCAGCACTTAGTACAAGGCCTGGCACACAGTAAGGACTTAACAAATACCATAAAAAAAAAGACCAGAGCCAAGAAGGGTATGGCTATAGAAGCAACTGGGACAAAAGAGAAGAGAAATGGTTCCTGCTGAGACTTTTGCTAGCTCCCTGGAGTTTCTACTCCCGGGCTATGGGTCTCTTCTTGCTGTACTCCCAACAGAGGCACAAACTCTGGAATACTGAGGATTGTGGTGTGGACCACGGTGGTGATGGTGGTGGAAGTGGTGATAAACCAATCGGTCAATATTTATTGAGCACTTACTGTGTGCAGAGCACTGTACTAAGCACTTGGGAGAGTACCTAACAACAGAGTTGGCAGTCATGATCCCTGCCTACAACAAGCTTACATTCTAGAGGAGGAGACAGACATTAAAATACATGTATACATGAAGAAATTACAGATATAGACATAGTGCTGTGGGGTCGAGGGAGGGGTGAATAAAGGGATCAAATCAGGATGATGCAGAAGTGAGTGGGAAAAGAAGAAATGAGGGCTTAGTCAGGGAAGGCCACTTTTGAGGAGATGTGTCTTCAATAAGGCTTCGAAAGAGGGGAGAGTAATTGTCGGTCAGATATGAAGAGGGAGGGCATTCCAGGCCAGAGGCAGGAAGTGGGGGAGAGGTCGGTGGCGAGATAGGCAAGATCAAGGTATGGCGAGGAGGTTGGCATTAAAGGAGCTAAGTATGCATACATTAGAGCAGTGAAGTGGGGTAGGAGGGGGCAAGCTTGATTAAGTGCTTTAATGCTGAGGGTGAGAAGGTTTCTGTTGGATGCAGAGATGGATGGGCAACCACTGGAAGTTCTTAAGGCTTGGAGAACTATGGACTGAACGTGATGATGATGATGATGGTACTGCTGGCAGGAATAGTTTCCTCAGCTGCCCAAGGGTATTTTTTGAATATTTACTGGGTCCACAGAACTGTACTAAGCACTTGGGAGAGTTCAGTACAAAAGAATAGCTATAAACAATCTCTACCCATAAGGAGTTGACATACTAAATGGGGAGACAAACAATAAATTACAGTTGGACTATCTGTACATAAGTGCAGGGGGTCAGGGGAAGAGAGTATATCCAAGTGTTTAAGAGGCACAGACCCAAGTGCATAAGTGAAACAAAAGTGAGGTCTTAGGTAAGGGAAATGAGGGCTTTTGTGGTGAAGGCCTCTCGGAAGAGACGTGATATTGAGATGCACTTGAGGATGGGGATAGTGGTGGTCTGTCGGATTGAAGGAGGGAGTTCCAAGCCAGTGGAAGGACATGGGTATGGAGTCGGTGACAAGCAATGCCCAATCAAAGTACAGAAAAGCGGTTGGTGTTAGAGGAACTAAGTGGGTGGATTCGGTTGTAGTATGAAATCAGTGAACTGAGGTAGGAGGGAGAGAGTTGAGTGAGTACTTTAAAGCCAATGTTAAAGAGTTTCTCTTTGACGTGGAGATGGATGGGCAATCACTGGAGGTTAGTGAGGAGTGGGGAGATGTGGACTGGCTGATCATTAGAAAAATGATCATATAATTGAGTGAAACCTGGGCTGGAGAGGGGAGAGAGGATTCAGGGAGGTCAGCGAGGCAGCAGATGTAATAGTTAAGGTGAGACAATTCAAGGTTATGGGCCTGTAAGAGTGGGACAATAGTGGTCTTGTCTACAGGAAAGAAAAGCTTGGTTTGGAAGAGAAATGGTGTGGATGGGAAGATAAAGATGATGATGTCGATGAATTCCAACAAGAAGCAGCTCACTAATGACATAATGACGACTGTAGTCTCTGGGTGCTTATAACCTTGGGTGACACTTGTAGACTAGACTATTGAAATTATTTTGATAAAGTCCCTTTTCTTTCCTACTGTTCAGGATACCTACTGGCTCCCTCTTGCCCTCCAAAAACAATGTTGACCACCCTTGACACTTTATCCCTGACCACTTTCTTCCTTCCATACACAGAGTCTTTGCTTTCCTGAAGAATGGTACCTGAAGATCCAGATAATAATGACCAGTTAGCGCTTCTAGTGAAAATAATTACTCCCCTTTTTCTGGAAACCTGTCCCAAAAACTTGCTTCTAGGTTGTCTCTGGAAGTCACTTCATTTCTCTTTATTAAACAAAAAAAGATATTTTGCTCAAAATTTAGCAGCGCATTTGTTTCTATTGATAGGGTTCCAGGAGCATAAATTGTAGGTGTTTCTGCAGGGACTAGGTTGAGCGGCCTCCTAGGAAGCTCAGCAGATGGCAATACAAGAGCGATATAAATCTAGAATCGTTTTCTGTGGGATTCATCATCAGAGCCACTGAGTGAAACTTTGACTAGGTATAAATACAATTGAAGCAGGGTCACGACTCCAGGCATGAAGAAAACAAATCTCAAATGCTTTGTATCCAAAATAGAATGCCTTATCTCCCACTCCTCCTGGCCTCACCTTGACTTTCCCATCACTGTAGATAGCACCACTATCCTCCATGTCTCACAAGCCTGAAGCTTATTGTCCGTGACTCATCTCTCTCATTCAAACCACATATTCAATGTCATCAAATCCCGTTGGGTCTATTTTCACAACAGTGCTAAAATTTGCCCTTTCCTCTCCATCCAAACCTCTACCACGTTGATCCAAGCACTTATCCTATCCCACTTTGACTACTGCATCAGCCTCCTTGTTGACCTCCATGCCTCCTGTCTCTCCCCACCCCAGTCCATACTTCACTCTGCTGCCCAGATTATTCTTCCACAAAACTGTTCAGTCCATACCTCCGCACTCCTCAAGAAGCCCCAGTAGTTGCCCATCCACCTCTGCATCAAACACAAACTCCCTCCCCTTGGTTTAAAGCACTCAATCACCTTACCCCTCTCCTACCTTACCTCTCTGATTTCCTTCTACAACCCAGCCCTTCGTTCTTCTAATGCGAACCCACTCCCTGTACCTCAGTCTCATCTATTTTACCATCGGCCCCTCGCCCATGTTCTGCTTCTCACCTGGAACTGCCCCCTTCTTCATATCCAGTAGACCTTCACTATCCCCCCCAACAAAGCCTTATTAAAAGCACATTTCCTCCAAAAGACCTTTCCTAAATCCTCATTTCCTCTTCTCCCATTCCCTTCTGTATCACTCTTGCACTTGCACCTTTTATTCATTCCAACCGCAATCCCAAGGCACTTATTTCCATATCTGTAATTTTTATTAGTGTCTGTCTCCCTCTCTAGACTGTCGGCTCCTTGTGGGCAGGGAACCCTGTTATGTTGTACTCTCTCAAGTGCTTAGTCCAGTGCTCTGCACACAGTAAGCACTTAATAAATGATTGATTGATTCATTTGTGCCCTGCATATGGGAAGGACTTGCAATTGAGGGAAGAGAGATGAGCATGGCTAAATAGGAGCGGGAAGGTGATATGGCCAATTGCAGGCAGTTGAAAAGTTTTACAGACTTAAAAGTCTTAAACAAAGCTTGCCTCTTTGACTATGACCTATAATTACATCAAAGCACTGGTTTATATCTCATCTCCTCACTTTATATCCTTCAACTCCCACAATGTCACTTTCTCATCTAAGCCCTTAAATTCCCTCAATCCTGTAGATACTTATGGTTTTTATCTTCAATACTCTATCACCTCCTTTCAGCAATAATGTACTTTTGGGTCTGTCTCCCTAACTAGACTGTAAACTCCCTGAGGGCGGGGATCATCTCTCCTAATTCTACTGCACTCCCCCAAGTGTCCAGTACAGTACTCCTCACTCAGTAGGTACTTAATTATATTGATTGACTGATGGACTTTTCACCATCAGCGGTGAATCATTTCAACTCCAGGAAGGATAGAACAGCAATTAGAAAAGTTGCCACTAACAAGCCAGGAAAGTATCCGTTGGTACATAAATGAAAAAAGGCCTCGGGATTATTTAGTATTATGAAGCCTTAACATTAAAGGGCATACATTCTTTTGTATTCATCTGAAAATAGCATTGCAAAGGCGGATGGAAAATGTTATTTATAGATTTAATTGTAAAACAGAACCATGCATGTCTCTCCTTTCAATCCTTTATGGAAGAACCAGGTTTCAGTTTCTAAGAACACTTATTAATTAGCAAGACTTTTGTCCTTGGATCTATCTGCTGCACACTGGGGCTTTCACTCAGCATCTGGAAAACTTCAGTCAGATACATGTGTCCCGCAGGATGCTGGCGATCTAACGGGCCCGGACTCCTGGAAGGGTTTCTCTTCTGATTAGATTGTTTTAGGAGATT
Organism: Ornithorhynchus anatinus; assembly: GCF_004115215.2. Lineage (NCBI taxonomy): Eukaryota > Metazoa > Chordata > Mammalia > Monotremata > Ornithorhynchidae > Ornithorhynchus > Ornithorhynchus anatinus. The sequence goes on from NC_041731.1 coordinate 58,916,358, forward strand.
TGTGGAGAGGAGCCAACCACGGAGAGGGCGGCTGGCATGCGATACGTGTCCGTTTAATAATATCAATAAAAGAGCTCATTGCTGAGAGCTAGCCCGGCTGGTGAGGCCACATGCGCCATCATTCAAAAGGACCGTTAACAAATCAAAATACAAATTTTTCCAGGATTGAGATTAAGGAATCAAATGCATCAGCCAGCACAACCTACTGAGAACTCTTTCAGTTCAACACCGTCGCAGACTGAGAACAGTCCATAAATTACCGTCTCATAACGATCTTCCAAAAGGCAAGAGGAGATGATTCACTGAAATCCATCTGACATGAGTGATTTCAAATAGAAAAAGAGGAATCGTTTTTTAAATTAGCTCTGGATCTGAAACAGGCCTGATGATGTACAGTCTGAAGTCTAGATTACTTGCTGACATTTCCATTTTCAAGTCTCAAAGGAATTGAAAACAGGCCCCCTTGCAGATTATTTTGATTTTTCTCTTTCTCCACTAATAAAGATGTTCTCTTTTCCCTAAATATTTGAAATTGTTAGCAGAGAGAGGACACTGTTTTCCACCCTACATGGCTAAGGTTCATAACATTCCTCTGATTACATAAGATCCAGCAGGAGCACAGTTGTGGAAATCAAAGACTAGCAGTGAGTCCAGGGCATCCTGTGTTGTCCATAACACTTCTTCCCTTACTGGCAAAGCCCATCAATACACCATGCTGCACAGCTGGACAAAGTGTGCAAACATCTCTGAGAAGCAGGCAGAAAAGATGAAGGTTTAGAGGGTATTTGAAGTTGTTAAGTGGGGGAGGTCATCCCATCTATCATGTTTCCTTTGACAAGTCTAACAATCTTTTTTGCTGGGTCTATTTTCCAAACCTTGGACATCTGAATCCTAAAATTCTACAAAAGCAGATTTCCAGCCCTGGATATGACCCAGCTAACTCTACCCCAACCCAAGCCGGATAATCTTATAATAGTGATAATAAGAAGAGCATTTATTAAGCACTTACTATGGGTCAAGCACTGTTCTAAGCTCTGGTGTAGATCCAAGCTAATTAGGTTGGACATTGGGCTCACAGTCTCAATTTCCATTTCCCAGATGAGGTAACTGAGGCACGGAGAAATTAAATGACTTGCCCAAGGTCACACAGCAGACAAGTGGCAGGGCCGGGATTAGAAGCCAGGTCCTTCTGACTCCCAGGCCTGTTCTCTGTCCACTAGGCCACACTACTTCCCTTGTTAATCAGTCAATCACATTTATTGAGCACATACTGTGCAAAGCCCTGTACTAAGCTCTTGGGAGAGTACAACAGAGTTGGTAGATATACTCCCTGCCCACAGCAAACTTACAGTGTAGAGGAGGAGAAAAACTTTAATATAAATATAAATCATGAGTACATAGAGAAGTGCTCCAAATTTGTTAAAATTTGCTAACCAGCCATCACAGTTCCAGAACATTTTTAAAGACTTTCCAATTGGCTGGACAGCAGAGTTTCTTCCTCAGAAGGACCCCATTTCCTCTCATTGGGCAGCCTGCTCAGATTTTTTAACTGGGCTCACCGGGAACCCTACCTGGGTACGAAATTTCAAGTCCCCAGAATGCAATGCCACCTCCAGACGTCTGAAAGAACCACGAAATCCTCCACACTGGCTGATGCCATTCCAAGATGCACTGGGCCAATTAGAAGACCAATTAATCCAACCTGAATAAGTACGAATCATTAATCTTGGGGGATAGGGTTGATGGCTGTAGACCTACGTCCTGGAGGGCCCACAGATTAACCTGAATCGAAGTAGAGCTCTTCCAGGTATAATGATTACGGTATTTGTTAAGCGCTTACTATGCACAGAGCACTTTTCTAAGCGCTGGGGTAGATACAGGGTAATCAGATTGTCCCATGTGGGGCTCATATTTTTTAATCCCCTTTCTTACAGATGAGGTAACTGAGGCTCAGAGAAGTTAAGTGACTTGCCCAAGGTCATACAGCAGACAAGTGGCAGAACGGCAGGGACTGTCTCTATCTGTTGCCGACTTGTTCATCCCAAGCGCTTAGTACAGTGCTCTGCACATAGTAAGCGCTCAATAAATACTATTGAATGAGTTGGGATTAGAACCCAAGACCTCGACTCCCCAGCCTGTGCTCATTCCACTAAGCCACGCTGCTTCTAGACAGGTATGAGCTTGTTGGTCCCTGACACCAAATTTAGGATGGCTACCCATCTAGCTTTTTGCAGGACAGGTTGATTTTCAGCTGATCTGTTCTAATAATAACAATAAGTGCTTACTTACCATGGTCCAAACACTGCATTAAGTGCTGGGGAAGATACAAGATATTCAGGTCAGACACAGTCCCTGTCTTAAAGTGGGATCATGGCCTATGTAGGGGAGAGACCAGGTGTATAATCTCTATTTTGCAGTTTAGGAAAATGAGACACAGAGAAGCTAATTGACTTGCCCAAGGCCACAGAGTGGGCAAATGGCAGAGCCAGCATTTAGAGCCCAGGTCCTCCATCTCCCAGACCCTGCTCTTTCCACTTGGCCTATAGCTCTGGGCGCCTTTATGACTGGTTTGTTTTATTGAAAAACTCTCACCTTCCCTCTCCCTCAGATCCTGCTGCTAATTTCTACAGCTCAAAGGCAACGCTTGAGGGAAGGAGCTGGTGGGGGCAGGTGGGGGCAACTGCAGGAAAAGAAAAGTGGTATTTGTTAAGTGCTTACTATGTGCCAGATACTGTATTAAGCGCTGGGGTGGATACAAGCAAATCGGGCTGGGCATAGTCCCTGTCCAACGTGGTGTTCACAGTCTCGATCCCCATTTCACAGACGAGGGAACTGAGGCCCAGAGACGTGAAGTGATTTGTCCACAGCCAAAGAGCAGACAAGTGGTGGAGTTGGGATTAAAGCCCATGACCTTCGTACTCCCATGCCTGTGCTATAGCCATTATACCATGCTACCAGACCCCCCCCCCCCACCAGGCACAAACGTTGCTTCACCTGCTAAACCAAGCATGCAACATAACAAACACCACAGCCCATCTGACTGGACCATGGTCTAGAGCATATATATATATATATATACATTTGGGATTTAAGCACTTACTATAAGTGCTTACTCAGTGCCATGCACTGTTTTAAGCACTGGGTTAGATACAAGATAATCAGGTTGTCCCACTTGGGGCTCACAGTCTTAATCCCCATTTTACAGATGAGGTAACTGAGGCACAGAAAAGTTTAGTGACTTGCCCAAAGTCACACAGCAGACAAGTGGCAGAGTCGACATTAGAACCTACTTCCTTTGACTCCCAAGTGCATTCTCTTTCCACTAAATCATGCAGCTTTTCAATGAGGAGACCATTGATATCCTCTCCTCTCTCGCTTGATAGGCATTGCGTCCTCTCCCTGGGCCATCTTAAGACAGGCACTACCTCTGACCTCTAAAACCCAGAGGCAGGAACCAAGATGGAGAGAGATTGAGTATTTAAAATTAAAAATGCCAAACATCAAGGAACCCAGGGCCACCTAAAAAGGAACACGACTGCTCCGGGGCAAGTAGGGAAGAAGAGTCCAAGGGTCAGAGGTCCTCTCATTCATTCATTCGTATTTATTGAGCACTTGTTCCCCGACAGTTATGAGCTCTAGATTCTGCAGATTTCTCTAGAAGATTCCATTTGATGTCATTATGTTTCGCTGTGAAATCTTTGCAAAGCATGTTCCATAAAACACATCTATTATCTCTGAGTCGTCAAAGCACCATCAGGTATTAGAACATGACTTCCAACAATCAATCAATCGTATTTATTGAGTGCTTACCCTTGTTCAGAGCATTGTCGTAGGCGCCTGGGAGATTGCGATACAGAAGAATTAGCAGACATGTTTTCTGCCCATAACGAGCTTCAGTGGCCACCCTAGCCATAGCTAAGTGCTCTAAACAGCTGTTTGGGGTTGACAGCCTCATTCTTGTCAGTGCCGCCATCAACTCCTGGCCCACATCCTACTTGTGGCCTGGAATGCCCTCCCTCCTCACATCCATCAAACTAGCACACTTCTCCCCATTCAAAGTCCTACTGAAAGCTCACCTCCTCCAGGAGGCCTTTCCAGACTGAGCCCCCCTTTTCCTCTGCTCCACCTCCCCTCCCCATCTCCCCGACTCCTTCCCTCTGCTCTATCCCCTCCCTGCCCCATAGCACTTGGGTATATATGTACATATCTATTATTCTAATTATTTTACTAATGATGTGTATATATAATTAAATTTATTTTGATGCTATTGATGCCTGTCTACTCGTTTTGTTTTGTTGTCTGCCTCCCCCCATCTAGACTGTGAGCCTGTTGTTGGGTAGCGATTGTCTCTATCTGTTGCCAAATTGCACTTTCCAAGCGCTTAGTACAGTGCTCTGCACACAGTATGTGCTCAATAAATACAAATGAATGAATGAATGACAAAGTCTGGGATGTTGACCCCTTCCTGGCCTTGTTGATCATTCAGTGGCATTTATTGAGCATTTACTGTGTGCAGAATGTTTAGCACCTGAGAGAGTACAAGCAGCATGGTGTAGTGGATAGATAACGGGCCTGGGAGTCAGAAATTATGGACTCCAATCCTGGCTCCACCACCTGTCTGCTGTGACCTTGTAAATGTTACTTCCCTTCTCTGGGCCTCAGTTACCTCATCTGTAAAATGGGGATTCAGAGCGCCAGCCCCATGTTGTACAGGGACTGTGTCCAACCTGATTAACTTGTATTTACTACCCCAAAGCTTATACAGTGCTTGGCACAAAGTGCTTAACAAGTATCAAAATTTTTAATTATTAAAACAGAGAAGGTCCTCTGCCCAAAAGGAACAAGAAACCAGTCTAGAGGAGGATCTGATAGGTGTTTGCTCTCCAACTGCTGACTATCCTTACTTAACAAGTACCTTGGGGCCAAGTCAGCATCGGGCAAGCATTTTTCGAGAAGATTTTTTTTCACTGGAAAAGGAGTTTTTTTCACTGGACCATTTTGGTCTTGAGTATGCACCCGGGTAAACAAACCTCTGACCAGAAGTGTCTTTCAGAAGAACTGTCTGCACCTTCTAGGGAATACTGGGAGTCACATCCTGGCCTGAGAACTTGTGCTTGTGCACCCAGTTTTACGGGTTGCACTTCTTTAACACCCACAAGGGCTCATGAGCAGTCTCTCTCTCTCCCTCTCTCTCAGGAGGGAAGAGCACAAGGGTAGGACTCAGGAACCAGAAGGGTGACAACATCTGTGGGTCCATAGCCTGTGGGCTGTTCAGGACTGTGCTTGGCCATGACTGGTGTTCAACACCTTTTTATTCACTCAGAGGACCATGCCTGCAACCCCCTCCCTCCATGCCCTTCCCACTTATTCTCAAATTCTCACCTGGGGCACCTTTGAATCCGGGAACATGTAGCGGAGGGAAAGGAATTCAGCAAGGGAAGTGTAAACTCCTTGAAGGCAGGGATCATTTCTGCTATCTCTACTTTGCTCTTAGTATGGTGCTTGTCACACAGTAAGCACTCACTAAATAACACTGACTGATCAATGGGGCAGAAAAGGTGAAACACTCCAAGAAATATCATCATCTCCAGGCAGAAATAAATAATCGCTTGGAATAGAACACATTCACATTTTAATGGTGGGAAGATTAACTTTTCCTCCATCTGCCCTATAAACATACCTGCACACAATGTGAAGAAAAAAGTAGCCCTGATGAGTTAGGAAAAACATCAGTGAATACTAATTCAGGGATAGTGGTTGAGCATTTAAGACATATTTAATTGGTTCGGCCCTGATTCTCCAATTTACCTACTTCATTTCTCCTCTTAAAACACAGAATGACTAAGGCCTGTCACTCTCCTCCCTCTCAGGACTATCGTGAGCCTTCCCATAGCAGCAAGACTTGTGGAAGGAACATCTGAGAAATTAATGAGCTTATGTTCTCCCTCCTACATAGATGGTGAGCCCCATGTGGGATCTGATAATCTTATATCTACCCCGGCGCTTAGTATAGTATTTGGCACATAGTGAGCACTTCACAAAAACCACAGTTATGATTAACTGAAATTAGTACAGTACTCTGCACCCAGTAAGCACTCAATAAATCCCACTGAAAGAATTATTATTTGCTAATGCTTCAAGCACACGTGAGGACAGGTGCTGCAGAAATCCAGTCTGCTTTCCACCCGTCAATGCTGTGGATGTCTCCCTCCACACTCGACAGACTCGTGATCCCCTTACACGTGGATATCTCAGGTGATGGGGGCCATCTCCATTTTAATTACCTACGCTTCTCTGTTGAGGTCACCTTCAAAATAATTTCAGACAAATGGATTTTAGAGCAAATTAAATCAAAGTGCACTTGGGAAGTCCAAATGAGTCGACTTAGATTTGGACACCTAATCAGGAGGACTAATTCTCTGGTAAACACACTAATGCTAGGAAAAGTCCAGGAAAAATGTGAAAGAGGCAGAAAGCAGCTAGATGGACAGAGACCATAACAATGATAACAGAAGAACCATTAGAAAGGTTGTAGATTATGGCAGAGGACAGGATGCTCTGGAGAAAATATATCCATGGAGTCGCTATGAATCGGAAATGACTCGACTGCACTTAATAACAACAACAATAGTCAAAATTTAAACCGCATCTACATCTCCTGCAGTAGTGGCCAAAACATAGCTCCCAAAGGTAGTGAAGAGGTTTTTTTTAAAGTATAAACACACCACATGCTCAGGTTTTTTCCATTCATCCTTCATTTTGCTTAGATCTTTTCATTTCTCTCCTTCAAAAACTCAATTTCCTTCTAACTGAATAAATAATCTGTGAAAGTTCAAAACTAGGTTTCATTTAGAAGCCCTCCAATTTGTCTGTGAAATACAAAATACGGGCCCCAATGTTTTCCTAAAGTATTTTTCCCCTTGCTGTTAAATAGCTTGGTGTGCCTTGTGTTTCTTGATAAACAGTCATGTTAATAACTTCTCAACTCAAAAACAAAGGAAGGCTGCCTCTAGACAGTTTGAACCAAGCTCTTTTTATGGTTTGCCAACATTTGAAAGTTTGTTTCAGGGAAATGAATTTATGTTGTCCTCTTGGGCCATGTCTCGCCAAATTTTTCACTTTCCCTTTCCTCCATCATGCTTTTTGTAGCTTAATCTCAAGGGTAAAATGAAGGGGCTCCTTCAGGTTTGTAGGAGAGGGGTTCACATGAGGGTCTGAGTGGTACAAGGACCTGTGGCATACGGCAGGGATGTGATGAGGCAGTAGGTTCTGGGTCATTAGTAACTCCTTGGGGGCAGAGGTGAGGAGGGGAGGGATGTACACTGCAGTCTTCCATTATCACAAACTCAAGTCATGTGGCCTAGTGGAAACAGCACAGGCCTGGGAGTCAAAAGGACTTGGGTTCTAATCCTGAATCCGCCACTTGTCTACTGTGACCTCGGGCAAATCACTTAACTTCTCTGTGCCTCAGTTTCTTCATCTGTAAAATAGGGGATTAAGACTGTGAGCCTTATGTGGGACAGGGATTGTGTCCAACTTGATTATCTTGTATCCAACCCAGTGTCTAATATATTATAATTGCTTAACACGATTAAAAAAAAATACCCTAGGGTCAAGCTACTGCCACAGCTCTCCCTCCACCCTTTGAGACTGCCCACCATGCACTGGGCTCAGGAGACCCTGTGGTGACCTGCAACTTTGGAAAGTCAATATAAATCAAAAACCAGGAAAATGAAGGCAATAACACATAGGAAACATTACAGAGCCTCCACTTCTAGATTCTGTGGCCATGCACAACAACTTGGAGCTTATGGTCTCCACTGATCAAAATCCCAAAACCCGCGGAAGCACATATTTTTGTTCAAGTTCCACAACATTAGGGCAAGGTGACACAGCAAAACAGAATCCCTCGCCCTGCTTCTCTAAGGGTCTATAGCAGGTGTGGACGTTTCTCAAAAACCTATTTTTTGAGAAGCAGCATGGCTCAGTGGAAAGAGCATGGGCTTTGGAGTCAGAGGTCACGAGTTCGAATCCCGGATCTGCCACTTGTCAGCGATTAGACTGTGAGCCCGTCAAACGGCAGGGACTGTCTCTATCTGTCGCCGACTTGTTCATTCCAAGTGCTTAGTACAGTGCTCTGCACATAGTAAGCGCTCAATAAATACTATTGAATGAATGAAAGTGTGACTGTGGGCAAGCCACTTAACTTCTCTGTGCCTCAGTTACCTCATCTGTGAAACGGGGATTAAGACTGTGAGCCCCACGTGGGACAACCTAATTCCCCTGGGTCTACCCCAGCGCTTAGAACAGTGCTCTGCACATAGTAAGCGCTTAACCAGTACCAACATTATTATTATTATTATTATTCCATTCTACTGAGATGCCAGGAGCAAAATGATTCACACCATAGATGTCAAAACGGGAAAACACATATTCTTGTTCAAGTTCCACAACATTAGGACAAGGTGACACATCAAAACAGAATCCCTCACCCTGCTTCTCTAAGGGTCTATAGCAGGTGTGGATGTTTCTCAAAAACCTATTCCATTCTACTGAGTTACCAGGAGCTAAATCATTCACGCCATAGAGGTCAGAACAGGATTCTTTTGAGGGTGAATTTCATCCCCTCATTTGTCTGGAAATCATTATAAAAGCCTTTTTGCTGGACTTTCAGTTTACAGTCAAGCACCCTACAGTTCTAGACACAGGAGCTATAGACTTTTTGAGAGTGCTTATCCAGTGCCTCTCGCCTGCTTCGAGCCTGACAATGAAATGTTGGTTGCACATTTATGTTGTTTATTTTTAAGAGTGATGTTCCTCGTGATGAGATCCTGAGCAGGTGGCTGCAACTGAAAAGACCACTGGGAGATTTAAACTTCATACCACATTCTGTCTGCCGACAGAGAACTCTCACCCACCGCTCATTCCCCTACCCTGTAGATTGTAAGGTCATCGTGGTCAGGGAATGTGTAATCTCAGCTCTGCCACATGTCTGCTGCGTGACCTCGGGCAAGCCACTTAACTTTTCTGGGCCTCATTTACCTCCTCTGGAAAAATGGAGATGAAGAGATTGGGACAGGGACTGTAACCAAACTGATGGACTTTTATCTACTCCAGCACTTAGAACAGTGCTTGGAACATAGTAAGCGCTTAACAAGTACCATAATTATTATTATAGTGCTATATTGTACTCTCCCGAGTGCTTAGTACAGTGCTTTGCACACGGTACTCTAATGACGGACCCTATTCAACCTCCCTTCAGTGCCACCTATGTACTTGGCTCTGTCCCTGCTTAAGCACTATGATACTCACCCCACCTCCAACTCCAAAGCACTTAAGTACATATCGTTATACTTAACCTCTTCCCCATCTTTAATTTATTTACTGTCCAATTTGATATTTCATCTATGTCCCTCTTAGAAGATAATACATGTGCAGAGGTAAATATTGAAAGTTTAACCAACTTTTACCTATATTAGAAGGAGATCACAAAGTAATGATAAATACTATACATTCATACCATTGTCTAAAAATTTTTGAGCACCAGTTAACAGTAAATTTTTCATAGTATGCTCATTGAAATTGGTAATCAATACAGTCTGATAGTTTTGATATGTCAGGTACATTCCATTGGTGAATATCAGGGAGGAAGATTTCTCTAAATAGAAACTCAATGGATTTCACCTCAGAGATGGACAGGCAAGTAGTAACACAGAAGAGACCTTCCCAGTGGAAATGAGGCCATAAAAATCATCGCAAATCACACACCTTGGGCAAATATGCTCTTGATTTAGAAACTACACAATAATAAATATTTCCAGGTGTAACAAATCAGGAAGTTCTCTATAAGGAGTTGTTAAATGCAGCTTATTTGGAATGGTGCTTAAAGGTACTGAAAAAATTGTAGCATTTGTTGAGCACATACTATGCTCTAAGCACTGAGGTAGATGGCAGAGAAACAGAGCAGACATATTTAACGTGTGCCACAGTGAGGGAACTGGAGATATCAGTAGGCAGAATGTTGGGGGTGGGGGGTTCCTGTAAATGAATGGGCCCAGATGTTTGCATATTAAGTACAGGAAAGTCCCTAAATGGAAAGATTCCTTAAACACAAGATTTGAATTGGTTCCCTCTAAAATTCCCAAACAAGCTGCAGCTCACCAGTGGCTTTTGGCTGGAATAAGAAAATATGTAGCTTTCAAAGGACTTTGTAAGACCACCCCCTGCCTTCCTGAAGCAGGATTCTGATTTTTTCCCTCTACCTGAAGGTCTGGAAGTCATTATTGTTAAGTCATTATTATTATTATCGATGCTTTCCTACTATGACCCAGCCCACACACTTTGCTCCTCCAGTGCCAACGTACTCATTGTACCTCAATCTTGTCTATCTCACCGCTGACCCATCACCCACACCCTCCCTCTTCATATGGACAATCACCCTCACCACTTTTAAAACCTTACTGAAGGAATATCTCCTACAGGCTTTCACCGACTAAGCCTCCCTCTCCTCTTCTCCCACTCCCCTCGGCATTGCCCTGACGTGCTCTTTCTGTTCTTCCTCCCAGCCCCACAGCACTTATGTACATATCTGTAATTTATTAATTTACACTAATGTCTGTCTACCCCTGTAGACTGTAATTTCACTGTGGGCAGGGAACATGTCTAACAACTCTGTTGTACTCTCCCAGGCGCTTAGTACAGTGCTCTGCACACAATAAGCGCTCAATACCATTGATAATAATAATAATAATAATGTTGGTATTTGTTAAACGCTTACTATGTGCAGAGCACTGTTCTAAGCGCTGGGGTATATATAGGGTAATCGGCTTGTCCCATGTGAGGCTCACAGTTAATTCCCATTTCACAGATGAGGGAACTGAGGCACAGAGAAGTTAAGTGACTTGCCCACAGTCACACAGCTGACAAATGGCAGAGCCGGGAGTCGAACCCATGACCTCTGACTCCGAAGCCCAGGCTCTTTTCACTGAGCCACGCTGCTTCTCCACTTGTAACCCAGAGCATGCTTTTCCCATTCTTACTGGCTGGAGGTCTTGGAGCTGGGATGAAGGAGATGACAAACTAGTGAGAACACAAGAACATGGCTGCCATGCAATGATTTGCCTGTCACATTCTACTTTTTCAGTCCAACAATCCTTAAGGCTCGCTCACTCTGTCACCGGGTTTGAAAATTATGGTGAGAAAGCCAGAATTGTATAAGGATTCGGTTTACATGGTTAAAGGAAAAACTAGTTGTAACTTTTCAGGGGGAGACACTAAGATTTTTTTGGATACCAGTCTAGAAACATCAAAGCTTTATGAACTGAGTGGGGAAGCAGTGTGGCCTACTGGAAAGCACTTGAACCAGCTAGTCAGGACACCCAGGTTCAAGTCCCAGCTCCACCAGTGACCTACTGAGGGACAATGGGCAAGTCAGTTAATCTCTCTAGGACTCGGTTTTCTCATCTGGAAAATGGGATTAAAATAGACCGTGAGCCCCGTGAGGGAGAGAGACTATATCTGCTAATCGTTGGGGTAGATACAAGATTATGGGCAGATATAGCCTCTGCTCTCATAATTTTGTATCTACCCCAGCGATTAGCACACAGTAAACACTTACTAAATACTATGAATAACATTATTCTGATCGTGCTCTTGTTTAAAATGTGTACCGTTTTCTAAGGAGCACATCCTTATTGAAATTATTAGGCTCTGTTCTCTGTTTGTGATGCTAACAGTTCCTCCAATGATGTAGTATGTTTTATCTAGAGTTCCTTTGAGTGCCATGTACTTGAACTACGTGTGTTCCACAATTACATATTTTTTCAAATGACCATAGTAATGAATGCCCCTATCCTGGAATCCAGAGGCCCCTTGGGGAACTGCTCTATCCATCATAACACTTCCATAAATGCAGGAAATGTCATGGATTCTTTTGATTAGCACTGAATAATACCACTGCTTTTTTGGAGGATGATGAAATCTTATTCTTGTTATTCTTAGAATTCTTTAAAAAAATCTTCATCATCTAGTTGGTGGATGCAGTGGGTCTGGTAGAAAGTCCTTTCCTCACAGCCTGCATTCAAAGATAACTCTATTAACAGTCCAAGGGAGCCAGTCCAGGATGGCCTCAAAATTGCCCCAGCAATTTATTTTAATGGTTCTAATGGTATTTAAGTGCTTACTCTGTACCAAGCACTGTATTAAGTGGACACAAGACAATCCAGCCAGACTCGGTCCCTGTTCCACGTGGGGGTCACAGCTAAGGGAGGGGGAGAACAGCAGTTTAATAACCATGTTACAGATGAGGAAACTGAGGGACAGAGAAGGTGACTTACTCAAGGTCACATGGCAGGCAAATGGCAGAGCCATAATTAGAACCCAGGTCTCTGATTCCCAGGCCTGTGCTCCTTCCACTAGGACAGAATGCTCTAAGTTGAAAAGTCACTAGCTCAGAAGGCTGGTGTTGCCGGAGACAACATGGAGGGTTGTACGGATCGTTGGTCTGCCCCGATAGTGACAGTCCTCTGGGATTGATGTTTCTATTGCCCTCCCCACTTACCCTGTAGAAAGCCCCTGGAGATGGGGCAGGGCAGGTAAGTAGCACCACCAGCCCCACCCCAGCCTCTCCCTGCTGGCTGGAGGTCAGTCAATTAATCATATTCATGGAAGCTTTACTGAGTACAGAGCATTGTATGAAGCACTTGGGAGAGTACAATAGAGCAGAGTTGGTAGACATGCTCTCTGCCCACAAAGAGCTTGCAGTCTAAAGAGGAAGACAGACACTAACATAAATGAATTACACATTTGTACATAATGCTCTGGGGCTGAGGGAGGGTTAAGTGAAGGGTGTAAAATGGTTGTCAATGAGCGCTTTGCTGGGGTATTAGCATATTCTACCCCCACTCTTCCCTCTCAGGATCACACCAGGAGACTTTCCAGTGTTCTATCAGTCTCGGCTACAGAAGGGAGAGTCAAGCAGAGGCATTTTTATTCCTAGCTTGGGCAGCAGCTAGCGAATGGAAGGCAATCTGCTACAAGTCAAAACTCACTGGGCTGGGCAGCAGGGGCATGGGAGAGAGTAGAGCATGGAGACTCGAGTTTGCTGCGCGGAAGAATGCGATGGTAAACCACTTCCGTATTTTTACCAAGAGAACAGTATAATAATAATAATGATGGCATTTGTCAAGCGCTTAATAAGTGCCAAGCACTGTTCTAAGGGCTGGGCCGGGGGTGGGGGGTTACAAGGTGATCAGGTTCTCCCACATGGGGCTCACAGTCTTAATTCCTGTATTCCAGATGAGGTAACTGAGGCACAGAGAAGTTAAGTGACTTGCCCAAAGTCACACGGCTGACAAGTGGCGGAGCTGGGATTGGAACCCATGACCTCTGACTCCCAAGCCTGTGCTCTTTCCACTGAGCCATGCTACTTCTCCTGTAGGGATACACTACCAGAATGATTGCAGATGGAAGATGGGACATTCTGGGAGAGATGTGTCCATGGAGTCCCCAAGGGTCAGAGACGACACGGCAGCATAAGACAAGACCCATGCTCTCCTTGCAGGAATGGGGACTCTCTCCCCTTCCTGGTTTGCTAAAGCTGAAGTGGGGTCTTCTGAGGAACTTGGCCAGACATGGGGGCTGGAAACTGTGACTCCCAAATCAGAGAAGCAGCATGACTCAGTGGAAAAGGCACGGGTTTAGGAGTCAGAGGTCATGGGTTCTAATCCCGGCTCCGCCACTTGCCAGCTGTGTGACTTTGGGCAAGTCACTTAACTTCTCGGTGCCTCAGTTCCCTCATCTGTAAAATGGGGATTAAGACTGTGAGCCCCACGTGGGACAACCTGATTCCCCTATGTCTACCCCAGCGCTTAGAACAGTGCTCGGCACATAGTAAGCGCTTAACAAATACCAACATTATTATTATTAACTTCTCTGTGCCTGTTATCTCATCTGTAAAATGGGAATTAAGACTGTGAGCTTCATGTGGGACAACCTAATTACCTCGTATCTATCTCAGCTCTTAGAACACTGCTCGGCACACAGTAAGCACGGCACACAGTAAGCACTTAAATACCAACATTATTACTATTATTATTATTTCTGCTCCCTTTTCCTAGCAACAGGCTAGAGCAGCATTCACCCCTCCCTCAGCTCCACGGTACTCATGTACATATCCATAATTTATTTATATTCATGTCTGTCTCCCCCTCTAGACTGTAAGCTTGTTGTGGTCAGAGAATGTGTCTGCTTATTGCTATATTGTACTCTCCCAAGTAATTAATATAGTGCTCGGCACACAGAAGGCATTATATACATACCATTGGTTGACTGACTGAGGGGATCAAATTTGCTTGTGACTGGGGCCTACACAGACCCTACAGTTGGATCATGGATGCAATTCCTAATCCCACACCTTCCTTTAGTAGCTCTAAATGCGGGGATGACTAATTTTCATCCCAATTCAGCTAAGCAGTCCTGATTACAGTCTCTTGAGGCAAAAACCTCACCAGAGTCTAATAACAAGAAACTACAAGAAGCAAGCAAAAACTGGTACCCTGGAAAGAGAGTAAGTTTGGGGCTAGGTGGTTAACAGGATGGGGAGGGAATGAGAGGAAAATGGACACCATCTGCCCATATTTGATGACTTTGAGCAAGATTGGGGGCTGGAGCTGCAGGCCTCGTTGTGGGGTACTTGGCCAGGGGCTCCTCTTAATTTGGGGCCTCTGAGTTTAAATCCTGGGAGCCCCTGTATTAATCTGGCCCGGGACTGGGGTGGCGGGGTGGGGAGACTAGGGCCTCAGTTACTTCATCTGTAAAATGGGGATGAAGACTGTGAGCCCCTCGTGGGACAACCTGATTCCCCCGTGTCTACGCCAGCGCTTAGAACAGTGCTCGGCACATAGTGAGCGCTTAACAAATACCAACATTATTATTATTATTATTAAGAGGGTCTCTTCTGTTTCATGATCTCCACTGATGAAAGACCAGGTCCTTCTGTTTCCTCTCAAACTGGATCCTCTCACACAGGAAGACAGGAATTACATCTTTGATATATCTTATATTTACATAAAGATCTTATATACGCTATAACTTCCTCCTATTTGTAGTTTACTTTAATGTCTGTCTCTAAAGTAAGAGAGTGAGTTTTATGAGGTAAAGTATTTCTCTCTGCTTAAGCTATTCCTGAGGTAAAAGGAAGCTATGTCAAGTTCATATGATCATTATCTTAATTTGGGGGCTATTCTAGACTAAACGCTATTTCCCAGCCTCTTCCCCAAGCTAACTTTTCAGCCAGCCGCATGGCCGAAACCACAGTGTCTACGTTGTGCTAATCAGATCCTGACAGGTCTGAACCTCAGTGGCTTTAAATATTACCTTGGAAATTTTGCTGCTGTTTTGCGTAATATTTTCCCATTTGTGGTATTAATTAAATCTCAATTTCCACGTTATTTTGTTTGGGAAATGGATTCAGCTGTGACGGGGGCCTACGCAGACCTCACAATTG